>NC_083843.1:5882772-6374170 GCF_015708825.2 Lethenteron reissneri | reverse complement strand
GCCCCTGAACTGGCCAAGATGATGAGCAAGGCGCCCAAGAACGCGCTGTACACGTCAGCTGAGATCCAAAAAGACTTCTGCCATTCGACAGCCACACTCGTGCGGCGATGCATTCGGTGCGAGATCGGGAACGACGTCCCGAACACGATTTTGCTCGATGAAGCCCGAAAGAGTGGATGGCACTGGTCATCCGTTGGGTTGACTCGAAGGGTGAGAGTCAAGAAACGATTTCTCGATATGATGCATGTCAGGGACACGTGCTTGCATACCTTGTACAAGGCACTTTTGAGTCTCCTGCTAAAGCAAGATCTATCACCCTCCATGATTCGCGGTCAAGGCTTCGATGGCGCAGCGAATATGAGCGGGGACTTCAATGTCCCACAGACGAAAGTGAAGGAAATGAACCCGCTCGTGTGATTCATACATTGCTGGGTGCACAAGCTGAACCTTGTAATTGTTGCCATTCTCAAGTCAAATCCAAATACTCTGCCTCTTATTCTTCTTCTTGGTTCTTTCGGTAAAGTCATCACGTAGAAGGGAAGTAATAAAATAATAAAAATAAAACATAATAAAATTATTCTCACGACGTTTCGGCCACAACGCAAGCAGCCGTCCTCAGGTGAAGACCAGGTCCGTCGAGGCGACAGAGTCTGAATGAAACAGCACACGAGCTTGGAGCATATATATATAAGCTGGGCGCCTTGACAAAGGAATTTGCATATCAAGAGGAATTTAGCATATGTATGCCTCTTCTTTCTGGACGTGTCCAAAGTATTTATAACGTTGCTAGTGCCTCGTCCAAGAGGAGGGATATGCTGCGTGATGTCCAGGCCAAGAATGGCGTTGATCAGCTGAATGGCGGTGAGCTCAACAGCGGTCGTGGACAGAATCAGGGACAGAATCTTTGGGCGCTGTCGACAACGCGTTGAAACTGTCAATTGAACTCAGTCCAGAATCTTCACGACATGTTTGACGCCGCGATGGAAGTGGTTGAATGGGCGTCGACAGATGCTGCCGATTCCGAGAAAAGGGCTGAAGTGGTGATGCTTTATGAGCGGGCGACGTCCTTTGAATTTGCGTTGAGCGTGTTCCTAATGATCAAAATCTTATCAGCAACGAACAGCCTATCCCAATGCCTCCAGAGAAAGGACCAGGGTATTTATATTCTTGGTTCTTTGCGTAAAGTCACGTAGAAGGGAAACAATACAATAATAAAAATATAAAACAATACAATTATGTACGTGACTTCACCGAAAAAAATCAACAATATGAAGCCCTGCAGTCACGAAAGCTTTAAATCAAGACCAGGATATTCTCAATGCTTTGAGGCTTGTTCGCATGACGAAGACATCCCTACAGATGCTGCGAGAATCAGGATGGGACGATGATAATAACGATTGCAATTGCGTTCTGTAAAGACCACGACATCCCTGTCCCATCGCTGGATGGCATCTGCTCGCACGAGGTCGTCCTCGTCACCTTCCTCCTGGTCATGTGCCGCGAACCATCGAAGATCATTGCCGCATTGACTTGTACGAACCTCCTGGTTACACCAGCCCACAGGGGATTATTGTGTCCGTCGTATAGGGAGGGGCTGGGTGGGGAGGGTGGGGAGGGGCTGGGTGGGGAGAGTTGGGAGGGGCTGGGTGGGGAGGGTGGGGAATGGAGGGTGGGGAGGAGAAGGTGGGGAGGGGCTGGGTGGGGAGAGTGGGGAGGGGCCTGGGTGGGGAGGGGAGGGTGGGGAGGGGAGGGTGGGGAGGGGCTGGGTGGGGAGGGGAGGGTGGGGAGGGGAGGGTGAGGAGGGGCTGGGTGGGGAGGGGAGGGTGGGGAGGGGAGGGTGGGGAGGGGCTGGGTGGGGAGGGGAGGGTGGGGAGGAGAAGGTGGGGAGGGGCTGGGTGGGGAGGGGAGGGTGGGGAGGGGAGGGTGGGGAGGGGCTGGGTGGGGAGGGGCTGGGTGGGGAGGGGAGGGTGGGGAGGGGCTGGGTGGGGAGAGTGGGGAGGGGCTGGGTGGGGAGGGGAGGGTGGGGAGGGGAGGGTGGGGAGGGGCTGGGTGGGGAGGGGAGGGTGGGGAGGGGCTGGGTGGGGAGGGTGGGGAGGGGCTGGGTGGGGAGGGGAGGGTGGGAGGGGCTGGGTGGGGAGGGTGGGGAGGGGAGGGTGGGGAGGGGCTGGGTGGGGAGGGTGGGGAGGGGCTGGGTGGGGGGAGGGTGGGGAGGGGCTGGGTGGGGAGGGGCTGGGTGGGGAGGGGAGGGTGGGGAGGGGCTGGGTGGGGAGGGTGGGGTTGGGTGGGGGGTGGGAGGGGTGGGGCTGGGAGGGGAGGGGCTGGTCACCCCGTGGTGCCCTTATAAAACTCAACGTTTCACCTACTCACGCCGGCTTGTGCCCGCCCTCACAGTCGGGCATATTTGCGGAATACACCACGCCGCCGTTGACCCTGCAGGCCATTGACCGACCAACCCAACGTTCCTACCAGCTCCCTCCGCAGGAATGTGAACTGCTCAGTAAGATCTCTTACCTGGAACCCAGTTGACAACTTCGAATTGTACCAGTTAAATCAAGAGCAGATCATTGTGTTGGCGGCAATGTGCAAGGCCGATTTTCGAGAGCTGGATCTGACTTCGCTTAAACAGGAACTTGTTGATTCTAGATTTGAAGCTTTCGTGACTGCAAGGATTCATACTCTTAGTTTTTTCGGTAAAGTCACATAGGTAAAAATGAAATTAAAATGTATACATTTGTATTTTTATATTATTTTAATTTTATTAATTATAATTTCATTTTTTACCTACGTGACTTTACCGAAAAAACTAAGCGTCAGAACTTGTTGAGTTTGTCATGTTCACAAGTGACGAGGAGAATGCCGCCCTATTTGAACCAGTCAAATCTAATCTGAAGCAACTGAGCATCGTTTTCTGCAAGCACAAACTTGTAAGCATATTTCCTCGGTTGTATAAGCTCAATCGACTGATCCTCACTCTCCCCAAATCTACGGCCACCACCGAGCGCGCATTCTCCGCCATGAAAATCTTGAAAACGCGGCTGCGCATCGGCATGGGCGACGACTGGATGGCCGACTTGATGGTGATATACATCGAGAAGGCTATCGCGAAGTCCCTTGATCTATCCGATATTGTCCAGCAGTTCATGAGCTGCGTTCAAATCCAATAAAATTCGTTTTATACATTTGTGGCGCCCATTGGAAAACATACACTGGATATCTCAGAATATTCAAGTCAGCCCCCCCAAAGTTAAAATCCTGGCTCCGCCCCTGCCCGTATGTGGGTTTCTATGGGTATCTATGGGCGCCTATAGGTCTCCATGGGTCTCTACATGTCTCTGGGTCTCTGTTGATTTCTATGGGTTTCTATGGATCTCTTTAGGTCTCTGGGTGTCTACGGGTGTCTTTGGGATTTTATGTATCTTCATGGGTCTCTTTGGGTCTCTATCGGGCAGTGTTGAGTCTATCGGGCAGTTCTGAGTCTATGGTGCAGTGTTGAGTCTATGGTGCAGTGTTGAGTCTATGGTGCAGTGTTGAGTCTATGGTGCGGTGTTGAGTCTATGGTGCAGTGTTGAGTCTATGGTGCAGTGTTGAGTCTATGGTGCGGTGTTGAGTCTATGGTGCAGTGTTGAGTCTATGGTGCGGTGTTGAGTCTATGGTGCGGTGTTGAGTCTATGGTGTAGTGTTGAGTCTATGGTGCAGTGTTGAGTCTATGGTGCAGTGTTGAGTCTATGGTGCAGTGTTGAGTCTACGGTGCAGTGCTGAGTCTATGGGGCAGTGTTGAGTCTATGGTGCAGTGCTGAGTCTATGGTGCAGTGTTGAGTCTATGGTGCAGTGTCGAGTCTATGGTGCAGTGTTGAGTCTATGGTGCAGTGTTGAGTCTATGGTGCAGTGTTGAGTCTATGGTGCAGTGTTGAGTCTATGGTGCAGTGTTGAGTCTATGGTGCAGTGTTGAGTCTATGGGCAGTTCTGAGTCTATGGTGCAGTGTTGAGTCTATGGTGCAGTGTTGAGTCTATCGGGCAGTGTTGAGTCTATGGTGCAGTGTTGAGTCTATGGTGCAGTGCTGAGTCTATGGGGCAGTGCTGAGTCTATGGTGCAGTGTTGAGTCTATGGTTGCAGTGTTGAGTCTATGGTGCAGTGTTGAGTCTATCGGTGCAGTGTTGAGTCTATGGTGCAGTGTTGAGTCTATGGTGCAGTGTGAGTCTATGGGCAGTGTCGAGTCTATGGTGCAGGTGTGAGTCTATGGTGCAGTGTTGAGTCTATGGTGCAGTGTGAGTCTTGGGCAGTGTTGAGTCTATGGGCAGTGTTGCAGTCTATGTGATCAGTATTGAGTCTTGGTTCTAGGTTAGCAGTGTTGAGTCTATGGTGCAGTGTTGAGTCTATGGTGCAGTGTTGAGTCTATGGTGCGGTGTGGGGTCTATGGTGCGGTGTTGAGTCTATGGTGCAGTGTTGAGTCTATGGGCAGTTGTTGAGTCTATGGTGCAGTGTTGAGTCTATGGTGCAGTGTTGAGTCTATGGTGCAGTGTTGAGTCTATGGGGCAGGTGTTGAGTCTATGGTGCGGTGTTGAGTCTATGGTGCGGTGTTGAGTCTATGGTGCGGTGTTGAGTCTATGGTGCGGTGTTGAGTCTATGGTGCAGTGTTGAGTCTATGGTGCAGTGTTGAGTCTATGGTGCAGTGTTGAGTCTATGGGCAGTGTTGAGTCTATGGTGCAGTGTTGAGTCTATGGGCAGTGTTGAGTCTATGGTGCAGTGTTGAGTCTATGGGCAGTGTTGAGTCTATGGTGCAGTGTTGAGTCTATGGGCAGTGCTGAGTCTATGGTGCAGTGTTGAGTCTATGGTTATGTAGCGAGGCAGCGACGGCACGGAGATTGATCCTCTCCATCCCACCCACCCCGCGTCTCTGCCTAGGCAAGTTTCGCCCTCTCGTGGTTACAATGGGGACAGCTTCATTGCATCACCCGTGTGGAGAGGCATTGATTGATGATTAAGCGTGTTCCGAATGTGGGTCTCTATGGGTGTGTCTGGGTTTCTATGGGTATCTATGGGTGCCTATGGGTGCATATGGTTCTCCATGGGTCTCTACAGGTCTCTGGGTCTCTGTGGATTTATATGAGTCTCTATGGATCTCTTTAGGTCTCTGGGTGTCTACGGATATCTCTGGGATTTTATGGGTCTTCATTGGTTTCTTTGGGTCTCTATCGGTATTTGGGTCTCTATGGGTATCTCTGGGTCTGTCTTTGGGTCTCTATGGATCTCTATGGGTCTCTGGGTATCTCCGTCTCTCTGGGTGGCTGGGGTCTCCATCGGTGTATGTGGGTTTCTGGGTCTCTATAGGTCTCTGGGTTTCTCTAGATTGATATGGGTTTAAATAGGTCTCTGTGGGTCTCTGTGAATCTTTCTGGGTCGACAGAGACACATGCGTGTCTGTGTGTGTGTGTGTTTACCTGTGGCGGGGAGCGGTGGTGTAGCGGTTAGCGCGCTGTGCTACACTATGATCCTGGCGAACCGGGTTCGATTCCCGCTCGTGGCCAACACCGGTGACGATTATTTGGAAATGAGTACCTGGTGTGATGTGTAGACATCGCCACTGGGGACACAAAGGCGGCCGGGCGTGGTGTTGGCCACCCACCCCCTCGTGTGCCGTACCGGCCTTCATAGGTGCTCGTTAACGGCACTTGCTCCCAACAGTCTGTTACAGGCTCAGGCTACACGGAGGATCGTTGTTTTTGTAGAGCGTGAGTGAGTGAGTGGGTGAGTGGTGGTGAGTGCGTGGTTGAGTGCGTGGTTGAGTGCGTGGGTGAGTGAATTTGTGCGTGAGTGGTTGAGTTAGTGAGTGAGTGTGTGGGTCGGTGAGTGGGTGAGTGGGTGTATCAGTGAGTGAGTGGGTGACTAAGTGGGTGGGTGAGTTAATGAGTGGGTGAGTGGGTTACTGAGGGGGTGAGTGGTTGAGTGAGTGGGTGAGTGAGTGCGTGAGTAGTTGAGTGAATGAGTGGGTGAGTGAGTGGTTGAGTGAGTGAGTGGTTGAGTGAGTGAGTGGGTGGGTGGGTGAGTGGGTGGGTGAGTTAATGAGTGAGTGGGTGAGTGAGTGAGTGGGTGAGTGAGTGAGTGCTTGAGTGATTGAGTGGGTGAGTGAGTGCGTGAGTGAGTGGTTGAGTGAGTGAGTGGGTGTGTGGGTGAGTGAGTGGGTGAGGGAGTAAGTGAGTGAGTGAGTGGTTGAGTGAATAAATGGGTGAGTGAGTGCTACTCTGTTACAGGCTACTAAAGGGAACTTAAGCAAAAATAAACACAAACATAATCTCGATGCAGTCAGCCGTTACACCGGCAGAGGTCAGTCTTCGCGTAGCATCAAACAAAGATGCCCCGTGTAATACTTAACAGACTGTTGGGGCAAGTGCTGTTAGCGAGCACCTATGAAGGCTGGAACGGCACACGAGGGGGTGAGTGGCCAGCACCACGCCCGACCGCCTTTGTCTCCCCAGTGGCGATGTTTGCACACCGAACCAGGTACTAATTTGAGGCTGATTCGACCTAGGGGAGTCCCAGAACCGGTTCAGATAATTATGACTTGGCGTTGGTTGCCGTGAGTGGGAATCGAACTCGGGTCGCCTAGTTCGTAGCGCAGCGTAGCGCTAACCGCTACACTACCGCTCCGCTCCTACCTTCTTCAAACCACACACAGGTAAAGCTTCCCCGTGCAGCACATACACGCTGTTTGGGCAAGTGCTGCTATCCAGTGGCAGCACCGATGAAGGTCATTGGGACACACTCCTCCACTCACTCAGCCACCCACCCACTCACACTGTCACTTACTCACTCACCAACCCACTAGTTCACTCATTCACTCACTCACTCAGCCAGTCATCCACCCACCCACCCACCCACTCACCCACCCACCCACTCGCTCACTCATTCACCCACTCACTCACTCACCCATCCACTCACCCATCCACTCACCCACCCACTTACCCACTCACCCACCCACCCACTCACCCACTCTCCCATACACTCACTCACCCACCCAATCACCCACCCACCCACTCACCCACTGACTCACCCACTCACTCACCCACCTACCCACCCACTCACTCACTCACTCACCCAACCACCCACTCACCCATCCACTCACCCATCCACTCACCCACCCACTTACCCACTCACCCACCCACCCACTCACCCACTCTCCCATACACTCACTCACCCACCCACCCAATCACCCACCCACCCACACACCCAAACTCACTCACTCACCCAGTCACTCACCCACCGAACCACTCACCCACCCACCCACTCACTTACCCAGTAACCCAACCACCCACTCACCCACCCACTATCCCACCCACCCATTCACCCATCCACTATCCCACCCATCCACCCACCCACTCAACCACCCTCTCACTCACCACTCACCCATTCACCCACGCACTCACCCACCCACCCACCCACTCACTCACTCACCCAGTCACTCACCCACCGAACCACTCACCCACCTACCCACCCACTCACCCACCCAGTGACCCAACCACCCACTCACCCATCCACTATCCCACCCACCCACTCAACCACCCTCTCACTCACCCACCTACTCACCCACGCACTCACCCACCCATCCACTCACCCACCCACTCACTCACTCACCCAGTCACTCACCCACCGAACCACTCACCCACCTACCCACCCACTCACCCACCCAGTTACCCAACCACCTACTCACCCATCCACTATCCCACCCACCCACTCAACCACCTACTCACCACGCACTCACCCACCCATCCACTCACCCACTCACCCACCGACCCACCCACTCACTCACTCACCCACCCACCCATCCACTCACCCACTCACCCATCCACTCACCCATCCCCTCACCGACCCACTCACCCACCCACTCACCCAAACTCACTCACTCACCCACCCACTCACACACCCACCCACTATCCCACCCACCCACTCAACCACCCTCTCACTCACCCACCTACTCACCCACCTACTCAGCCACCCACTCACTCACCCACCCACTCTCTCCCGGTACGCGCTCTCTCTATGCCCCCAGGGAGTCTCTGCGATGCTGAGTGAAAGTCCCCAGCAGATGTCCTGCGCTCCCGTGACGTCATGGCAATGACAGCTGGAAGAGAGCGAGACAAGAGATAACGAGAGATAGAGAGAGAGAGAGTGTGAGAGTGTGAGAGTGTGAGTGTGAGAGATAACGAGAGATAACGAGAGATAGAGAGAGAGTGTGAGCGAGTGTGAGAGTGTGAGTGTGAGAGATAACGAGAGATAGAGAGAGAGAGCGAGCGAGTGTGAGAGTGTGAGTGAGTGTGAGAGAGTGTGAGAGATAACGAGAGATAACGAGAGATAGAGAGAGAGAGTGTGAGCGAGTGTGAGAGTGTGACAGAGTGTGAGAGTGTGAGAGAGTGTGAGAGATAACGAGAGATAACGAGAGATAGAGAGAGAGTGTGAGCGAGTGTGAGAGAGTGAGAGTATGAGTGAGTGTGAGTGAGTGTGAGAGAGTGTGAGTGAGAGAGAGGGTGAGAGATAACGAGAGATAGAGAGAGAGTGTGAGCGAGTGTGAGGGTGTGACAGAGTGTGAGAGTGTGAGAGAGTGTGAGAGAGTGTGAGAGTATGACAGATTGTGAGAGTGTGAGAGACAACGAGAGATAGGGAGAGAGAGAGTGAGCGAGTGTGAGAGAGTGTGAGAGAGTGTGAGCGAGTGTGAGCGAGTGTGAGAGTGTGAGTGAGTGTGAGAGAGTGTGAGAGAGTATGAGTGAGTGTGAGTGAGTGTGAGAGTGTGTGAGAGAGTGTGAGTGAGTGTGAGTGAGTGTGAGTGAGTGTGAGAGTGAGTGTGAGTGAGTGTGAGTGAGTGTGAGAGAGTGTGAGAGAGTGTGAGTGAGTGTGAGTGAGTGTGAGAGTGTGTGAGAGAGTGTGAGTGAGTGTGAGTGAGTGTGAGAGTGTGTGAGTGAGTGTGAGTGTGAGAGTGTGTGAGAGAGTGTGAGTGAGTGTGAGAGAGTGTGAGAGAGTGTGAGTGAGTGTGAGTGAGTGTGAGAGAGTGTGAGTGAGTGTGAGTGAGTGTGAGAGAGTGTGAGTGAGTGTGAGTGAGTGTGAGAGAGTGTGAGAGAGTGTGAGTGAGTGTGAGAGTGTGTGAGAGAGTGTGAGTGAGTGTGAGAGAGTGTGAGTGAGTGTGAGTGAGTGTGAGTGAGTGTGAGAGAGTGTGAGTGAGTGTGAGTGAGTGTGAGAGAGTGTGAGAGAGTGTGAGAGAGTGTGAGAGAGTGAGAGAGTGTGAGTGAGTGTGAGTGAGTGTGAGTGAGTGTGAGAGAGTGTGAGTGTGAGTGAGTGTGAGTGAGTGTGAGTGAGTGTGAGAGAGTGTGTGAGTGTGAGTGAGTGTGAGTGAGTGTGAGTGAGTGTGAGTGAGTGTGAGAGAGTGTGAGTGAGTGTGAGTGAGTGTGAGAGAGTGTGAGTGAGTGTGAGTGAGTGTGAGAGTGTGTGAGAGAGTGTGAGAGTGTGTGAGAGAGTGTGAGTGAGTGTGAGTGAGTGTGAGTGAGTGTGAGAGAGTGTGAGTGAGTGTGAGTGAGTGTGAGAGTGTGAGAGTGTGAGTGAGTGTGAGTGAGTGTGAGTAAGTGTGAGAGACTGTGTGTGAGTGAGTGTGTGTGTGAGAGAGTGTGAGAGTGTGTGAGAGAGTGTGAGTGAGTGTGAGAGAGTGTGAGTGAGTGTGAGTGAGTGTGAGAGTGTGTGAGAGAGTGTGAGAGTGTGTGAGTGAGTGTGAGTGAGTGTGAGAGTGTGAGAGTGTGAGTGAGTGTGAGTGAGTGTGTGTGAGAGTGTGTGAGTGAGTGTGAGAGTGTGTGAGAGAGTGTGTGTGTGTGTGAGAGAGTGTGAGTGAGTGTGAGAGAGTGTGAGTGAGTGTGAGTGAGTGTGAGAGTGTGTGAGAGAGTGTGAGAGTGTGTGAGTGAGTGTGAGTGAGTGTGAGAGAGTGTGAGTGAGTGTGAGTGAGAGTGAGTGAGTGTGAGTGAGTGTGAGAGAGTGTGAGAGAGTGTGAGTGAGTGTGAGTGAGTGTGAGAGAGTGTGAGAGAGTGTGAGTGAGTGTGAGAGAGTGTGAGAGAGTGTGAGAGTGTGTGAGAGAGTGTGAGTGAGTGTGAGTGAGTGTGAGAGAGTGTGAGAGAGTGTGAGTGAGTGTGAGAGAGTGTGAGAGTGTGTGAGTGAGTGTGAGTGAGTGTGAGAGAGTGTGAGTGAGTGTGAGTGAGTGTGAGAGTGTGTGAGTGAGTGTGAGAGAGTGTGAGAGAGTGTGAGTGAGTGTGAGAGAGTGTGAGAGTGTGTGAGTGAGTGTGAGAGAGTGTGAGAGAGTGTGAGTGAGTGTGAGAGAGTGTGAGAGAGTGAGTGAGTGTGAATGAGTGTGAGAGTGTGTGAGAGTGTGTGAGAGAGTGTGAGTGAGTGTGAAAGAGTGTGAGTGAGTGTGAGTGAGTGTGAGTGAGTGTGAGTGAGTGAGTGTGAGAGTGTGTGAGTGAGTGTGAGTGAGTGTGAAAGAGTGTGAGTGAGTGTGAGTGAGTCTGTGTATAGGCGCTGCTACTGTCTACCCACAGCACTTGCCCCAACAGACTGTTAGAGGCTACACGGGGGAACTTTGTATGACCGCTCCCTTCACCTGGTTTCAGATTTAATCAAATTCGTATCCAGACTCCAGCGAATCCAGACACCAACATCACCATCACTACCATCACCATCACTACCATCACCGCCATCACTACCATCACTACCATCACTACCATCACTACCATCACTACCATCACCATCACTACCATCACTACCATCACCATAACTACCATCACCATCACTGCCATCACCACCATCACCATCACCACCATCACTACCATCACTACCATCACCATCACTACCATCACAATCACTACCATCACCACCATCACCATCACTACCATCACCACCATCACCACCACTGTAATGATTCTGCCACTGATGATGATGGTGATGACGATCCTACTGGTGATGTGTCTGTTACTACTGCTGCTGATGATGCTGCTAATGTTTATTGCTGATACTGATGATGCTGCTGATAATGCTGCTGCTGTTGCTATCACTGCTGCTGATGATGATGTTTCTGTTGCTGCTGATGCTGCTGCTGACGATATTTCTGTTGCTACTAATGATGATGCTGATGATGCTGTTGTTGCCACTGCTGATGATGATGCTACTGCTGATGACGATGGCACCGATAATGCTGATGATGATGCTGCTGCTGATGACGATGCTACTGATGATGTTGCTGTTGCTACTACTGCTGATGATGCTGCTGATGATGATGCTGCTGATGATGTTGCTGCTGATGACTGCGACGTTTCTGTTGCTAATGCTGCTACTGATACTGATGCTGCTGCTGATGATGATGCTGCTGATGACGACGATGATGATGCTGCTGATGACAATGCTGATGCTACTGCTGATGATGCTGATGATGATGATGCTGCTGTTGCTGATGATGATGATTCTGATGATGATCTTGCTGCTGTTGATGATGCTGCTGCTGTTGCTAATGATGATGCTGTTGCTGATGCTGCTGTTGCTGATGATGATTCTGATGATGATCCTGCTGCTGTTGATGATGCTGCTGCTGATGATGATGATGCTGTTGCTGATGATGATGATGATGCTGATGATGATGCTGCTGTTGCTGATGATGATGATGCTGCTGATGATGCTGATGATGATGATGCTGATGATGATGCTGATGATGATGATGCTGCTGCCGCTGATGACGATGCTGATGCTGTTGCTGATGATGATTCTGATGATGATGATCCTGCTGCTGTTGCTGATGATGATGCTGCTGATGCTGCTGATGTTGATGTTGCTGATGACGATGCTGATGCTGTTGCTGATGATGCTGCTGTTGCCAGGGCTTCCGCCCAACGAGGTCACTGATGATGTTGAAGGAGCAGAGACCTCCATTACGGAGCCTCTGTGGAACTCAATCAGCGTTAATTAAAGCGCATACATGAATTGATAAACGCGCGCACAAACGCAGAGGGCACGAGATATCCATAAACACTCAGATCATTTCCATTCAACTGCTAATTGCCAACGCATGAATTAGTTAAGGCTCACTCGCTCGCTCGCCTATTCGCTCACTCACGTACTCATTCACTCACTCACTCACTCACCTATTCGCTCCCTCACCTATTCGCTCACTCACCCACCCACTCACTCATTCACTCACCCACTTACTCACTCACTCATTCACTCACACACTCACTCTCCTATTCGCTCGCTCACCCATTCACTCACTCACCCACCGACTCATTCACTCACCCACCCACTCGCTCGCCTATTCGCTCACTCACGTACTCATTCACTCACTCACTCACCTATTCGCTCCCTCACCTATTCGCTCACTCACCCACCCACTCACTCATTCAGCTCACCCACCTACTCACTCATTCACTCACACACTCACTCACCTATTCGCTCACTCACCCACTCACTCATTCACTCACCCACCAACTCGCTCATTCACTCACCCACCCAATCACTCACCTATTTGCTCACTGACGTACTCATTCTATCACTCACCTATTCCCTCACTCACCTATTTACTCACTCACCTATTCGCTCAATCACATATGCACTCACTCACGTACTCATTCACTCACTCACTCACCCACCCACTCATTCACTCACCCACCCACTCACTCACTTATTGGCTCACTAACGTACTCATTCACTAACTCACTCTCCTATTCACTCACTCACCCACCCACTCATTCACTCACCCACCCACTCATTCACCTATTCGCTCACTCACTCACTCACCCACCCACTCATTCACTCACCCACCCACTCACTCACCTATTCGCTCACTGACGAACTCATTCACTAACTCACTCTCCTATTCACTCGCTCACCCATTCACTCACTCACCCACCGACTCATTCACTCACCCACTCACTCACCTATTCGCTCACTGACGTACTCATTCACTCACTCACTCACCTATTCACTCGCTCACCTATTCGCTCACTCACCCACTCACTCACTCACCTATTCACTCGCTCACCTATTCGCTCACTAACCCACCCACTCACTCATTCACTCACCCACTCACTCATCTATTCGCTCACTCACATATGCACTCACTCACGTACTCATTCACTCACTCACTCATTCACTCACCTACCCACTCACTCACCTATTCGCTCGCTGACGTACTCATAAATATCACATTTAGGCTTCGGCATAAATTCCAGATATTTCTTCCAGCGCGGTACGAACTCATGATGCTTCAGTTACGTGGCCAAAGAAGATCTTAAACCGTGTAGAAGGAGCCAGAGGACATCCCTGTCGCACCCCGAGGTGAACAGAGAACGGCTCTGACTCCCAGCCACCATCACTGAAGGTCCTTAATGATTCCGAAATCACGAGAGCCCTAGCTTTCAATGAAAACGAAACAATTTTACGCGCTTTTATTAAACTCACTGTCTATTAAAAGTCTATTTTACCCATCTCTCAATGTGGTATCGACTGCAAACTTGGTATACTTATGTCATACTGATGACAAGACTATATTCTATCGTAAAAAAAATCACAAATATATATTTTAAAACATTATTTTACACGCTTTTGATAAACTCACCCTGTCTGTTGCCGTATCCTCAAATCGTGGAACTCAATTTTAACCCACTTCCCAATGTGCTATCAACTGCAAATTTGGCAAACTTATGTCATACTGATGACAATACTATATTCTATCATAAAAAATTAAAAATAAATATTTGTAAACAATCATTTTTACATGTTATGTTTCAGCTTGGCTCTAATTGTCCACGGTGAACTGACGTTGGCTGTAAAACACCAGGGTTCCCTACGTTGTGGCAAGCCTCGGGGCCACTTCCTGGAGTCGTGGAGTTCTGCCATTACTCGTACGGTACATTTCATTAAAGCGTGTTTTTTTAAGTTGATTAAAAATATTACTTATTTTGCTTCATTGTCACCAGGGAAAGGTCCACTAAGCTCCCGTGTAACTCTTTTGACAGAAGCCATCACAAATGATAGTGGCTCAACGGAGTGGCTGATATCATCATAATCATCATCACCGTGCGGAAGTTAATAGCAGGAGCCAGACACTCCGAACGCGTGGATGTTGTCGATTCTAAATGTGGAGGAGGAAAATAACCAGAGGACCCAGAGAACAATCCATGCAGTTACGACCACGGTGAGAAAGACGCAGACTCCAAATATACAGCAGCAGCAGGCATTGTCAGAGTCGGGATCGGACCCACGACCTCCTGTACACCAGGCGAGATAGTTAACATCTCCTAGCCATCGTGATGATGATGAGAGAGAGAGAGACAGACTCCAAATATGCCGCAGCAGCAGTAGGCATCGTCAGGGTCGGGATCGAACCCACGACCTCCTGTATACCAGACGAGGGAGTTAACATATTCTAGCCACCGTGATTATGATGAGAGAGAGACGCAGACTCCAAATATGCAGCAGCAGGCGTCGTTAGGGTCGGGATCGGACCCACGACCTCCTGTATACCAGACGAGGGAGTTAACATCTCCTAGCCACCGTGATTATGATGAGAGAGAGACGCAGACTCCAAATATGCAGCATCAGGCGTCGTCAGGGTCGTGATCGAACCCACGACCTCCTGCATACCAGGCGAGGGAGATTTTTGTTGTTAGTCTGTGTACGTACAGCAGAAGTGTAGGGAATTTCTGCTCTATTGTACATACGTATGTTGAACTTCTCTCTGGCGTACGTGACCAACCGTGCTAATCGGTCAAGTCACTATGATACCACCAATACACGCGGTGGGCTAGGAGATGTTAACTCCCTCGCCTGGGACGCAGGAGGTCGTGGGTCCGATCCAGACCCTGACGATGCCTGCTGCTGCTGCTGTATATTTGGAGTTTGCGTCTCTCTCTCTCTCATCATCATCACGGTGGCTAGGAGATGTTAACTACCTCGCCTGGTACACAGGAGGTCGTGGGTCCGATCCCGACCCTGACGATGCTTGCTGCTGCTGTATATTTGGAGTCTGCGTCTCTCTCTCTCTCATCATCATCACGGTGGCTAGGAGATGTTAACTACCTCGCCTGGTGTGCAGGAGGTCGTACTGAGTGTCTGTACTGAGACAAAGATCCCCCGTGTAGCCTACACCAGACTGTAGGGGAGAGTGCCTGTTAGTAGCGAGTAGCAGCAGCGCCTATGAAGGCTGGAAACTGTGGCACACGAGGGGGTGGGTGGCCAGCACCACGCCCGGCCGCCTTTGTCTCCCCAGTGGCGACGTTTACTACACACCGCACCAGGTACTCATTTGGTGTTGGCCGTGAGCGGGAATCAAACCCGGGTCGCCAGGTTCAGAGCACAGCGCGCTAACCGCTACACGACATACAGGCGACACACACATAGCCTCACCCACATACAGACTCACACACACAGACACACAGACACACCCAAATATAGACACACAGACAGACACAAACACTCAAATCGCCAGGTTCGTTACGCAGCGCGCTAACCACTGTACCACCGCTACTGCCCACTGAACCCACCCACACCCACTTACTCACGAACTCACTCACCCACTCACTCACTTACCTACCCACTCACTCGCCCACTCACTCACCCACTCACTCACCCACTCACTCACTCACTCACCCACCCACTCACTCACCCACCCACCCACTCACTCACTCACCCACCCACCCACTCACTCACCCACCCACCCACTCACCCACTAACCCCCTCACCCACCCACCCACTCACTCACCCACTCACTCACTCACCCACTCACTCACTCACCCACCCACCCATCCACTCACCCACTCACTCACCCACCCACCCATCCACTCACACACCTACACACTCACTCATTCACTCACCCACTTACTCACTTACTCACCCATCCACTCACCCACCCACTCATCGACTCAACCAACAACAGTCGCCGTTCGCAACTAAGTGGCAGTGACGTCACCACGTCGCTTGTGCCAGGCTAGGTGCACGTTGAGGCCACGTAAAGTGTCGAAGGCTCGCTTCTGGCAGGAGCTCAGACTCTGCAGGTGCCATGGGGGGCGGGGGTGGGGTTGACTGCTGTGCCAGGCTAGGTGCAGGAAGAGGTCAAGGGACAGACCCAGAAGATGCCAATGGGTTGACTGACTGAGATGACTGGTGGATGTACCACCTGAGCCCCCTACTGTGCCAACACAAACAAAGACAAAGATCCCCCGTGTGGCCTTCACGTGCCGCTCGGGCAAGAGCTGAGTGTCTGTACCCAGTGAATATATAAATGTGGTGTCGTTAAACCCGCCAACCATCCGACAACAGCCAATTCGTAAGGTTTAGCGTCACGTCAACAGAACGTGGCCAATTGAGTTACTAAAAGGCGACTTTTGGCGTCATCTGGTCGAACACCGTATGAGACTAGGCTCTAAGAAAAGCTGTCTATGGTGTGGACCAATAAGTTACAAGGACAATGCATACATTACACTATGAGACCTCCTTTACCAGTGGCAGAATATAGTAATAGGTTTTTACCTTTTCAACTGGTACAAAAACTGACACCTTTATACAAGGGATCATGTTTGCAATAACCACAACACAAGCAGTCAAAATGCTAACAAAAAGAAACAACTCTGATGATGATGATGATGATATGCACTGTCCTTGAAGTTGATTGGTCCACACCTGAGACAGCTTTTCTTAGAGCCTAGTCTCCATTGGTGTTGGACCAGATGACGCCAAAAGGCGTACATTATCAGAGTATTGTTTTTTGTTTGCATTTGACTGCAACTATTGTGGTTAATGTTAACATGATACCTTGCAAAAGGGGCCAGTTTTGTTGCCAGAAAAAGGGGAAAATCCCTATTAGTATATTTTGGTACTGACAAAGGAGGCCTCAAAATGTTGTTACTAGTTCAGCACTAACCGGTTGTGTTGGAGACTAAATCCACGACGCCCAGGGCTGGATTAAGGTTTTGTAGGCCCCTGGGCTACAGGTAATATTTTTAAAAGGAAAAAATAAATGTTACTTTTTTTTTACAAGGGACCGTCCATAAATGACGTCACTCGATTTTGGACGATTTTGACCCCCCCCCCCCTTCGTCACACGGCGTCACAAAAACTCTTGTCATTGTAGTGCGTATTTAATGTGGCGCTGCACTCTGATGTTGTAGGAGAAAACATTTATTTTAAAAAGTCTATTTAATTCAGTAGAACGTGTTGTCCATATTTATTTAAAGTTGCGCATTTTGATGTGACGTCACATTTCTCAAACCTCCCCCCCCCATCGTCACACATCGTCACAAATGTCTGACCCCCCCCCCTAGGGGCGTGGCGTCATGTATGGACGGCCCCCAAGGCTAACGACAAATACAATTCAGCGTTCACAAACGAAACAACTTTTCACTTCTTCTTAGTTCTTTCGGTAAAGTCACGTAGAAGGGAAATAATAAAATAATAAAAATAAAACATAATAAAATAATTCTCACGACGTTTCGGCCGCAACGCAAGCAGCCGTCCTCAGGTGAAGACCAGGTCTGTCGGGGAGACAGCGGCTGCTTGCGTTGTGGCCGAAACGTCGTGAGAATTATTTTATGATGTTTTATTTTTATTATTTTATTACTTCCCTTCTACGTGACTTTACCGAAAGAACCAAGAAGATGAATCCCTGCAGTCACGAAAGCTTTAAATCGAGAATTATTTTATTATGTTTTATTTTTATTATTTTATTACTTCCCTTCTACGTGACTTTACCGAAAGAACCAAGAAGATGAATCCCTGCAGTCACGAAAGCTTTAAATCGAGAATTATTTTATTATGTTTTATTTTTATTATTTTATTATTTCCCTTCTACGTGACTTTACCGAAAGAACCAAGAAGATGAATCCCTGCAGTCACGAAAGCTTTGAATCTAAATGTAATTATTTTATTATGTTTTATTTTTATTATTTCATTATTTCCATTCTACGTGATGACTTTACCGAAAGAACCAAGAAGATGAATCCTTGCAGTCACGAAAGCTTTAAATCGAAATTTAACTTTCCACTTCATCTCTGCAGCCCCTAAAGCCCCCGTGCCTTGATCCGGCCCCGACGACGAGGACGACATTTACTATTGGGAGTTTCGCCAGTAAATTACGACAACAGCAACAACAGCAACAATCAATACTCGTTGGTTCTTTCTACCAACGCGACTTTACCGAACGAACCAAAGCGTGTGGATTCCTGCAGTCACGAAAGCTCCAAATCGAGATTGAACAACAACCAACAATCAACATCATCGTCAGAGCTGTCGAGAAATCGTCCGTCAGTTGACATGGGCTGGGATCAATGTGACGACGCCGTTAATTGTGAGATAATCAGGTGCGAAGGCCAGAGAGAGAGGGGGGAGGGGTGGTTAATGTTTGCATCTAAATTCAAATGGATATCCATCACCGGTTGGGTTATTTTCATAATCAAGATACAAGATGATGCACATTGTGCCGAGTGTCAATCCTGCCGAGTTGTTTTGTGTTTTTTTGCGTGCACGGAGATGGCAGTGGCTGTTGTCATCTGCTCACAGTCAATCAACATCGACGTACGGTGACCTGTGTACAGGCACGCAGCACACACACTCAGTACAGATACTCAGTACACACTCAGTACAGACACTCAGTACACACTCAGTACAGACACTCAGTACACACTCAGTACAGACACTCAGAGCACACTCAGTACACACTCAGTACAGACACTCAGTACACACTCAGTACAGACACTCAGTACACACTCAGTACAGACACTCAGTACACACTCAGTACAGACACTCAGTACAGACACTCAGAGCACACTCAGTACACACTCAGTACAGACACTCAGTACACACTCAGTACAGACACTCAGAGCACACTCAGTACACACTCAGTACAGACACTCAGTACACACTCAGTACAGACACTCAGAGCACACTTAGTACACACTCAGTACAGATACTCAGAGCACACTCAGTACAGACACTCAGTACAGACACTCAGAGCATACTCAGTACACACTCAGTACACACACTCAGAGCACACTCAGTACACACTCAGTACAGTCACTCAGTACAAACTCAGTACACACACTCAGAGCACACTCAGTACACACTCAGTACAGACACTCAGTACACACTCAGTACAGACACTCAGTACAGATACTTAGTACACACTCAGTACAGACACTCAGAGCACACTCAGTACAGACACTCAGTACACACTCAGTACACACTCAGTACACACTCAGTACAGACACTCAGTACAGACACTCAGTACACACTCAGTACAGACACTCAGAGCACACTCAGTACACACTCAGTACAGACACTAAGTACACACTCAGTACAGACACTCAGTACAGATACTCAGTACACACTCAGTACAGACACTCAGTACACACTCAGTACAGACACTCAGTACACACTCAGTACACACTCAGTACAGACACTCAGAGCACACTCAGTACACACTCAGTACACACACTCAGAGCACACTCAGTACACACTCAGTACAGACACTCAGTACTCTCAGTACAAACTCTCAGTACAGACATCTAGCACTCAGTACAGACACTCAGTACAGACGCTAACAGCATTCCACTTAGGCACAGAGAGCGAGCTTAATGTTTGTAACAGATGGAACCAAGCAGCCTTCAGGGCTAAGTGACCCAACGCCCCCACGTCTACTCACTCACGAACAACACAAAGGCAAAGATTCCCCGTGTAGCCTCTCGCAGGCTGCTGGGGGCAAGTGCTGTTAGCGAGCGGCGCCTATGAAGGCTACCGGCACTGTGGCACACGAGGGGGTGGGTGGCCAGCACCACACCCGGCCGCCTTTGTCTTCCCGAGTGTCGATGTTTACTACACACTGCACCGGGTACTAATTTGAGGCTGAGTCGACCTAGGGAAGGCCCACTACCGGTTCACACACACACATACAGAAACACACACATGCAAAGACCCCCCATATAGGCTTAACAGACTGTAGGGGCAAGTGCTGTTAGCGAGCACCTATGAAAGCCGGCACGGCACATGAAGAGGTGGGTGGCCAACACCTCGCCCGGCCGCCTTCGTCTCCCCAGTGGCGATATTTACAGATCGCACCGGGTACTCATTTGAGGCTGAGTCGGACATAGGGGAGGCCCAGGACCGGTTTAGATAATCGGGTCACCAGGTTCGGATTGCAGTGCGCTAACCAAGGCCGGATCATGGTCCCGTGAGGCCTCTGGGCACATGTCTTTAGGAGTCCCCCCCCTCCCCCCGCTTTGCAATATTGGTGTCTTTCTTGCCTTCCTCCTAGCAAAATCATCGACTAGATCGTCAAAATCTCGCTGTCTGACAAGGTCTGACTCTATTGACGTAAGTGACAATGAGCTGAGACGCGTTTGGCAACATGCTACTCCGCAGCTCATTTTTTATTCTTCACCTGAGGACGGCTGCTTGCGTTGTAGCCGAAACGTCGTGAGAATTATATTATTTTGTTATGTTTTGTTTTTATTATTTTATTACTTCCCTTCTACGTGACTTTACCTAAAGAACCAAGAAGATGAATCCATGCAGTCACGAAAGCTTTAAATCGAAAAATTTCTATTCTGCCTCACCCTGGCAGTTTGTCACTGGCAAAGTTAGAAAAAAAATCGAAGTGTCACGAACACATTGGGGAACACTGCCTGCAGATTAAGTGCCTGCAGATTAATTCTCAAGCAATTTAGTTGGGCACTTCTCACCCTCAGTCAGACATGAAATACTTGAATTGGATGAGTTTATAGTAATAGGTTTTACCCTTTCAACTGGTATAAAAACTGACACCTTTATACAAGGCATCATGTTTGCAATAAACACAACACAAGCAGTCAAAATGCAAACAAAAATAAACAACTCTGATAATGATATGCACTGTGCTTGAAGTTGATTGGTCCACACCCGAGACAGCTTTTCTTAGAGCCTAGTCTCCATTGGTGTTGAACCAGATGACGCCAAAAGGCGTACAACTCAAAAACATGATGCCTTGTATAAAGGTGTCAGTTTTTGTGCCAGTTGAAAGAGTAATAAGTATAACCCGTAAAAACAAAGTTTTTCACTATAAATACTTTATATGCGTGGCAGCGAACTTAATATAAACGATTTAAAAATATATTCGCCTGTGGAGGACGCGGGGATCGATCCTGCGACCTTTGGCATGGGAAGCGAGGGCGCTACCAACTGCGCTACTCCGCCACGGCCTGTGGAGGGGTTACGCTCTGGGCTCTTACACTCTGACGTTCAGCCAAAGCCAAGAATGCGTTCTATTTGAATATATGTAAAATAAATTTTTTTTGCCTAAAAAGTGTAAAATTTTGGGAATTTTTTTTCACAAACATTAATTGTCTGGCACAACGAGTCTGTGTGGAAAATGTCAGCTCGATTGGGTCACGGGAAGTGGGTTAAAAAACGACCGAAAGATTTGCATGGTCGTAAGCAAGCAAGCAAGCACGCAAGCAAGCGAACTTAATAGAAAGGATTTAAAAACCTATTACTATATTTTGCCGCTGGTAAAGGAGATGTCTCATAGTTGGATGAGTTTGCTGGCAAACGGCATGTCCAGGTCTGATGGATATGCAGCAGAGAGTGCATTTATCTTTTCCACTATGACGTCACTGTTAGACACTTGATCTGACATAAACAGAACTCCAAAGAGACTGGTCAAACGCTTGTAAGCGTCCAAGCGATGTTCAAGGCATGCCGCAAACTCATCAATGACCACATAAATGTTTCTATTTAGAACTTCTCCCTGCCCTCAAGTGTCACACCTGGCTCTGAGCTCTCATCTGCAAATGTTTTGCGTTTCCTCTTTCGTGCTTGTATGCCTGAGAGACACCTGTCACATTTAAGGCTGCCCTTTCAAAAGCCTCAAACTGGCCTCGCTGTCCTGCCACAAAATCACTCAACGAAGACAAAAGCTGTGCTGCTACAGAGATGTCAATGTCACGTTTCTGTAGGTGCATGCTTCTAGCGTGGTTACCGGTCAGGTATTACGTCCCAGAAATGTGCCATGAACACCATCTCTCAGGTCATTAATTCTAGATTTGAAGTTTTCGTGACTGCAGGGATTCATATTCTTAGGTTTTTTCCGGTAAAGTCACGTAGGTAAAAAACCTCCGAAACGTCGTGATTTTTTATTTTTTATTTTATTTTACTTTTTAATGTTTTTTACCTACGTGACTTTACCGAAAAAACCTAAGAATACATCTCTCAGGTGTCCAATTTAGCACATAGTCCAACGGCCTCAATTCGAGTATCTCTTTTCTCATTATCATCATTGCACTCCACCGAGTACTGGACAGCGATTTTAATGTCAGTCTGACTTCTGTCTTCCGAAAGACTTTGCCCCATCTGTGTGTGGATGAAGAGCAAAATGTGTACAGTGACTGCAATATGTAAACAAGTATAACCCGTAAAAACAAAGTTTTTCACTATAAATCATTTATATGCGTGGCGGCTAGAGTCTTCTCGTCCTCTGGCTTGAGATGGCTGCCACCTATGGGTCAGATGATTGTCTGCCAGTATTAAGCAATTGGTAATTAAATATTTAATTTGTTTTCCCTAAACAGTGTAAAATTTAGGAAAAAAATTTTTACGAACATTAATTGTCTCGCACAACGAGTCTGTGTGCAAAATGTCAGCTCGATTGGATCACGGGAAGTGGGTTGAAAAACGACCGAAAGATTTGCACGATCGTAAGCAAGCAAGCAAGCACGCAAGCAAGCGAACTTAATATAAAGGATTTAAAAACTCGTGAGCCTCTGAGCTACTGCCGTCTAAGGTGTTAACACCAACTAAGTTCAGTGAATGCGCTGGGCAAGGCACAGACTCTATCAGAGGTTTTTTTAAATCCTTTATATTAAGTTCGCTTGCTTGCTTGCTTGAGTACTTGCGTGCTTGCTTGCTTGCTTACGACCGTGCAAATCTTTCGGTCGTTTTTTAACCCACTTCCCGTGATCCAATCGAGCTGACATTTTGCACACAGACTCGTTGTGTGTGACAGTTAATTTTCGTGAAAACTTTTTTCAAAAATTTTACACTGTTTATGGAAAACAAATTCAATATTTAATTACCAATTGCTTAATACTGGCAGACAAACATCTGACCCATAGGTGGCAGCCATCTCAAGCCAGAGGACGAGAAGACTCTAGCCGCCACGGATATAAAGGATTTAGAGTGAAAAACTTTGTTTTTACGGGTTTACTTGTTTTGTTTCAGGCGGGCCTGTTGCCCATTGTATTTTCTGACATGTTGCTTGCATTGTCATATGACTGCCCTCTACAGTTTGAGAGGTCCAACCCAAGGCCCTCCACCATCAAAGTCACAGTCTGCTAAACTTTTACCAGTGTGGCTCTCAATTGGCTCAAAGCCCAGGAATCGCTCCACCACATTCCCGCTGCTGTTAACAAACCGGAGTATGAACGTCAATTGGTCCACATGTGACAGGTCTGGGGTGGAGTCAACAATTATTGAAAAATATTTGGCATCCCGAATCTCATCTGCTATTGTTTGGCGAGTATTCTGACCCATTAGCTCAATGAGTTCTTCACATATTGTCCATGACAAAAAGGACATTGTGCCTCTTCCTTTTCCGCCAAACTTTTTAATATGTTCAGCTAAGAATGGGTCAAATTGTGATAGCAATTCTAGTATGCAAGGGAATTACCATTATGGGTTGACCCAAACCGTTCATCATCTCCCCGAAACGCAAGTCCTCTTTCACCCAAGAACTTGATCACTGTTACAACTCTTTTCAAAATGTCCCTCCAGTGTTTACGTTCCCCATCAAGTTGCTGTATTGGATCTGCATCGAGAGCACTGCCCTTTGTCCACTGGTGCAAGTCAAGCATGCATGATCTGTGTCCTTGCACTCTTTTCGTGTTCCCCTATTCTGTCAGAGTGCTTCCAGTCACTGAACACTTGACTAAAGCCACCGAGCTTGCTGGAGAACGGTTTGCATGCAAAACAGTACACACAACATGTTGAGGTAGCCACTGTCTAGGAAACCTTCTGCCAATTTGGCAATATACAGTTCAGAAGTTCATTGTTGAAACTTCTAGTCTTTCCACCAAGCGCTCTATCTCGGACTGAAGCTGGGTATTTTTAAATCCTTTATATTAAGTTCGCTTGCTTGCTTGCTTGCTTGCGTGCTTGCTTGCTTGCGTGCTTGCTTGCTTGCTTACGACCGTGTAAATCTTTCGGTCGTTTTTTAACCCACTTCCCGTGATCCAATCGAGCTGACATTTTCCACACAGACTCGTTGTGTGTGACAATTAAATTTTACACTGTTTAGGGAAAACAAACTAAATATTTAATTACCAATTGCTTAATACTGGCAGACAATCATCTGACCCATAGATTGCAGCCATCTCAAGCCAGAGGACGAGAGGACTCTAGCTGCCACGTAGATAAAGGATTTAGAGTGAAAAACTTTGTTTTTACGGGTTTACTTGTTACACACTCTATTTAACTCACTCTGTCTGTTGTATCCTCAACTCTGTCTGTTGTCGTATCCTCAAATATTGCAACTCAATTTTAACCCACTTCCCAATGTCGTGTCGACTGCAAACTTGGTATACTTATGTCATACTGATGACAATACTATATTCTATCATTAAAAATAAAAATAAATATTTTTAAGCAATGTTTTGTATATGTTATGTTTCGGCTTGGGTCTAATTGTCCACGCTCAACTCAGGTTGGTGGTAAATCACCACGGCCCCTTACGTTATGGCAAGCCTCGGGCCCACTTCCTGGAGTCGTGGAGTTCTGCCATTACTCGTACGGTACATTTCATTAAAGCGTGTTTTTAAAAAAAAGTATTTTTAAATATTACTTATTCACTGCGGTTTTGGAAGGGACTGCTCCTCTTTCAATAAGCACCGACTTACCAATCTCACTGGAAATGCTTCGCCATAATGCAGGGTCAGTGACCCCATAGGACCAGGAATGGCTTGCTTGCTGATTTGATTCTTGTGAACTGCCCAACTGCTCCTGAGGTGGAAATGTTGGTTCTTGTATACCATTAGCTGTTGACGGTTCGCCTTCAAAGGATGGCTCTGGGGGAGTGACAACATTACTGGAAACTGAACTAGTACTAGTTCCTTCCTCATAGCTGACAATAGTGCTGCTGTTATCATTATTACTATCAGAGTGTTTTTGAAAGAAGTTGGTAATGAGTGGAACACTTTGAAGCAAAACTGCCTCTCTTGCCTGCTTTTATTTTATGGCTTTCCTTTTGGAAGCACCACTATTCCAACGTTTGTGGTCCATATTTCAGAACTGGTATGCTATTTATATGAATATATTTTATAGCATATCTCAATACTTATTAAATAATAATTGAAATAATATATATTAATAATGACAACACCCTTCAAATACTGTTGTTGGAAAATACAATCAAGTGGTTGTATTTTATTGTCTACTTGTACCCTAAAGGCAGCTTTGAATAGATAAAATAAAACAATTGAAAAGCACGTGAAAGGAAATAACCCTAACCCTTTAAAAAGGCTGTTAGAAAATATCCCTTAGGAGCGATTGTAGACATAGCCTTTAAAAAGGCTGTTGTTTTATTTAAAAAAAAGATGAAAAGGTCACTGAATATATTACTGTGGCGTACCAAGCAAGAAAACAGGTGTCTGTCTGTGGCTTTTCCTACCAATAAATGTCTTATACACCTGCCTGACACAGAGAGAATTATGTTGCTTGAAATTCTAAAGATAACTTTTTTTTCATTGGCTGAACAACCACAATGCTCATAGGCCACATCCCATCGATGGGGAGAGGGAAAAAATGACCTCGTAAGAGCTGTCGGCAATTTGCATTATCTACTTCTGTGGATATAAAAACAGACGGTCTATGGAAAAAAATAATGGGGTTTTCCTTAATCTTTAAGTATGGATTGGGTCTCTTATGTATGTGCTAGTGTATGAAAACATGTAACTTTTAACATATTCTTTAATGTTTCACAAAACCGTGGTGTATTTTTAATATTTGATTTATCAACGGATAACTAAGTTCTCAACAAACGACGAGCCCTCGGTCTCACTAGCTGGCTTTCTAGTGCAGCTAATTTTTTTGTAAGGGCAGCTCGCTGGCAAAAATGGCAGCTTGCTAACTAATTTCTGTTAACAAGCTGAATCACATGGGCAGCTAGCGAGGGAAAATGGGCAGCTAGCTAAAATAAAAGGATAGCTACTTACGGTAAGTCAAATAACGAACGGCTTGCCACAATATGACGCCCATCAAACTGTCCTGTTATGCAGAATGAACTGACTTGTTGGTGAATATGTATCATGTCACAGCATATTGTAGCGTGCCAACCAGTGGCTCAGTTGCACAGAAGCACTGTACTCTCCGAGAGGCTCTCGTTTTAAGCATGCACTGTATGTACCAAGGGGCCCCCAGGTGTTACACTCGATGTATGCACCGAGGGACTGAGGGCCTTAGTAGTCAACTAGCACTATAAGCACCCAGGTGCCTGGGGACTCTCACACTGTAAGCCCTGAGAGGCCAAGAGGCCATAGTGGTGAGCTCACGTTTTAAACACCAAGGTGCCTGGGAGCCCTCACATTGTAAGTGCTGATGGGTCTGGGAGGTCATAGTGGTGAGCTCACGTTTTAAACACCAAGGTGCCTGGGAGCCCTCACATTGTAAGTGCTGATGGGTCTGGGAGGTCATAGTGGTGAGCTCACGTTTTAAACACCAAGGTGCCTGGGAGCCCTCACATTGTAAGTGCTGATGGGTCTGGGGGGTCATAGTGGTGAGCTCACGTTTTAAACACCAAGGGGTCTGGGAGCCCTCACATTGTAAGTGCTGATGGGTCTGGGGGGTCATAGTGGTGAGCTCACGTTTCAAACGCAAAGGTGCCTGGGGACCCTCATACTGTAAACGCTGAGGGGTCCAGAGGCCCTAGTGGTGAGCTCACGTTTAAAACACCAAGGGGTCTAGGGGCCCTCACATTGTAAACACTGAGGGGTCTGGGGGCAGTTATGGTGAGCTCACGTTTTAAACACCAAGGGGTCTGGGAGCCGTCACATTGTAAACACCGAGGGGTCTGGGGGCAGTTATGGTGAGCTCACGTTTTAAACACCAAGGGGTCTGGGGGCCCTCACATTGTAAGCGCCGAGGGGTCTGGGGGGCAGTTATTGTCAGCTCACGTTTTAAACACCAAGGGGTCTGGGGGGCCCTAGTGGTGAACTCACGTTAGAAGCACCCAGGGGCCAAGTGGTCAAGCTTTTGCTGTGCGCACTGAGGGCCCTGGAATTCAACATCCTTCGGAAGTCTTGGGCCACGCACAGCGAGTGGCCTGAGGCTTGGAGGCCCCCTGGCAGTCCGAGGCCTCGGGGCACTGGCCCCGCTGGCCCGGTCCATAACCCAGCCTTTGGCCACTACCGCTCCCCCACACATACGTACAGACTCACACACGCATACAGACTCAAAGACAAAGACCCCCCGTATAGCCTGTAACAGACTTTTGAGACAAGTGCCGTGCCTGCTATACAGAAGGTCGTGGGTTCGATCCCGACCCTACGAGATGTTATCTCCTTTGCCTGCTATGCAGCAGGTTGTGCTGAGTGACTGTACTGAGACAAAGATCCCCCGTATAGCCGTTACCAGACTCTAGGGACAAGTGCTGTTAGTAGCAAGAAGCAGCGCCTTTGAAGGCTGGCAACTGTGGCACACGAGGGGGTAGGTGGCCAGCACCATGCCTGGCCGCCTTTGTCTCCCCAGTGGCAATGTTTACTATACACCACACCAAGTACTCATTTGAGGCTAAGTCGACCGAAGGAAGGCCCAGGACCGGATCAGATAATCGGCACTGGTGTTGGTGGCGAGATGTTAACTGCCTCGCCTGGTGTGCAGGAGGTCGTGGGTTCGAGCCCGACCCTGACGATGCCTGCTGCTGTATATTTGGAGTCTGCGTCTCTCTCTCTTTCATCATCATCACGGTGGCTAGGAGATGTTGACTACCTCGCCTATTATGCAGGAGGTCGTGGGTTCAAACCCGACCCTGACCCTGACGATGCCTGCCGCTGTATATTTGGAGTTTGCGTCTCTCTCTCTCTCTCTCCCCTGTGGTGGTCACGGTGTGGATTTTTCCCCGGGTCCTCCGGTTTTTACCCTCCACATTTAGAATCAACTTCACGAGTTTAAAGAGTATTTGGCTGCTGCTATAAATATCCATGCACGTGGTGATGATTATGATGATATACAGTGGTACCTCGGTATACGTCGGTAATTCGTTCCAGAAGGTAGGACTTATACCGAAAATGACGTATACCAAACGAATTTTTCCCATAAGAAATAAAGGAAAAGGAAATAATCCGTTCCAGAGTCTAAGAAATTATATTTTACGTGGCATATTATACATTAATGGGTTTGTATAAAACAATTTTGACACTACTTATTACTAAAATGCATACATGATTTAAAATAAATGCATAAATAAATTGAAATAAAAATACATTTTTTACATCACTTTACCTTGCTGAGAGGAGTTGAAGAAATTGGCAAAAAGTTCACGTTCAAATGACAAAAAACACGTGAAAATTCACGGAGAGTTATAGCAAGGGTTGTGCACTGAACGAGATCTACTGTACAGGCAGACTGAGGAGCGGCGCTTTGTTTCAGTCGTGAACGGGGTCTACGCGGGTACGCGGTGACTCATCCCGACCCTTACAAGTTCTAGCAAGCGCGTCGTATCCCAAGCAAGACGTCGTATCCCAAGACATTTTTTCTCGTCAAAACACGACGTGTACCAAATTCGACGTATTCGAAAGTGGTCGTATACCGAGGTATGACTGTTAGCCACTTCGTTGAGCTGTCATTTGTGATAACCAGATCACTTGTCAGAAAAGGAGCTACTACACAGCTCAGTAGAAGTCTCACCTTACACCTGTAAAAATAAACAAAATAGTTTAGTTTTAGCGTGGGGCTGGATGAGTACACGCGTAGTGACTTACTCGGAGACAGTAAGACGTGGAGGCACTTTATTTAACGAGCACCGTCGTGATAATACACACCCTACGTGGGTACACACTATTACTGTTGCTTGCCTTTACACGACACTAACCGTCTAACACTGACGGCGCTGAACCGAGACAGCCAACAACCATCTCGCAGCACAATATCGCGTGAAGATGGCAGCGACGATGGCGACGATGAGATGGTAACGACGACGGGGATCTCACTTCCAGCAACAGCCACGAGGTCACCCACAGGGACCCCTCTTATACTCTCAGCGTGGCCTCGCTCCGCCCCAGTCACACCTATTTTCTGGAACCTTCGAGCGGGTTCCCGAGGTTTCCAGATGGGCCCCCCTCTCTGTGACCTTTCCCCGAGATGCCCCCCTCTCGTGTCTATCGTGGCCTGCTGACGTGGGTGCTGCCATACACCGCAGTTACGCTTTTTCGCCAGCAGCCAGCGCTATGCCACTACACACGTTTCTGTGGGTCTCTATGGTTCTATATAGTTCTCTGGATCTCTGTGGGGCTCGTGGATCTCCATGAGTGTGTGTAAATCCGCGTTTGCAGAGTATTTGGCAGCTGCTTTTAACGTCCACGTGATGATGGTGATGATGAGTAGCGATCATTTGTGATGGCCAGGTCGCTTCTGAAATAGAAGCTGTACATATAGGCACAGTTGCAGCTTTACAGCTGGTAAAATGAAATCCTTTAGTTTAGTCTCTGGGTCTCTGTGGGTGTCTTATGCGTCTCTAGAAACGGGCGTTTCGAATATTTGGCTGCTCCTGTAAATGTCCACGTGATGATGATGATGATGAAAAGCGGCCACTTGGTTGAGCTGCTATCATTTGCGATAACCAGATCGCTTCTAACAAAGAAGCAGTACATATACGCTCAGTTGGAGCCTTACAGCTGGTAAAAAAAAATAGCTCGTTGATAGTGAATAGGTTCACGTACAGCGGATGACATTGCGATGGCTACTGGAAGAAAAAAAAAGTCCCTTCTTAAAAGATCTCAAGATCTTGCCGGGTGAACTTCGGGAAAGAATGCCTCAACCCACGCCGGTCACCCACATACCCCGGGGTGCTACTCAGGAGTTAGCCTCGCACCCAGACGCTCACCACCAACAGCAAAAGGAAAACAATTCTCGAGTGAGCAATTATGGAGACACTTGTAGGAACGACACTGGGGGAGGTCGGGGTGGTGAGAGAGAGGGAGGAGTGTGAGGAAGGGGCGGTTTACCAGCGACGTCCACAAAAGTTTGCAGATACAGACGCGAGATCCCTGGTGCCCTCCATCGCGAAAGGATGGATGGACGGAGGGTTGGAGGGTTGGAGGAAGGGACGGAGGGATGTAGGGGGGACAGACGAATGGAGGGACGGGGGGTCGGAGAGACGGTCAGTGGGACAGAGGAAGGGACAACCGGATGGATGGAGGGACAGACGGAAGGACAGACAGAGGGTCGGAGGGACGGACGGAAGGACAGACAGAGGGTCGGAGGGACAGAGGGACGGACGGAGGGATGTACGGACAGACGGACTGACGGAGGGAAGCAGGGATGGAGGGGACAGAAGAATCATTGCACCTCAAGTCGACCTCGTCGCTACCCAGATCAACGCGCGCACTTCGTGTCGTCGTCATTATCGTTACCGAGGTCGTCATCATCATCAGTGGCATCACCGTGAAAGTTTAAACTAAAACGTTGTTGGCACGTAGGCATTTCGCAACCTGATTGGCTCACAAGTGGTGACATCACATTGTATCCAAGCCCGTGGGTATTCAAGATGGAAGCAGGAGGAGGAGGATTTCCCCACAACTCTGTGGCTGTCGCCTAATGAGGCTACTGGTTCATACTCTTTGGTTTTTTCGGTAAAGTCACGTAGGTAAAACAATCAATAAAATAAAATAAATGAAAACAGTTGTTATAGTTGTTTTTATTTAGGTAAAACAATCAATAAAATAAATGAAAACAGTTGTTATCGTTGTTTTTATTTATTTTCTTTTATTGATTGTTTAACCTACGTGACTTTACCGAAAAAACCAAAGAGTATGAATCCTTGCAGTCACGAAAGCTTCAAATCTAGGCTACTGGTTGTTGTAATTACCGGCAAAACTCATACTGTGTCAACCCATATGGTTTACCCCGTATTCTTGTACAGTGAAATTGAGTTTTCAGGTCCATAGCCATTTCAATACGGGCAACAACAAAACAATTATTGTCTGTTTGTGTTTCTCCCTTTGTCAGATGAACTTTGAGATGCATAAGGGCATGGGGTGACTAATTGGGTCCGAATTGGTCTGTGATAAAGTAGGGCACCGATAAGGAGTGAGTTGACAGGTACGGAAACTTCTCACAGTAGCTCGAATTTGAAATATTGCGGGTTTAACTACCCCAAGCACACACAGACAGAACGCAACAACCCAGTGTAAGCGCTGAACTCGTCAATTTAATTGTGCCACGTTTTGTTATGTTCATACGGGACACAAACCAACCCCCATTACTGATCAGCTGTGTGTGTCGGGTTGTGATGTCGTGGTTAGCTCTACGCTGCGCTACGAAACCGGCAACCCGAGCTCCCGCTCACGGCCAAAACCAGTGACGATTATCTGAACCGGTCCTGGGCTAACCCAAGGTCTCCTCAGCCTCAAATTAGTGTAGCAAACATCGCCACTGGGGAGACAAAGGCGGTCGGGCGTCGTGCTGACCACCCACCCCCTCGTGTGCCATTCCGGCCTCCATAGGTGCTACTCGCTAACAGCATTTGCCTTCTTGGTTCTTTCGGTAAAGTCACGTAGAAGGGAAATAATAAAATAATAAAAATAAAACATAATAAAATAGACCTGTTCTTCCCCTGAGGACGGCTGCTTGCGTTGTGGCCGAAACGTCGTGAGAATTGTATTTTATTGTTTTATTTGTATTATTTTATTATTTCCCTTCTACGTGACTTTACCGAAAGAACCAAGAAGATGAATCCCCGCAGTCACGAAAGCTTTAAATGGAAATTTAACAGCATTTGCCCCAATGGTTACAGGCTTTGTCTTTGGTGGTGGCGGGTTTAGCGACGACACGACATTTATACATCTGTAATGCGTCCACCAGACAAAGGTTGAGACGCCACATGCCTCGAGCGACTACTCCACTCCAAATCCCACCATGAAGCCCCTCGCCCCTCCCCCCCACATGGCCCCACCTCATCCGGTGACGTCACCGCTCGCTCTCCTCTCCCTGGGCGTTCCCTCTCTCTCCCTCTCGCCCTGCCTTCTCTTTCCTTTCCCTCGTGACGTCTCCATAACAGAGGTCGCAACCGGGTACCCGATACCCGTACCCTACCCGATACCTGGCTACCCGTACCCGGCCGGGTACGGGTAGCCGTTTGCGACCCTGGTGCAGCCGGGTATGGGTATGGGTAGACCGTGAGTCACTGGTGAGTCACCGTTTGTCACTCATTTCCCAACGTCTTGTCTCTTCTCACAATTCAAGTTCCTAGAATCAACCCACCCGCGCCTGCAACATGGCTTCATCCCAGAAGTCGCAATCAGGATACCTGATACCCGTACCCTACCCGTACCCGGCCGGGTACGGGTAGGGTACGGGTACGGCCGGGTACGGGTACCCGTTTGCGACCCTGGTGCGTACGGGTACGGGTAAGGAATCAAAACCCGTTTGGGACCTCTGCTCCATAACCGGAACCCGAGCTCCCGCGAGTATGTATAACCCCCCCCCCCCCCCCCCCCGGGGGCCATGTAAGTATTAGCACTACTTTTTTATTGTTTATACGACAGTGTTGGACACCTTCTTCTTGGTTATTTCGGTAAAGTCACGTAGAAGGGAAATAATAAAAATAAAACATAATAAGATAATTCTCACGACGTTTCGGCCACAATGCAAGCAGCCGTCCTCAGGTGAAGAACAGATCTGTCGGGAAGACAGCGTCTGTTGGACACTTTCGAGTCTCGTCTTGAAGCACATCATCTTAAGTCAGTCTGTTCTATGTAGCTTCGTCTGTCTCTCCTGGCCTTTCCCCTTATCCGCATTCATCTTTGCAAGGCGCCTTGAGGCATCAGCGTAAGGCGCCTTGAGAGGTAAGTGTAAAATTGTTATGGTGTGAAAAAGAACACGTGTTAAGATGTTCAAACAACAAATATAAACCATTTGTCTGAAAGGGTAAAACCTTGTTCTTACTTTTTCACACCTTGATCCTGGAAAAAAAGGTCCCATGTTGTAGCTGCTCACCCCGAGCTATAAATACTCTGATAGTGGCATTGTCCTTGTGCTGTTCGCCTTTTGGCGTCCTCTGGTTTGACACTGGTAGTGAGACTAGCCCCTAAAGAAGACTGCTATCTCTGTTGTAGACCAATTTGTTCCAAGGACAAAGCCCATATATTACCAGAGCAGGTTTTTGTTTGCATGTTCACCACAAGTACGTGCGGTTAATGCAAATTTGATTCCTTGCATCGATGTGTTGTTAGAACATCTTAACACCACCTGTGTTATTGCCAGAAAAGGTAAAACCTATTCTTACTAAATTATTATTGCCATCATTATTTACTGCCATCTAACCCACACGCAAAAAAACCCCAACAACAACCTCCATTGTGGAAGTTAAGTACAAGGATTGCAAGTTCGCTCTGATTACATTGCCGTGACTAAGCAGTGACACCAAGTCACGCGAATCGGAGAAGAAAAACAAAAACCCAAACTGAGTGCAAAATAGAGGCAAGGAAGGGGCACCAAGGAGTGTAGTAGGCACAGGGTGCAGGAAAAGCCTCAATCACAAACGGATACTTGGTGTGAACAAAAAACGTGTGTTTTTGGTCCGACCGAGTCCGCACACGCACCGACATGTGCACTTGGACACGCGTGTGGTTGCTTGGACATGGCCACGTGGCCACGGACACGGTCGCGTCGACATGCGTGTGGACACGGCCACACACACCGACAAGTGGCCGCGTGTACGTGGACACGCGCGTGGACACGCACCGACACGCACGCGGACACGCACGCGGACACACACCGACACGCACGCGGACACGCACCGACACGCACAGACACCGAACTCACCGGTCGCTCTTCTCATATTTCCCCACCGCCTCCTGCTCCCCGATCTGGCGCCACAGCTCCCTGGCGGTGGTGCCAGCGGTGCCTCCAACACCTCCACCCCTTCCTCCACAAACCCCCAGGGGCTCGGCCGAGATGCCCTGCGCCCGGCGGGTCCTGGGGCACGCCGCGGGCCCCAGGATGCCCGCGTCCGGCAGCACCGACTGGCACTTGTGGAGGCGCCGGCGGAGGGTGTCGATCTGGGCATCGCGCTCGGCCAGCGCCGACTCCAGCTCGCGGATGCGGGCGTCGCGATCCGCCAGGCTGCTGCTGCTGCTGCTGGCGGTGGTGGTCGAGGTGATGGTGGTGGCGGCAGTGGCCACGCGAGGGGATGACGGAGCAGAGGGAGGTGGTGACGATGATGACGATGATGATGCAGGAGGAGGAGGCGATGATGATGCAGGAGGAGGAGAAGGAGGTTGTAGCGGCGGTGGTGATGATGATGATGGAGGAGGTGGAGAGGTCATGGCGGCGTTGTCGTTGTTGTTGGATGAGGGCGAGGTTGAGGAGGTGGAAGATGATTGGTTCGGGCAGTTCATGGTGGCAGTGGTGGTGGTCGAGGTGGTGGTGGTGGTGGTGGTGGTAAAGGTGGTGGTGGTGGTGGTGATGATGTCGATAATGGTGGTGATGGTTGAGGTAATTGCAATGGTAGTGGTGGTGATAGAAATAGTGATGATAATTGTGGTGGTGGTGGCGGCGGTGGTGATAGCAATAATAGTGGTGGTGTTAGTGGTTAAGGTGATTGCAATGGTGGTGGTGATAGTGGTGGTGATAGCAATAATGGTGGTGGTGGCGGCAGTGGTGGTGATGGCCTCAAAGTGCACCTGGCCTGGCACAGGCGCTTTGGTTGACCTCACTTAGTGACTTGGTGGCGAATCGTGGCAGTTGGTAGTATCAGTGGTGGAAAAATCTCTCAACTTCGGAATACAGTAATATTGCAGACGCTACTATTATTGTTATAGCTTGAAGATCAGTTCAACGCTGGACATGTTTCAAAACTTTGGAATCAAAGAGTATTGAAGACGGAGGAGGAGGCGGAAGAGGGGGGGGAGGTGTTGGAGGAAAAGGAGGTGGAGGAGAAGGAGGTGGAGGAGAAGGAGGTGAAGGAGGTGGAGAAGGAGGTCGCGATGAAGTCCCACAGAGAGACGTCCAGGTATCTTGTTCAGAACCGTCAACTCAAACCGTCCAATATTCGGAGAAGCGATGGTGTCTGGAGAGGCTCAGAGAGGCGCGGGGAGACTCAACTCAGACGCGTCGAAGCCGGTGTGTGTTGATTTTTGTTGTTGTTGCTGTTAGGATGCCGTTATGGGGATCCGACAGCAAAGGGGGCGACAGACAGCGCCCTCTCCGTGTGCGCGCGTATAAAGGGGGTAGATCAGATGCCGAGTTGGTCTGAGCCGTGAAGTCCGAATGTTGAAGACACTGCCGCTGTGCTTGAAGGGACGACTGATATTGGGTTAGATGGCACGATGTCAGCCCACTTAAACGGCTGTGAATGTATCTCTGTGTGAGTGCGTCTGTGAGTGAGTGTGTCTGTGTGTGTTGCCAGAGATGATGAGGCTAATGTTGAGGTGGTCTCAACACAAGATCCAATATTGAAGATCTGCTACACTTCAGAACTCAAGCATTTGAGAATGTTCTCAACATTTCAGAAGCCCAGACTTGAAGAAAGCTACACTGTAGAAGTCCAGTATTAGCTAGAGATTGTAAGGCTGTCATTGAGGAGGTATCAACACTGAGATCCAACATTGAAGAAGGCTGCACTGTGGAAGTGCAGTATTGAAGACGCTGGAGATTGTAAGGCTATCATTGAGGTCTCAACACAGACGTCCAGACTTGAAGAAGGCGACACTGCAGACGTCCAGTATTGAAGAGGCTAGAGATTATGTTGCTAATGTTGAGGTCTCAACACAAAAGTTCAATTTTGAAGAAGGATGCACTGTAGAAGCCCAGTATTGAAGAGATTGTGAGGCTAATATTGAGGTGGTTTCAACACAGACGTCCAAAATCTAATAAGGCTGCACTTTACAAGTCCAGTATTGAAGAAGCTAGATATTGTAATGATATCAGTGAGGAGGTCTCAACACAGACATCCAGACATGAAGAAGGCTACACTGCAGACGTCCAATATTGAAGACGCTAGAGGTTATAAGGCTATCACTGAGGAGGTCTCAAAAACACATGTCCAACATTGAGCAAGGCGACACTGCAGAAGTCCGAGCTTGAAGGCGTTAGAAGAAGTCCAGCAACATGGATTCCGAGACTAAGGTACACTTGAGAAGCAAGAGGATTGAATCGGCGACACTGGACGAGTCCAATGTTGATCCGGCTGCACTTCAGGAGCAGGGGGGGAGGTTTGAAGAAGACTGCGCTTGAGAGGCACGCGGCTCGAGTCGGTGCTACTGCCGAGGTGGCTAATGGTAATGATGACTTTACCGAAAGAACCAAAGAATATGGTAATGATGATGCCACTGATGACGATGCTACTGCGAATGATGTTGATGCGACTGATGTTGATGCCACTGATGACGATAGTGATTTCACTTACGATTTTGATAATGCAACCGAGGATAATGTTGCTGACCGCAATGATGAGCTGCCTTTCACCAATTCGTCACGATGATGTTACTGAGGATTATGTTATTGATGATGATGTTGTCGACTCCAAGGAGCCGGTTATCTTGAGTCACTCACAACCCTCTCCCATCTGATCGGATCGCTGAAACACACGAGGCCACCAATCACCACCATCACCACCAATCATCACCATCACCACCACCATCACTGCCACCATTATACACCCTGTAGCATCGGGAACTCGTTTGAGGCCGAGTCGACCTAGGGGTGGAGAGGGAGGAGTCTGTTTGCGCATTGCGCTAAGCAACTACGCCCTTACGCCCAAAGGCAAAAACAACTCCCGTGTAGCCTCTTGACGGACTGTCGGGGCAAGTGCTGTTGTTAGTAGCGAGTAGCAGCAGCACCTATGAAGGCTACCAGCACTGTGGCACACACAGAGGCGGTGGGTGGCCAGCACCACGCCCGGTCGCCTTTGTCTCCCCAGGGCTGATGTTTAATATGCAGAACGAGGTACTCGTTTGAGGCTGAGTCGACCTAGAGGAGGCCCAGGACCGGTTCAGAACTTCGCCACCGGGTGTTGGTGGCCGAGAATGGGAATCTAACTCGGGTCTCTGCCGGGTTCGTAGCGCAGCGCGCTAACCGTTGCACCACCGCTTCCCACACACAGACACGCACAGGCACAACAACAACAACAACAGCCGTCGTTCGCTACGAAGTGGCTGTGGCGTGACCACGGCGTTTGTGCCTGGCTCGGGGTACCTTGAGGCATACGTGAAGTATCGAAGGCTCACCCTGCCAGTAGGAGGTCACGGGACAGACCCAGGTACCACAGGTTGACTGACTGAGATGAGTGGCCGATGCACAACCTGTGCTCCCCACTGTGCCAACTTGCTGTGTTTTATCCGTCCGGCACTCCACTCATTGTTGTGAGCGTTACTCTTCTACCCTCTGTTCTTGTTAGAGGGCGACTGTCAACAACTTGCCCAGTAGCCTCACGGTGCACCTAGCCTGGCACTGCCCAGTATCAGCGTTCTTAACGAGCCTCCTCCACAGAGGCCGATCTTGACACCGCTGGTACCAGTCATTGGCAAGTCCACTCAGCTCCACATCCTCCTGAACTACATTACTCCATCTCTTCTCTAGCCCGTGCCGCGCCCGTTTAGTCCCCTCTATCCGGTCGAACAAAAGCCGTCTAGGCATGCGGTGGCTGGGCATGCGGGCTACATGATCCAGCCAAAGCAGCCTTGCCTGCCGGAGGAGCTCACCGATGGGACTATGTCCAGATTTTCAAGGATTTATGAGCTCCTCACACAATCCAGCCTCCAGGTTAAACCCAAGATGGATCACAGGCAGGGTTAGCCTGGATGTCTCTCACTAGCGCAGACGTTCCATTCGAGGGGGTCCACGTTTCGCAATGCATAGAGAAGAGAGGGCATGACCGTGGCCGAGAAGACCCGAAGCTTTGTGTGGAGTGACAGACCAGGTAGCTTCCACACAGTGGCGTTACGCAGCCTACGAGAAGATAATGCCGCCCGACTGATTCTGAGTGAGATCTCACACTCAAAGATTATCCGTATAGCATCAACAGACCTGTTCGGACAAGTGCTGTTAGCGAGTATCACCTATGAAGGCCGGCACGGCACACGAGGGGGTGGGTGGCCAGCACCACGCCCGGCCGCCTTTTTCCCCCCAGTGGCGATGTTTAGTGCACACCGCACCGGGTACTCATTTCAGGCTGATTCGACCTAGGGGAGGCCCAGGACCGGTTCAGTAATACACACACATATAGACACACACACACAGACTCACACACACAGAGACTTATAGACTCACACACAAACTCGCATACATACAAACACACACACAGACTCACAGACATACACACATATACAGACTAACACACACAGACTCACAGGCGCACACAGACTCACACACCTAAAGACTCACACACACAGACTCGCATACACAGACTCACACACATATACACAGCCACACAGACACACACACTCATAGACTCACACACACACAGAGACTCATAGACTCATACACAAACACACACATATACACAGACTCATAGACTCACACACAAACACACATACAGACTCACATACAGACACACACATAGACTCATACACAGACTCACACACACACAGAGACTCATAGACTCACACACAAACACACACATACGGACTTGCATACATACAAACACAAACACAGACTCACAGACATACACACATATACAGACTGACACACACAGACTCACAGGCGCACACAGACTCACACACCTAAAAACTCACATACACAGACTCGCATACACAGACTCACACATATATACACAGCTACACAGACACACACACACACTCATAGACTCACATACAGACACACATAGACTCATACACAGACTCACACACAAACACACACATACAGACTCACACATTGACTCATACACAGACTCACAGACATACACATTTACAGACTCACATCCACACACACAGACACATAGAGACACACACACAGAGACTCATAGACTCACACACAAACACACACATACAGACTCACATACAGACACACACATAGACTCATAGACTCAGATAGAGACTCACATCCACACACACAGACACATAGAGACTCACACACTCGCCCTCACCTCTACGATCAAAGCAGAGTGGCATCCGGAGCTACTCACACGGCGAGTCTGAGAGGGCGGAGAGGGGGGGGAACAGAGAGAGAGAGAGGGTGTGGGAGAGAGGGAGGGAGGCAGGTGATGGTGAGGGGAGGAGAGAGAACAGGGGGGGGGGAAGTGGGAATAGAGGGCGGAGAGGGGGGGAACAGATAGAGAGAGAGAGGGGGTGTGGAAGAGAGGGAGGGAGGCAGGTGATGGTGAGGGGAGGAGAGAGAACAGGGGGGGGAGAAGTGGGAAGAGAGGGGGGAGAGAGAGGATAGAGAGAGAGAAAAAAAGAGAGTGGGTAGAGAGAGGGATGGGGTTAGGAGAGCAAAGCGTGAAATCTTTCATTTAAAAAGGAGGAGGGGGGTGAGTTTACATGAAGCAAAGCATGAAAAAAAAACGAAATGATGAACGAAGCAAAGTGCCGACTACACCGAGCATCTTCTTGTTTCCTCTGATCGTACAAAAAAAGAGACACGTGGTGGTGCATCTGCCAGTCATCTCAGTCAGTCAACCCATGGCACCTGCTGGGTCTGTCCCGTGACCTCCTCCTCCTGCACCTAGCCTGGCGCGGCAGTCAATCCATGACACCAGCAAAGTGCCGCCTACACCGAGCATCTTCTTGTTTCCTCTGATCGTAAAAAAGAAAAAAGACACAGGGGGGGAGGAGAGAGAGGGGAATAGCAGGCATGAGGGTGTGTGTGGCTGTGGGGAGCGGTGGCGCATCGGTTAGCTCCGCTGTCCTACGCACCCGGCAGACTGGAGTTCGACTCCCGCTCACGGCCACCAACATCAGTGACGATTATCTGAACGACTCCTGGGCCACCCCTAGGTCGACTTAGCCTCAAATGAGTGCCTGGTGCGGTGTGTAGCAAGCATCGTTTGCCACAGCGCCGGCCTTCATAGGTGCTCGCTAACAGCACTTTCAAAAAAAGTCTGTAAAAGCTACACGGGGGATATTTGTTTGTGTTGGCACAGTGGGGGACACAGGTGGTGCATCTGCCACTCATCTCAGTCAGTCAACCCATTGGCACCTGCTGGGTCTGTCCCATGACCTCCTCGTGCACCTAGCCTGGCACAGCAGTCAACCCATTTGCACCTGCTGGGTCTGTTGCCTGACCTCCTCCTGCACCTAGTCTGGCACAGCAGTCAACCAATTGGCACTTGGGTCTGTCACGTGACCGCCTCCTGCACCTAGCCTGGCACAGCAGTATGACCCATGGCACCTGCTGGGTCTGTCCCGTGACCTCCTCCTGCCAGCAGCGAGCCTTCGACACTTCACGTGACCTCGGAGTGCACCTAGCCTGGCACAAGCACCGTGGTGACGTCACTCAACGGCTGTTGTTGTCACGTGGAATATCCCAGCACACACACTCAGACAAAGACAAAGGTCCCCCTGTAGCCTTTGAGAGGCTGTTGGGGCAAGTGTAGTTAGCGAATAGCTCCTTTGAGCAGTGCGGCCGCCTTTGTCTCCCCATACTCCCTCACTCACCCACTCACTCACTCACCCACTCACTCAGTCTAACACTCACTCACCCACCCACTCTAACACTCACCACTCACTCTAACACTCACTCACCCACTCACTCACCTGCCTCACTCACTCTAACACTCCCTCACTGTACCACTCACCCACTCACTCAGTCTAACACTCACCCACTCACTCTACCACTCACTCTAACACTCACTCACCCACGCACTCACTCTAACACTCTCTCATTCACTCTAACACTCACTCTAACACTCACCCACTCTAACACTCCCTTACTCATTCTAACACTCATCCACTCACTCTAACACTCCTTCACTCCCTCACTCTAACACTCACTCCCTCACCATCCCTCCCCCTCCCTCTCATCCCCATTGTTGGAGGCTGCCATAAGTGGCGATCACGTGGGGAGCAGAAACGACCCGACTCTAAATTTACCCACAGCACATTAACTCCCCCCCCCCATCTCTCCCCCCCCATCTCCCCCCCACCCCATCTCTCCTCCCTCTCCATCTCTCCATCGCCCCCCCCATCTCTCCCCCCCCCCACCCATGTACCCCCCCCCCCTCTCTCACACTCTCTGTCCCACCCGCTCTCCCAAAAATATCCACCTCTCTTCCTCGCCTCCGTGTATCCCACCCCCCCCGCCCCCTCTCTCTCCCTTTAATCTCTCTCCGGCCCCCTCCAATTTATGTATCTCTCTCCCTCTCCTCACACGAATTAGAGGGCACGTCGGGCAGAGTCGTCATCAGCACCACATCGATCTCCATCCAGCAGGAGATAGACCACGGTGGTGACGGTGACTCCACTGTCTCTCTGCCTCTCTCTCTCTCTATTTCTCTTCCACTCACTCTGCCTCATCTATAATCAGATATGATAATACCCGACGATTCATTATGTCACGTATCACACGCTAATTATTTGATAACAAATCCAAAGACCCCCCGTGTAGCCTCCAGCGGACTGTTGGGGCAAGTTGCTGTTCGGAGCGAGTGGCAGCAGCGCTAATGAAGGCTACCGGCACTGTGGCACACCAGGGGTGGGTGGCCAGCACCACGCCCGGCCGCCTTTGTCTCCCCAGTGGCGATGCCCACTACACACCGCTGCACCATGTACTCAATTGAGGCTGAGTCGACCTAGGAGACGCCCGGGACCGGTTCAGATAATCGTCACAGTAGCCAGGGTTCATAGCTGATCGCGCCACCGCTCCCCACCACGGCGCTTGTACCAGGCTAGGTGCACCTTGAGGCCACGTGAAACGCCGAATGCTCGCTGTTGCAGGATGAGAAGGTCACGGGACAGACCCTGCAGGTGCCATGGGTTGACCGACTGAGATGCCTGGCAGATGCACCACCTGTGCCCCCCACTATGCCAACACAACGACAAAGATCCCCCGTGTAGCCTTAACAGAATGTTGGGGAAAGTGCTGTTAGCGAACACCTATGAAGGCCGGCACTGTGGCACACGAGGGGGTGGGTGGCCAGCATCATGCCCGGCCGCCTTTGTCTCCCCCAATGGCGATTACACATGCACACTCTATTACTCACCCATCCACCGAGCCACTCACCCACCCACTCACTCACTCACCCACCCACTCACCCACCCACTCATTAATTCATCCACCCACCCAGCCACTCGTTTACTCACCCACCCACTCCTCCACCCACGCACCCACTCATTCCCTCACCCACCTACTCACTCACCCACCCAACCACACACTCACTCACCCAGCCACTCACCCACTAACTCACCCACTCACTCCGCCAACCATTCACCCACTCACCAATTCACTCACCTATCCACCTATTCACTAAACCACCCACTCACCAATTCACTCACCTACCCACCCACTCACTCACCCAACCACTCACTTACCCACCTACCCACTCACTCACCCACCTACCCACCCACTCACTCACCGACCCACCCACTCACTCACACCTACGCACTTACCCACCCAACCAGCCACTAATTTACTCACCCACTCACTCTCCCACCCACTCATTTACGTACCCAATCACCCAACCACCTACCTACCCACCTACCTGCCCACCCACCCAATCACCCACTTACCAACCCACTCACTCACTTACTCACCCACTCACTCACTCACCCACCCACTCACTCACCCACTCAGCCACCCACCCACTCACTCACCCACTCACCCACCCATCCACCTACCCACCCACCTGCCCACCGACCCAATCACCCACCTACCAATCCACTCACTCACTCACCTACCTACTCACACACCCACCCACTCACTCACTTACTCGCTCACCACCCACCCACCACCCACTCACTCACGCACTCACCCAGTTATCCACCCACTCACTCACCCACCTACCCACCCACTCATCCACCCACCTACCCACTCACTCACCCACCTACCCACCCACCCATCCACTCATCCACCCTCCCTCTGTGTTCTCAGCATCACAGCGGCCGAGGCGGTTATGGGAGCTAATGAGCGTAACCATGGCGACCGGGAGGGGGTCACCCCCCCTCCCTCCTCTCCCTCCCCTATATTGCAATCCCATAGAGACACCAGCACCACTAGCAGCAGAAGCAGCAGCAGCAGCAGCAAGATCATCAACATCTTTGACCACGGCCATTATGAACCAACCAGACCAACAATGTGCGTGTCTGTTCGTCTGTATGTTGAACTTATTTTGTCGCTCACAACGCCTTCCCCAACAGTCTGTTAAGACAATACGCACCGTACGTTGCCAAACAGTGCTCATCTGTGAGTATCTGTAGGTCTTAATGGGTGTCTCTGTGGGTCTCTATGGGTTTTGGGTGTCTGTGGGTCTCTGTAGGTCTCTGTTGGTGTCTCTGTGGGTCTCTATGGGTCTGGGTGTCTGTGGGTCTCTGTAGGTCTCTGTTGGTGTCTCTGTGGGTCTCTATGGGTCTGGGTGTCTGTGGGTCTCTGTAGGTCTCTGTTGGTGTCTCTGTGGGTCTCTATGGGTCTGGGTGTCTGTGGGTCTCTGTAGATCTCTGTTGGTGTCTCTGTGGGTCTCTATGGGTCTGGGTGTCTGTGGGTCTCTGTAGGTCTCTATTGGTGTTTCTGTGGGTCTCTATGGGTCTGGGTGTCTGTGGGTCTCTGTAGGTCTCTATTGATGTCTCTGTGGGTCTCTATGGGTCTGGGTGTCTTTGGGTCTCTGTAGGTCTCTATTGGTGTCTCTGTAGGTCTCTATGGGTTTGGATGTCTGTGGGTCTCTGTAGGTCTCTGTTGATGTCTCTGTGGGTCTCTATGGGTCTGGGTGTCTGTGGGTCTCTGTAGATCTCTGTTGGTGTCTCTGTGGGTCTCTATGGGTCTGGGTGTCTGTGGGTCTCTGTAGGTCTCTATTGATGTCTCTGTGGGTCTCTATGGGTCTGGGTGTCTGTGGGTCTCTGTAGGTCTCTGTTGGTGTCTCTGTGGGTCTCTATGGGTCTGGATGTCTGTGGGTCTCTGTAGGTCTCTGTTGGTGTCTCTGTGGGTCTCTATTGGTCTGGGTGTCTGTGGGTATCTGTAGGTCTCTGTTGGTGTCTCTGTGGGTCTCTATTGGTCTGGGTGTCTGTGGGTCTCTGTAGGTCTCTGTTGGTGTCTCTGTGGGTCTCTATGGGTCTGGGTGTCTGTGGGTATCTGTAGGTCTCTATTGATGTCTCTGTGAGTCTCTATGGGTCTGGGTGTCTGTGGGTCTCTGTAGATCTCTGTTGGTGTCTCTGTGGGTCTCTATGGGTCTGGGTGTCTGTGGGTCTCTGTAGGTCTCTATTGATGTCTCTGTGGGTCTCTATGGGTCTGGGTGTCTGTGGGTCTCTGTAGGTCTCTGTTGGTGTCTCTGTGGGTCTCTATGGGTCTGGATGTCTGTGGGTCTCTGTAGGTCTCTGTTGGTGTCTCTGTGGGTCTCTATGGGTCTGGGTGTCTGTGGGTATATGTGTATGTAGGCTGAACTTATTTCGCACCGTACGCAACCAACCATGATAATCGGTGGTGAGGTGGGTAGGACACGGGGTGATGTTCTCGAAGGGCCCAAAGAGAGCTCTGTGCATCTGTGAGTGAGGGGGGAGGAGGCTCCTGAAGGACGCTGCGACTAGGCAGTGCCAGGCTAGGTGCACGTTGAGGCTACTGGGCAGTTGGAGGCAGTCGCCCGCCAGCTGGAGCGAAGGGCAGAAAAGAGACGCTCACAACAACGAGCGGAGTGCCGGGCGGATAAAACGCAGCAAGTTGGCATAGGATGGGGCCAGCAGCCTGGGCATCTTCCACGCTCTGGTGGGAGCCCAGGTGTGGCTGGAGTTCCGCCATGCGCGGCTGACCCACGCCGTGCCGGCCTTCAAGGAGCAGTGGGTACTGGAGGAGGCCGTGTGCTCGGTGGCAGAAGAAGGAGGGCTCTGCATGCAGATATGAGCTACCCGTCGGAGGCCGTAGGACTGCGAGAAGGGCTGGGTGCAGATGCAGCACTTGTCGTAAAAAAAATATATAATAATAAAATATTACAAATTTTACATAGAAAACATAGGGGGAACATAGACATGGAGTAGGGAGAGAGGGGGTAGAGAGAGGGGGGGTAGAGAGAGGGAAGGGGTAAGGAGAGCAGAGCGTGAAATCTTTCATTTAAAAAGGGGGGGGGGGTTTACATAAAGCAAAGCATTAAAAAAAAGAAAAAAAAGAATTGATGAACGAAGCAAAGTGCCGACTACACCGAGTATCTTCTTGTTTCCTCTGATCGTAAAACAAAAAAACACGTGGTGGTGCATCTGCCAGTCATCTCAGTCAGTCAACCCCATGGCACCTGCAGGGTCTGTCCCGTCCGTAGCTTCCTCCTGCACCTAGCCTGGCACAGCAGTCAACCCCATGGAACCTGCAGGGCCTGTCCCGTGACGTCCTCCTCCTGCACCTAGCCTGGCACAGCAGTCAATCCATGACACCAGCAGGGTCTGTCCCGTGACCTCCTCCTCCTGAACCGAGCCTGGCATAGCAGTCGACCCATGGCACCTGCAGGGTCTGTCCCGTGACCTCCTCCTGCACCTAATCTGGCACAGCAGTCAACTTATGGCACCTGCAGGGTCTGTCCCGTGACCTCCTGCCAGCAGCGAGCATTCGACACTTCATGTGGCCTCAAGGTGCACCTAGCCTGGCGCAGGCGTCCTGGTGACCTCACCGCCACTTAGTTGCCAACGGCTGTTGTTGTTGCTGCTGGGGAGCGGTGGCGCAGTGGTTAGCGCATTGGTTAGTGCTACTAACCCGGTGCTACCCGAGTTTGATTCACGCTCACGACTGTCATAAATGTGACCACAGCGACTATCTGAACCCCATGATGATGATTATGGCTTAACATCATCATGGGGCACCACGGTGGCTAGGAGATGTTAACTACCTCGCCTGATGTACAGGAGGTTGTAGGTTCCATCCCGACCCTGACGATGCCTGCTGCTGTATATTTGGAGTCTGCGTCTCTCTCTCTCTTTCTCATCATCACGGTGGCTAGGAGATGTTAACTACCTCGCCTGGTGTACAGGAAGTCGTGGGTTCGATCCCGACCCTGACGAGGCCTATTGCTGTATATTTGGTGTCTGCGTCTCTCTCTCTCTCATCATAATCACGGTGGCTAGGAGATGTTAACTATCTCGCCTGGTGTGTAGGAGGTCGTGGGTTCGATCCCGACCCTGACGATGCCTGCTGCTGTGTATTTGGAGTTTCCGTCTCTCTCTCTCACTCACTCTCCCCGTGGCCGCTTGGATGTTTTTGTCCCGGTCCTCCTGTTTTTCTCCTCCACATTTAGAATCATCCACGGCGTTTAGAACCCTTGGCTGCTACACGCGTGATGATGATGATGGACAATTCGTTGAGCTGCCATTATTTGTGGTGGCCAGATCGCTTCTGACAAAGAAATGCGTTGCTCAGTGGGGCCTTGCCTCGGTAAAAAATATTTATTAAAAATTCAATAGTAATATGGAAATTTGTAGCAGCAGCAAATTACTCCAACGCCTGATGTTGATTCTAAATGGGGAGGAGAAACCCCAAATATACAGCAGCAGGCATCGTCAGGGTCGGGATCGAACCCACGACCTCCTGCACGCCAGGCGAGATAGTTAACATCTCTGTTTGACCACCAACATCAGCACCACCGCCTCTTTGTAAACATTCACATCCGCTGGCTGCTGCTAGTAGGAAACTCCACTTGCCCCAAACATCCCACGTGGGCTACCCGGGGGAGCTTTGCCTGTATCCTTGTTAACGACCACACGATGCACTCACGCATCATTAAATATTCACCCCCCCACTCCCCCCCAAAGACAAATATCCCCCGTATAGCCTTCAGCAGACTGTTGGGGCAAGTGTTGTCAAGTAGCGAGTAGCACTCACTTACTCACCTACCCACTCACTCTAGATTTGAAGCCACTCACACACTCACTCACCCACCAACCCACTCACCGACCCACTCACCCACTCATTCACTCACCCACTCATTCATCCACGCACGCACCCACTCATCCGCCCATTCACTCACTCACCAACCCACTCATCCACCCACCCACTCATTCACTCATTCATTCACTCACTCACTCACCCACCCACTCACCCACTCACTCACCCACTCACCGACCCACCCACTCACCCACCCACTCATTCACTCACCTACTCACTCACCCACCCACCTACTCACTCACCCACCCACCCACTCACCGACCCACCCACTCACTCACCCACTCACCCACTCACTCACTCATCAAATCACTCACTCACCATCCCTCTACAAAGACAAAGATCTCCCGTATAGCCTTCAGCAGACTATATGGGCAAGCATTGTTATTAGCGAGTAGCAGCGCCTATGAAGGGGGTGGGTGGCCAGCACAACGCCCGGCCGCCTTTTTTCTCCCTCCAGTAGCGATGTTTCCTACACACAGCCCCAGGCACCCATTCGAGGCTGAGTCGACCTAGGGGGAACAGGCCTAGGTGGTGTAGGCAGTGGCCGTGAGGGGTGAATGGAACCCGGTTCGTCGGGTTTGCAGCGCAGCACCGCGCTAACCGCTGCGCCACCGCTCCCGTAGCGCGCATCATAAAATATTCACCACCAACCCACCAACCCACCCTCATGGGTCGTTCCGTTCGTGTTGGTACAGAAACCCCCCATTGTGAGAACGTAAACTTCAAAAAATATTAATTTTAGCAGGTGGGGGCTGTCCATAAATGACGTCACGCACCTAGTGGGGGGGGGTCAGACATTTGTGACGATGTGTGACGAGGGGGGGGGGTGAGAAATGTGACGTTACATCAAAATGAGCAACTTTAAATAAATATAGACAACACGTTCTACTTAATTAAATGGACTTTTTAATAAATATTTTCTCCTACAACATCAGAGTGCAGCGCCGCATTAAATACGCACTACAATGACAAGAGTTTAAAGCGATTTGAAGCATGTTTATTTTTTTGGGGGGGGGGTGGGGGGCAGAGCTTTGTGACGTCTGATGGCCTTAATCTAAGTTGTCTTGTGGTTGTTGTTGTTGTTGTTGCTGTTTGACTTGCATCCCACTGAGATTTTTGCACGCAGCGTTGGTGTGTAACGGTGTTTTTTCTGCAATATTTTGCTGTCTTTTCTTGGATTTTCTGTTTGCACTTAGTCACATAGTCACTTTAAGATGTTTCTTGTTCATGTTTTTGTTTGTTGCGGTTGCACCCGATTCAAGAGCTGAATGGCTCACAGGGCTATACCTAATACATGAACTTGAACTTGACGTCATATTTGAGGGGGGGGTCTGACTTTTTGTGACGATGGGGGTGGAGAAACCTTTTTGGAAAGAATCAAGTTGCCGCATGCACCACTCGCGCACGGCACGTGTTGGTGGACATTGTTTGAACATCTACAATACACCGCCTGTTTGATTGCCAGAAAGGGTGAAACCTATCATATTCTTAGGTTTTTTTCGGTAAAGTCACGTGGGTAAAACACTAAAATTAATAAAAGTAAAATAAAATAAAAATAAAAATCATTTCATTTTATTTTATTTTAATTCATTTTAATAAAAGTAAAATAAAATAAAAATAAAAATCATTTTATTTTATTTTACTTTTATTAATTTTAATAAAAGTAAAATAAAATAAAAATCATTGTATTTTATTTTACTTTTATTAATTTTAGTGTTTTACCTACGTGACTTTACCGAAAAAACCTAAGAATATGAATCCTTGCAGTCACGAAAGCTTCAAATCTAGAATGAAACCTATCATTTGTTATACTCGTTGGTTCTTTCGGTAAAGTCACGTAGATATAAAATAAATAAAAATACTAAATACAAAAAAAATACAAAAGAAAAGAAAAAAAGAAAAACCACTATGGATTATTGCAGTCACGAAAACTTCAGATCTATTTTAATGTTTTTCATACTTTGATACTGCCAAAAAGGGTCCCATTTAGCATCTGCTCACCCCGAGCTAAAAATGCCCTGATAATTGCAATGTCCTTGTACTCTTCGACTTTTGGCGTGCTCTGCTCTGGCACTGGTAGTGACACGAGGCCCTAATGAAGGCTGTCTCTGGTGTAGACCAATCAGATTCAAAGGCAATGTACTACCAAAGCAATGTGTTCGTTTGCATGTTCACCACAAAGTGGCGCGTTTGTGTGCTTAATGCTTTTTGCTCTTTGGTTTTTATCGGTAAAGGGATAGTCTTGCTGTGACGGTGCCACCTGAAGACGGAAGCTTGTGTTGCCTCCGAAACGTCGTGATTTGAGTTGTTTTTTTATTTAATTGTTTTCACCTAAGTGACTTTACCGACGAAACACCAGAGTATGAATTCTTGCAGTCACGAAAACTTAAAATCTAGACTTAATGCAGTGACTTGGAATTCCTTGCGAAAAGGTGTTCCAGGTTTGGCGTTTGAACATCTTGACACGACTCCTGTTTTATTTCCAGAAAGGAGTTTCTGAATAAGTAATATTTTAAAAATAACTTTTTTGAAAACACGCTTTAATGGAAAGTACCGTACGAGTAATGGAAGAACTCCACGACTCCAGGAAGTGGTCCCGAAGCTTGCCACAACGTAAGGGACCAGTGGCCAATTACAGCCAACGTCAGTTGAGCGTGGACAATTAGAGCCAACCGAAACATAACATATAAAAAATAATGTTTAAAAATATGTTTTTAATGTTTTATGATAGAATATAGTATTGTCATCAGTAAGACATAAGTATACCAAGTTTGCAGTTGATACTACATTGGGAAGTGGGTAAAAATTGAGTTACAATAATTGAGGATACAACAACGACAACAACAACAGAGTGAAAACTTAATTTGGAACTTTCGTGACTGCAGGAATTATTCTTTGGTTCTTTCGGTAAAGTCACGTATAAAGATAAAATAATAAATTAAATGAAATACTAGCATACGACGTTTCGATTGCAACACAAGCAATCATCATCAGGTATAAATTAAATAGAAACACAAATCTAGTATACTTAGAAATGTAATGTCATACAACAGAGAGTCGGATAACATAACAGTCAACACCCTACCTGGTTGATTACGTTCTTCCTGAGAATGCTAAATTTAAGAGAGAGATTAAACACAGAACCAGAAACATAGACAGACATATAAGCAGACAGATATCTGTCTGCCTATATGTCTGTCTATGTATACTAGATTTGTGTTTCTATTTAATTTATACCTGATGATGATTGCTTGTATTGCAATCGAAACGTCGTATGCTAGTATTTAATTTAATTTATTATTTTATCTTTATACGTCACTTTACCGAAAGAACCAAAGAACAACAGAGTGAGTTAATAAAATCGTGTAAAAAGGAGTTTCTGATAAAGAGCCGCATGTCCATCACAAATGACAGCAGCTCACGACGTGGAGATTCAGAGCAGCAGACCAATTCTCTCTAAACTCGTAAGAGACATCGATTCTAAATGTGGAGGGAGAAAAAAACGGAGGACCCGGGGAAAAAAATCCACGCAGTGACCACCACGGGGAGAGAGAGACGCAGAATCCAAATATACAGCAGCAGGCATCGTCAGGGGTGGGTTTGAACCCACGACCTCCTGCACACCAGGCGAGGTAGTTAACATCTCCTAGCCACCGTGATTATGATGAGAGAGAAACGCAGACTCCAAATATACAGCAGCAGCAGGCATCGTCAGGGTCGGGTTTGAACCCACGACCTCCTGCACACCAGGCGAGGTAGTCAACATCTCCTTGTCACCGTGATGATGATGAGAGAGAGAGACGCAGACTTCAAATATACAGCAGCAGCAGGCATCGTCAGGGTCGGGTTTGAACCCACGACCTCCTGCATAATAGGCGAGGTAGTCAACATCTCCTAGCCACCGTGGTGATGATGAGAGAGAGAGAGACGCAGACTCCAAATATACAGCAGCAGCAGCAGGCATCGTCAGGGTCGGGATTGAACCCACGACCTCCTGCACTCCAGGCGAGGGAGTTAACATCTCCTAGCCGACCATGAGTGAATGGGTGAGCAAGTGGGTGAGTGAGTGAGTGAGTGAATGAGTGGGTGGGTGAGTGAGTGAATGGGTGAGTGACTGAGTAAGTGACTGGGTGAGTGACTGAGTGACTGTGTGAGTGAATGAGTGAGTGGGTGGGCGAGTGGGTGGGTGAGTGAATGAGTGGGTGGGTGAGTGAGTGGGTGAGTGAGTGAATGAGTGGGTGGGTGAGTGAGTGAATGAGTGAGTGAGTGAGTGAGTGAATGAGTGAGTGGGTGAGTGAGTGAATGAGTGAGTGGGTGAGTGAATGAGTGAGTGACTGTGTGAGTGAATGAGTGAGTGGGTGAGCGAGTGGGTGAGTGAGTGAATGAGTGGGTGGGTGAGTGAGTGAATAGGTGAGTGACTGAGTGAGTGAATGAGTGAGTGGGTGAGCGAGTGGGTGAGTGAGTGAATGAGTGAGTGGGTGAGTGACTGAGTGAGTGACTGTGTGAGTGAATGAGTGAGTGGGTGAGCGAGTGGGTGAGTGAATGAGTGGGTAGGTGGGTGAGTGAGTGAATAGGTGAGTGACTGAGTGAGTGAATGGGTGAGTGAATGAGTGAGTGACTGAGTGAGTGAATGAGTGAGTGGGTGAGTGAGTGAATGGGTGAGTGACTGAGTAAGTGACTGAGTGAGTGAATGAGTGAGTGGGTGAGTAAGTGAATGGGTGAGTGACTGAGTGAGTGACTGCGTGAGTGAATGAGTGAGTGGGCGAGCGAGTGCTACTCGCTACTAACAGCACTTTCTCCACCCCCCCCAGGCTACACGGGGGATCTTTATCTTTGCATGACCCCAGGATCCTCAGGACCTCGGTGTGTCTCTGACACGGCCATGATGAGCCAACTCTACGTGGCCATTATGGAACCCCCTCCAGCCGCCCCCCGTATTAAATATCTCGGGCGGATCGATGGAGAACGACGGAGGAGGAGGTCATGAGAGAGATGGTGGTGGTGGGGGGGTAAGGCAGGAGGGAGGGAGATGATATCACTTACAGAGCCATTAGCCAACGAGAGAGAATGTGGATGGGTGTGTGTACAGGAGGGACGTGTGGGTGAGTGTGTGCGCGTGTGTGGAGCGGTAGTGTAGCACCCGAGCTCACGGCCAACACCGGTGGCGATTATCTGAACCGGTCTTGAGCCTGCCCTAGGTGGACTCAGCCTCAAATGAGTACTTGGTGGTGCTGTGTGTAGTAAACATCGCCACTGGGAAAGACAAAGGCGGCCGGGCGTGGTGTTGGCCACCCACCCCCTCGTGCGCCGTGCCGGCCTTCATAGGTGCTGCTCGCTAACAGCACTTGCCCCTACAGTCTGTTGCAAGGTATAGGGGGGGGGGAGGTCTTTGTTATTTTGTGTGTGGGTATGGGGAGCGGTGGTGTAGTGGTTAGCGCGCTGCACTGCCAATCCGGTGACGGACCAGAGTTTGATTCCCGGCTCACGGTGGCCAACCCCGTCAGTGACGATTATCTGAACCGGTCCCTGGGACTCCCCGAGGTCGACTCAGCCTCAAATGCGTGCCCGGTGCGGTGCGTAGTAAAAATCTCCACTGGGGAGACAAAGGCGGCCGGGCTTGGTGCTGGCCACCCACCCCCTCGTGTGCCACAGTGCCGGTAGCCTTCATAGGTGCTGCTGCTCCTCGCTACTCACAGCCACTTGCCCCAACAGTCTGTTACAGGCTATACGAATAATCTTTGTATGAGACACACAGACTCACACAGACACATAGGAGGGCCGTAGACTCACACAGACTCATATAGGGACTCACAGACACACACAGACTCACAAAGTGACACACACAGTCATATAAGGTCACATAGACTCACATAGACACACACAGACTCACAAAATGACACACACAGTCATATAAGGTCACATAGACTCACACAGAGACACACAGACTCACATAGGGACTCACAGACACACACAGACTCACAAAGTGACACACAAACTCATATAAGGTCACATAGACTCACATAGACACACATACTCACATAGGTACCCATAGACTCACACAGCGACAGACTCGTAGAAGGGCCTATAGACTCACGCAGTCAAACAAAGTTACACAGGGCCCATAGACTCACACCGCCACACACAGACTTACATAGGTGCCCGTATGGGGGGACATGAAAGTGAGTTAAAGATCAAAGAGGGTGCAGCTGTAGTGATTGGGATGAAACAGATCCAATGAGAAGGGAAGGAAGCAGCTACAGAAGCCAGGTCATGGGGATCATGTAATTGGGCGAGTGGGTAAGGGAGTGGGTTGGTGAGTGAGTGGGTGAGTGGGTAAGGCAGTGGGTGAAAGATTGGTTGAGTAGGTAAGGGACTGGCTGAGTGGATATGGGATTGGGTGAGTGTGTGAGTGGGTGAGTGAATGGGTTAGTGAGTGGGTAAGGGAGTGGGTGCGTGGGGATACCATTAATAGGCCAGGGTTCTGGGCTGTTCTTCGTACTTTCGGAGCCTCTGACTCCGCTCACAATCATTAAGAACCTTCATGATGGTGGGCAAGATACGTGGCTGGAAGTCAGAGCCATTGCCTGTTCACCTTGAGGCACGACAGGGATGTCCTCTGGCTCCCACATTATTTAACATCATCTTCAAACACGTAGTTCGCGAAGCCTTCCATGGCTGTACCGGAAGAATTTCCATCTGGTACAGATACAATGGGAGGCTGATCGATTTCCGGGTGTGGTCGAAGCGTGGCTCCCTATTGGTCAACCATGTTATGTATGCCGATGATCTGGTGATTGCTGCTCACGCAGACGAGGAGTTTGGGGGCGCTGCGGCTGAGACTGGAGCGTGCCACTAAGAGGTGGGGCCTTACCATCAGCCCCAACAAAACTAAGCACCTGCCTGGGTATGTTGTACCATCGGGCACTCCACCCCCTCAACGCCCCGTGAGTTCTGGGGCAGTTGTGGAAAGAGTGGAAAATTTCGATTTAAAGCTTTCGTGACTGCAGGGATTCATCTTCTTGGTTCTTTCGGTAAAGTCACGTAGAAGGGAAATAATAAAATAATAATATTTTATTTTATTATTTCCCTTCTACGTGACTTTACCGAAAGAACCAAGAAGAGTGGAAAATTGTATATACCTGGGCAACGTGCTAATGAACAGCTCTGGTTTGTCAGCAGAGGTCTCACTCCGAATCAGTCGAGCGGGATTATCTTTAAATTGGCTGCGTAACGCTGCTGTGTGGACGCTACCTGGTCTGTCGCTCCGCACGAAGCTTCAGGTCTTCTCGGCCACGGTCATGCCCTCCCTTTTCTACGCTTGTGAAACATGAACTCCCTCTAATGGAACATCTACGCCGGTGAGAAACATTCAGGCTGGCCTGCCTACGATCTATCTTAGGTTGATCCTGCAGGCTGGATTTGTATGAAGATCTCACAGATCTATGAAACATCTGGACACAGACGCATCGGTGAGCTCCTCCGGCTGGCAAGGCTGCGTTGGCTGGGTCATGTAGCCCGCATGCCCAGCCACCGCATCCGTAAGCAGCTTGTTTGTCCGCATAGAGGGAGCTAAACGGGCGCGGCACGGGCTAGAGAAGAGATGGAGTGATGTGGTACAGAAGGACGTGGAGTTGAGTGGACTTGCTGATGACCGATACCAGCGGTGTCAAGATCGGCCTCAGTGGAGGAGGAAGCTCGCGAAGGACGCTGCTACTGGGCAGTTGGAGGCAGTCGCCCACAAGCAACAACGGAGGACGGAGGAGCGACGCTCACAACAACGAGCGGAGCGCCGGGCGGATAAAACGCAGCAAGTTGGCACAGTAAGGGGCACAGGTGGTGCATCTACCGGTCATCTCAGTCAGTCGACCCGTGGCACCTGGCTCGATCCCGTGACCACCTGCCATTAGCGAGCCTTCGACACTTCGCGTGGCCTCAAAGTGCACCTAGCCTGGCACAGGGCGCCGTGGTGACGTCACCGCCAATTCGTGGCGTGTCGCCGCTGCTGCTGCTGTTGTTGTTGTTGTTGTCGTCTGTTTGTCTAATTAATTTGATGCACGAGCGCACGTGTAAGTGCGGACATCAGTTCCTCTAATTGTCGTGATTCATGCGGGTGTCGGTGCGCGCGCGCAATTGTTATGATGCACGAGGTCAGCGCGTGTCCGTGCTGGGGGAGCGGTGGCGCAGCGGTTAGCGCTGCCGCACCGCGCTGCGAGACCGGGCGAGGGACACGAGTTCGATTTCGCGACCGCCACCGCCGCCGCCAGCGAGGGGTTTGCTGAAGCGGTCACTGGGCCCTCCCTCTCTGTCGACTCAGCCTGCGAGGAGTACCCCCGGTGCAGCGTTTGGGGAGACAAAGGCGGCCGGGCGGGCGTGGGGTGCTGGTCACCTGCTCTCCCCCCACGTGTGCCAACAGTGGCAGTAGCCTTCATAGGTGACGCTGCTACTCACAGCCACTTGCCCCAACAGTCTGTTAAGGCTATACGGGCTGGTGGGGGGGTCTTTGTCGCTGTATAAGACACACAGACTCACACAGACGCACAGAGACTCATATAAAGTCACAAACACTCACACAGACACACAGACTCACACAGACGCACAGAGACTCATATAAAGTCACAAACACTCACACAGACACACAGACTCACACAGACGCATAGAAACACATAGGAGGCCATAGACTCACCACAGACACACACTCACATAGGGGCCCATAGACTCGGATAGACTCACACAGAGACTCATACATCGATCGCGTTATAGATCCAACTCGCGTTATATTATAAAAAAATGTTTCCTACTATTGCTGCTAATACTGCTGCTAATACTGCTGTTGCTACTACTGCTGCTACTGCTGCTGCTATTACTGCTACTACTGTTACTACTGCTGCTGCTACGACTGCTGCTACTGCTGCTATTACTGCTGCTACTACTGCTGCTGCTACTACTGCTACTACTACTGCTGCTACTACTACTGCTGCTACTACTGCTGCTACTACTGCTGCTGCTACTCTTGCTACTACTGCTGTTACTACTACTGTTACTACTGCTGCTACTGCTGCTGATACAGCTGCAACTACTATTGCTGCAGCTACTGCCGCTCCTGCTGCTGCTACTACTGATGCTCGCGTGATCGATGTTGCCCTCCAGTGGCGAGGCGGAGTGTGTGCGTGTCGAACTTCTGTCGCACCGTACGTAGCCAACCATGCGAATCTGTGGGTCTCTGTAGGTCTCTATGTGTCTCGGTATCTGTAGGTCTCTATGGATCTCGGTATCTGTGTGTCTCTATGGGTCTCTATGGGTGTCTGTGGGTCTCTGTGGGTCTCTATGGGTGTCTCTATGGGTGTCTGTGGGTCTCTATGGGTGTCTCTAAGGGTGTCTCTAAGGGTCTCTGTGGGTCTTTGTGGGTCTCTATATGTGTCTCTATGCGTGTCTGTGGGATCGCTAGGGGTTCCTCTATGCGTCTGTGGGTCTCTGTGGATCTATGTAGGTCTCTATGGGTGTCTGTGGGTCGCTGTTGGTCTCTAAGGGTGTCTCTGTGGGTCTCTATGGGAGTCTCTGTGGGTCTCTGTGGGTCTCTGTGTATGTGTGCATTCTGAACTTTTTTCGCACCGCCCTGTCCCGCCAACGACAAAACGCTGCAGGTGCCATGGGTTGACTGCTGTGCCAGGCTAGGTGCACGAGAAGGAGGTCACGGGACAGACCCTGCAGGTGCCATGGGTTGACTGCTGTACCATGCTAGGTACACGAGGAGGAGGTCACGGGACAGACCCTGCAGGTGCCATGGGTAGACTGCTGTGCCAGGCTAGGTGCACGAGGAGGAGGTCACGGGACAGACCCTGCAGGTGCCATGGGTTGACTGCTGTGCCAGGCTAGGTGCACGAGGAAATCACGGGACAGACCCTGCAGATGCCATGGGTTGACTGCTATGCCAGGCTTGGTGCACGAGGAGGAGGTCACGGGACAGACCCAGCCTCGAATGAGTACCTGGTGCTGTGTGTAGTAAACATCGCCACTGGGGAGATAAAGGCGGTCGGGCGTGGTGCTGGCCACCCACTCCATCGTGTGCCAAAGTGCCGGCCAACAATGGTGCTGTTCGCTAACAGCACTTGCCCCAATAGTCTGTTAAGGCTATACAAGGGATCTTTGTCTTTGTGGTGGAGTGAAGGATGATTTGCAGCCTTGTTCATGCCACAGCATGTACACTGGCAGATTATTGATGACGGTCACACGTCTCATCCTCAACGCGTGTGTGTGTGACAATCTGGGGAGTTGAAACGGGCACCCAAAGCCTCTAGAATTGGCGATACGGCCACAGAACTCCGGTTCTCCAGCGTGTCAAATATAATCTCTGTCTGACTGCATACGAGTTTGGTGTTTCTTGTCCTTCCCCGCACACAGTTGGCTATGTACGGTGCGATAGAAGCTCAACACACGCTACTATACACTATACACTACACTACTATACACTACACTACTATACACTACACTACTATACACTACGCTACTATACACTACTATACACTACACTACTATACACTACACTACTATACACTACACTACTATACACTATACTACTATGCACTACACTACTATACACTACACTATACTACTATGCACTACACTACTATACACTACTATACACTACACTACTATACACTACACTACTATACACTACACTACTATACACTACACTACTATACACTACTATACACTACACTACTATACACTACACTACTATACACTACACTACTATACACTACACTACTATACACTACTATACACTACACTACTATACACTACGCTACTATACACTACTATACACTACACTACTATACACTACACTACTATACACTACACTACTATACACTACACTATACTACTATGCACTACACTACTATACACTACACTACTATACACTATATTATACACTACACTATACACTAGACTACTATACACTACATTATACACTTCACTACTATACACTACACTACTATACACTATACTACTATACACTACACTACTATACACTACAATACTATACACTACATTATACACTAGACTACTATACACTACATTATACACTACATTATACACTACACTATACACTACTAGGGGTTGTTTGGGGGCACCTCTGGCGCCCCTCACAACCATTTATGGCCTTCGGCCAGGAAAGTCACGAAAAAATGTCACACTAACGACACATTCACGTAAGCAGCCGATGCTCCGTTTTGAAGTTTTAAAATTATTTTAATTGTGTACCGGCGTAAGTAGCGCAGGAGACGTTTGACGGAGGCAACACGTATTTATTAACAAATGGCTACTATACAGCACGTAGCGCACCCTAACACTTGAAGGGGTAACGGCCCCTTCACCCGGTCTATCCGAGGCAGTGTCCCTCGGCTAACGTTTCCCCGTTAGCTCCTACTACACCCCTCTAACCCAGACCATCCTATAGAGGCTAACTCACCTGGCCCAGCTTCGGCTCAGGTCCGACCCTCAGCCACACGAGCCTGGCCCTCACAAGGACACAGACCTCGCTGCTCTGAGGTCGCCCCTGGCTTGCCCTGCTCGGCTCTTACAAGAGCAGCGAGTCAGGGTAGTCCCAAGGCTAGCTAGCTGGTACTCTTAGTAGGTGAGTGAGTGGGTGAGTGAGTGAGTGAGTGACTGAGTGAGTGACTGAGTGAGTGACTGAGTGACTGACTGAGTGAGTGACTGAGTGACTGAGTGAGTGACTGAGTGAGTGACTGAGTGACTGAGTGAGTGACTGAGTGAGTGACTGAGTGTGTGAGTGAGCTAGCTGGTCTTCAGTCTTCACCGGCTCTTCTGCTCCAACGACTGCCTCGAGCTCTCTCGCGCACCGCCTTATATACCCAACTGCCCCCCGAGGGGCAGGGCTGTATGCGGACGTTGATGTAGACACCCCACGCACAGACCGTGATGTAGACACCCCAACGTAATGGCTTGCTACACCCCGGTACGTAGCACCTCTACAATTGTATTATGTTTTGAATTAGATAATTTTATTTCTTCATGAAAAGTTTATATCATTTTACATCTGGAAGACTTCATTGAAAAGGACATTTCGCGTGAATTTTCTCTCGTCGTTAAGAAGATGGCCTTGCTGGGGGTTTGGTTAGATGCGGACTTTCACCTGTTTGGGATTGCGGGATCGAGATAAGGCGACACGGAGCTGCTGGCTGTGCGAGAAGACCGCCGTCTGCAGTTCTATTCCAACGTAATCGAACGTCTGTCCCTGCGTCTCCGTCGTTCATGCAGGGGGTGCATGGGTTTGCAGCGCCCCCTGCATGAAAACGACGGACAGTGCAGCGTTCATCACAGATAGATAAAGATATACAATGAGGGAAAAAAGTATTTGATCCCCTGCTGATTTTGTACGTTTGCCCACTGACAAAGAAATGATCAGTCTATAATTTTAATGGTAGGTTTATTTGAACAGTGAGAGACAGAATAAGAACAAAAATTTTCAGAAAAACGCATGTCAAAAATGTAATAAATTGATTTGAATTTTAATGAGTCATGTTTTGCAGAGGGGTCAAAAACTTATTACCCTCATTAAAATACAAATCAATTTATTACATTTTTGACATGCGTTTTTCTGGATTTTTTTTGTTTTTATTCTGTCTCTCACTGTTCAAATAAACCTACCATTAAAATTATAGACTGATCATTTCTTTGTCAGCGGGCAAACGTACAAAATCAGCAGGGGATCAAATACTTTTTTCCCTCACTGTACATTATAACACACCATACTTACATATACGGCAATTCGCTCACTTTTTTAATATACCCACACTTAAATTCGCACCTTTACTTTCATATATTCTACGAATAATTAACACACGCATATACATATGAATACACACATACTTGCATATGCATTGAACACAAAACATACGTGTTCATAAAACCACACTTGTATACGTACATTTTCATTCCAATATAAACAAAAGCAAATGCAAAGTTACAATTAAAACAAAGTTACTCATTAAAACAAAGTTACAAAGAACAACGTGAAGCCACTACCTGCAACGCACAGCCTCTCTCTTGCAACAGCTGCCTCTATGGGGCCGTCCATAAATGACGTCACGCACCGAGGGGGGGGGGGTCAGACATTTGTGACGATGTGTGACGAGGGGGGGGGGGTGAGAAATGTGACGTCACATCAAAATGTGCAACTTTAAATAAATATAGAATTGTTACAACACTAATTGTTATAACAACACTCCTACAACATCTGAGTGCAACATGAAATACGCATTACAATGACATTCGTTTAAAGCAATTTGAAGCATATTTTGTTTTCAAAATGGAAATATGGTTTTGGGGGAGAGGGAAGGGCAGAGCTTAGTAATAAGGCTCCGTTAAATTTCGATTTAAAGCTTTCGTGACTGCAGGGATTCATCATCTTGGTTCTTTCGGTAAAGTCACGTAGAAGGGAAGTAATAAAATAATAAAAATAAAACATAATAAAATAAAATAATTCTCACGACGTTTCGGCTACAACGCAAGCAGCCGTCTTCAGGTGAAGAATGAGACACTGCCAAGCTAGGAGCTTATATATAAGAATGAGACACTGCCAAGCTAGGAGATTATATATAAGCTCCTAGCTTGGCAGTGTCTCATCACCTGAAGACGGCTGCTTGCGTTGTAGCCGAAACGTCGTGAGAATTATTTTATTTTATTATGTTTTATTTTTATTATTTTATTACTTCCCTTCTACGTGACTTTACCGAAAGAACCAAGATGAAGACTCCGTTAGTTAGTGAGTTGACCACAGATGGCCATCTTGATTTGCTATGCCTCACAGAGACATGGCACCAGCCAGATGATCATCTCCTCCTTAATTAGCTATTACCCAGTGTATACGCCTTTAAGCACAAGCCCCGATCACCTGGCCATGGTGGTGGTCTTGCAGTTCTCCATCGCTCATCTACCACCCTCTGCCAAACTTCTATGTTGGCCTTCCAGTCGTTCGAGCATCTCGTTCTGGAATTGAAGGCTATCCAGCCTGTGACAACAGTGCTCCTTTATCATCCCCCCCAAGGCCTCCACTTCTGTTATTGGGGAGCTAACCGAGCTATTCTTTGGTTCTTTCGGTTAAGTCACGTCTAAAGATAAAATAATAAATTAAAATAATAGCATATTACGACGTTTCGAATGCAACACAAGCAATCATCATCAGGCATAAAAGAAATAGCAACAACAATCTAACTAGAAAACTATAGACAGACATACAAGCAGTCTGTCTATAGTTTTCTAGTTAGACAGACATACAAGTAGTCTGTCTATAGTTTTCTAGTTAGATTTTTGTTGCTATTTCTTTTATGCCTGATGATGATTGCTTGTGTTGCAATCGAAACGTCGTAATATGCTATTATTTTAATTTATTATTTTATCTTTAGACGTGACTTAACCGAAAGAACCAAAGAATAATTCCTGCAGTCACGAAAGCTCCAAAATTAAGATTCTAACCGAGCTACTTTCCATGCTGTGTTCATCCTCTGACTGATAACACTGGTCAACACACTTTTTCTGGCATAAGGTATTCCAACGGTTTTAAGGTAATTTTGGGGTGCTGATTCCAAATCTGGCATCAGTTTTTGTCTATCACATCAGGTTTTTGAGATATCAAATATTGCATTTTCAATAAAAACTGCAGAAGAAAAATATTAAATAAATGTGGATATCTACATAAAATATTATAAACACACTATCCTAAAAATACAGCACCATATTTTAACACTAAAGCAGTCACTGACTCGCAACAACTTGCAATCATAAGTGACAGAGTTAATTTTGGGTAAAATCAATGAAAATCGGGTACGGTAGCATAAAATGAGATGTGATAGAGCAAATCTGAGATCATATTTGGAATCAGCACCCTGAAATTAGTCTAAACCAGCTGCAAAAGTCCAGGCCAGAAAAAAAAGTATTTTTTGTTGACCAGTGTTATTGATGCTGGGTGATTTCAATATTCACATCGACTCCCACAGATCTGCTGTCTCCAAGGACTTTCTAGCCACCCAGGATTGTTTTAATTTAACTCAGCTTATTTCTATTCTTGGTTCTTTCGGTAAAGTCACGTAGAAGGGAAATAATAAAATAATAAAAATAACAAAAATAAAACATAATAAAATAAAATTCTCACAACGTTTCGGCCACAACGCAAGCAGCCGTCCTCAGGTGAAGAACAGGACTGTCGGAAAGACAGCGTCCGAATGAATACCACCAAGCTTGGCAGCGTATATTTAAGCTGGGTTAGAGGAGGAAAGCGCCTTGACAAAGGAGTTTACATATCAACAGAGGAATTTAGCATATTTATGGAAAATGCTAATATGGGATTAGTCACTACTTGTGGAATGTGTAGGTGGTGGGGGGGGTCTCAAAGTCATATTATGCTCGTGTATTATGTAGGATTAGCAGTAATAAAGGGAGGAAGTAGGATTAGCACTGATAAAGGGAGGGACATTTTAATAGTAAGGAGCTGCAGCAGGCTAACTAATCTTATCATCTTATTTCTATTCTTGGTTCTATCGGTAAAGTCACGTAGAAGGGAAATAATAATTCTACGTGACTTTACCGAAAGAACCAATAATATGAATCCCTGCAGTCATGAAAGCTTTAAATCGAAATTAATCTTATTTCCCCGACCCATATTCGTGGTCACATCCTTGACCCAGTTTGTTCTTGGGGATTGTCTGTCACCCACTTATCAATTATTGATCCTGGAATATCCAACCATTGCGTGGTGCTGTTCGATCCTCTGATTCCTCCACCTAATCGTATTGTAAAGTGTCAGATTAGATTTCGGAATATAAAATCAATCAAGGGAAATGTTTTACTCTGAAATTCTCAACCCCGACACTCTCTGAAGTATACCCAGCTACTGTGGAAACAACGGTGCAAGTTTACAATACATTAAACAGTATAATGGATAATTGGTTTGTTACCCTTTTATCTGGCAACAAAACTGACACCTTTTTTACAAGGAGTCATGTTTGCATTGACCACAATACCTGCAGTCGGAATGCAAACAAAAAACATAACTCTGATAATGTATGCACTGTCCTTAAAATTGATTGGTCCACACCCGAGACAGCTTTCCTTAGAGCCTAGTCTCACATGGTGTTGGACCAGATGACGCCAAAAGGCGCACAACTCAAAGACAATGCACCATCTGGTCCAACACCAAGGACAGTGCATATATTATCAGAGTTATGTTTTTTGTTTGCATTCTGACTGCAGGTATTGTGGTCAATGCAAACATGACTCCTTGTAAAAAAGGTGTCAGTTTTGTTGCCAGATAAAAGGGTAAAAAACAAATGATCATATTTTGCTACTGGCAAATGAGGTTCCAATGGAGTATAATGGATAGTTTGGCCCCCCTGAAATCACACAATCTCGGCGGTAAAATCTTTACCCTGGTTATAACAACAAACTTCGTGCACATAAGGCAACTGTCCGCAAGGCAGAGCGATCTTGGAGGAAATCTGGTCCTACAATCCACTCACTAATCTTCAACCACCACCCTACAATTTACAGAAAGGCACTCGACCATGCCCGCTACTGTAGCCAATGCCTGGAATAACCCTCGATTATTTTTCTACGGTTTAAAGGCTTCTTCATTCATCCTGTGCTTCTCCTTTCTAGTGTACAAAAGCAAATGCTGACCATTATTTTTTTACAAAATCAACACAATTTGCTTTTCCATTACATCTATCCCTCTTCCTACAATTCTGCCAACTGTTCCGTCACCACTGCTGATATCTGATGTCTGTGTATTATCCGAGCTCTCAGAATCAGACGTTGATTCATGGATTGTGAGTTCCAAACCAACCTATTGCTCTGTTGATTCTATTCTTTTAAATGTATTCATGCTAATTTTCCATCTCGTGCAGTCTTTATTACCATGGTTCTTAATATATTCTAGATTTGAAGCTTTCGTGACTGCAAGGATTCATACTCTTAGTTTTTTCGGTAAAGTCACGGAGACTTGTGTTGCCTCCAAAACGTCGTGATTTTTATTATTTTATTTTTATTAATTTCATTTTTTTCACCTACGTGACTTTACCGGAGTATGTGCTTAACACACTCAAATCTGGTCATTTCCCCTCTCTTTTTAAATGTGCCGTTGGCAGTCCTATACTCAAGAAGGCTGAGCTCGATTTAGAACTCCTCAGTAATTATCGTCCAATTTCCAACCTGCCACATCTCTTCAAGACCCTTGAGCCTTCAGTAACATTACAGCGTAAACATTTGCTTGGAAATTATCTTTTTGACCATTTTCAGTCCAGTTTTAGGTCTGGCCACAGCGTGGAAACGGCTCTGGTTATGGTTGTCAATGACTCGCTGATTGCTGCTGATGAGGGCCAGCCTAGCATTCCTTTCCTTTTAGGCCTGAGTGTCTGCATTTGCCACCATTGATCATTCCATTTTTCTCCAGCGTTTCAAAGGACATATGGTTTCCTTCATACCTATCTGAGCCGAAACAGTTTGTCAGCCTGGGAGGTGTCCTCCCAGGATTTAGTCCTTGGCCTACTTTTGTTCTGCATATATTTGGCCCCACTTGGCCTCATCATACACTAACTTGGACTTTGCTTTCATTGTTACGCTGATGACACCCAAATTTACATTCACTTTGAATCCTCCCTCAATGCAACATCTAGTGTGTCATCTTCTCTTGTGACCATTAAGGCTTGGATGCAGCTTTCAACTGAAGAAAGATAGACTACATCCATGCCTTAATGGCACCAATGGTCATCAAGGCTGCCTTCTTTCACCTCAGAAATATAGCCAGATTTCATCCCATTAGCGGTCATGTTCCAAAGTGGAGTTCAAGATCCTTCTCACCTACAAGCCCCTTGACAATGCCTCCCCCATCCATAACCTCCTCCACCCATATGTCCCAACGAGAGTTCCTCGGTTGTCTGAGCGTGTAGAGGTCACACCTCCGTTCAGTGGATGCCAATTCACATCCAATATTCGATCTGCTGAGTCCCTCGGTTGATTTAAATCTTTCGCCTTAAAAATTTTTTCTCCACGGCCTTTTCTTCCCTTGTAAATTGTTGTGTGTTTTGGGAGTGGGGGTGTATTTATATCCGTGGATAAATCATGAGCCTGCGTGCTTATATTAGATTTTTGAATTGCATGAGTTATTTACTTGCTTTTAGCTCCGTGCAACGCCTTGAAACGAGCTTTATACGCGTAAATTATAATTATTATCAGAGCATGTTTGTTTGCATGTTTGCCACAAGTATGTGTAAGGTTAATGCAGTACTTGATTGCTTGCAATAGCAGGTGTGTCTATTTGGTGTTAGAACATCTTAACACCCATGTGTTTCATTGGTAGAAAGGGTTGATACGATATTTTCTTATTTTTCTTCCATCACAGTGGGACCGGACAGCAGAGCCCATTCGAGATTATACTCGTGTGATTTTGCATTTCTTAAATTACTATTTACAAATTTTTCACTCCCCCAGTCTGCTATCCTTATCTTCCCTCTTACCCTTTTCCCACCTGGGTGGAGCAGTGAGTGCCACGGTAGCTAAGGAGATGTTCACTCCCTCGCCTGGTGTGCAGGAGGTTTGTGGGTTCCAACTAGACCCCGATGCCTGCTCCACTTCTGAATAAGTATAACCCGTAAAAACAAAGTTTTTCACTATAAATCCTTTATATGCGTGGCAGCAAACTTAATATAAAGGATTTAAAAATATATTCGCCTGTGGAGGACGCAGGGATCGATCCCGCGACCTTTGGCATGGGAAGCGAGGGCGCTACCAACTGCGCTACTCCGCCACGGCCTGTGGAGGGGTTACGCTCTGGGCTCCTATACTGTGACGTTCAGCCAAAGCTATGAATGAGTTCTATTTGAATAAATGTAAAATCTTTTTTTTTTTACCTAAAAAGTGTTAAATTTTTTAAAAAAATTTTCACGAACATTAATTGTCTGTCAAAACGAGTCTGTGTGCAAAATGTCAGCTCGATTGGATCACGGGAAGTGGGTTAAAAAACGACCGAAAAATTTGCACGGTCGTAAGCAAGCAAGCAAGCACGCAAGCAAGTGAACTTAATATAAAGGTTTTAAAAAGAGCTATATAGCTCAGTGGAGCCTTACCTGGTTAATGAAACGTGGTTTAGTCTCTGGATCTCTGTGTATCTATGGATATCTAGATGTATATAAGGGTCTCTATGTGAATATTAATATATGGGACTCTATGCATCTAGAATTGAAGCTTTGGTGACTGCAGAAATGATACTCATTAACACAAAAATGTTTTAGCAGTCTTTTGAATACGTGGTCAACCAGGTTAGTGTCTAACTGTGATCTTGGCCGACTGGATTTCATCACATTATGTTTCTAAGGCTTGTTGAGTTCTCATCTCCCATCTTCTTGCTGTTTCCCTCTATGCAGCTATATGGGTCTCTATGTATCTTTGAGTCTATGTGTATCTACGGGCTCTATGGGTATCTATGGGTCTCTGTGTGCATCTATGGGTCTCTGTCAGAGGTCGCATATGGGTTTTGATTCCTTACCCGTACCAGGCCGCACCAGGGTCGCAATCGGGTACCCGTACCCTACCCGATACCCGGCTACCCGTACCCGGCCGGGTATCGGGTAGGGTACGGGTACGAGTACCCGATTGCGACCTCTGGGATGAAGCCATGTTGCAGGCGCGGGTGGGTTGATTCTAGGCACTTGAATTGTGAGAATAGACAAGACGTTGGGAAATGAGTGACAAACGGTGACTCACCAGTGACTCACGGCCTACTCGTACCCGTACCCGTACCCGGCCGGGTACGGGTAGCCGGGTATCGGGTAGAGTACGGGTATCGGGTACCCGGTTGCGACCTCTGGTCTCTGTGTATCTCTATGCATTTAGAGTATTTGGCTGCTGCTATTAATTTCCACGTGATGTTGATTGAGCTGTCATTTGTTATGGCGAGGTCACATAGCTCAGTGGGGCCCTTAGTTATTCAAAGTAATTTCACCGGCCAATATTATCATTTGCGATATGGACTATTCACGAGCATCTCCAGGGACATATCCCACCTTGGCAAATACCGAGGGAATACCGTAGACACTGGGACACGGTATGAGTTGCCAGTGTTGCAATTGCTTTGCTGGCGAGGCAGCAATGAAATATTAACAAAAACCCTCTCTCTTCATCTGTGTCTCTCTCCCTCCCCCATAGCTTTCTCGTTTTGGTGTTTACGATCAGAGGAAACAAGAAGATGCTCGGTGTAGTCGGCACTTTGCTTCGTTCATCATTTTTTATGCTTTGCTTTACGCCCCCCCCCCCCCCCCCTTTAAATGAAAGATTTAACAAAATATTTTTCTAATAGGTTTTTACCCTTTAAACTGGTACAAAACTGACACCTTTATACAAGGGATCATGTTTGCAATAACCACAACACAAGCAGTCAAAATGCAAACAAAAAGAAACAACTCTGATAATGATAATGATATGCACTGTCCTTGAAGTTGATTGGTCCACACCCGACACAGCAATGGAGACTAGGCTCTAAGAAAAGCTGTCTCGGGTGTGGACCAATCAACTTCAAGGACAGTGCACATCATTATCATAATCAGAGTTGTTTATTTTTGTTTGCATTTTGACTGCTTGTGTTGTGGTTATTGCAAACATGATCCCTTGTATAAAGGTGCCAGTTTTGTACCAGTTGAAAGGCTAAAAACCTACTATTATATTTTGCCACTGGTAAAGGAGGTCTCGTAGCGTAAAATATTTTTCACTCAGCTCTCCTTACCCCTTCCTTTTCTCTCTACCCACCTCTCTGCCACCCCCCCCCCCCCCTCTCTCTCTCTGTGCGGCTGTCTCCCTCAGGAGTCTCTCTTCACGTAGACCCTCTCCCTGGAGAAGATCCGAACTGCCTCCTCGACCTCCGCGAGGCGCCTCTCGATGTCCGCGCGTCTCTCCCGCACCCGCAGAGTGTCCGCACGCATGGGCATGGAGCCCAGCTCATGCAGCAGCTGCTGCTGGGCTGCGAGAGGAGAGAGGGGGGGGAGGAGAGAGAGACGGGGGAGAAAGAGAGGGGTGAGAGAAACCGAGAGGATTAGTGTGTGTGGGTGTGTCTCTTCATGTTTCTCTCTCTCTCTCTGCCGTGTGTATATATCTCTCTCTCTCTCTCCCCCCGTGTCTCTCTCCCCCAGTGTCCCCATCTCTTTTTGAAACGTAACATGGCTCAGTTATTTGGCAATTTGCTTCATTCATCATATTGGTATTTTGGGCTCTCATGGCCTTTTATATACAATAAATTTAACATTTACATACACAGTGCAAACACAACAAAAACACCTCAAACTCAGGCTTAGCTCCCCTGCATCAGTTATAGAACATAATGCACCCTCTGTAGCACAATGCATCAAGAATGATGGGACGCCTCCTGTCAATTCTAGCCACATTCTGGAAGAAACTAGGACAGTGACTGAATGAGCTATTTCCTTCAATGGAAATGTTCCTGGCCCTATAGCCAGTTCAGCATTGTTCATGGTGACGTTCACCAACCCTTTTGTATCTTTGGTACCCTTGTTCAAAAATAAGAATCATGAGGGAGAAGTGAAGATCACATTTCAGTAGGTTATTTAGCAGCAGCTTATTGAGTGAGTCTAGGGTTTTCCAGTGTACATATCGACGTGCTACTGTTTCAAGCTCACCACAGAATATACATTCTGGATTTGTGTCTGTGAAATGTGACGGAAATGTGTTTCGTGGTCACAGTCCCATGGGCAATGCTCCAGGTCAGGTGACCGTGGTGCTTATACGATGGATCTGAGCAAAAACGGCTCCTAATGAGGCCTCATGCGATCACTGCAGGGCACTGGCTCCCTCCAAGCATGGTCTTTGCATGACATTATTATTTTTCGATTTAAAGCTTTCGTGACTGCAGGGATTCATATTCTTGGTTCTTTCGGTAAAGTCATTACGTAGAAGGGAAATAATAAAATAATAAAAATCAAACATAATAACATAATTCTCACGACGTTTAGGCCACAACGCAAGCAGCCGTCCTCAGGTGAAGAACATTATTATTTGTCGTGGAATTGGACCATTTAGGCATACAGCTTCCTCCGCTCTACATCTGAGAATCACCCCTCCTGTTCATTCCCTGAGGTATGTACCCAGTGCTGCTGTGAAGAAGACGGTGAGTGCTTCCTTGCCGGGATGACATTCAGCTTTGGTGAAAACTGTGCCACCGCTAGCCGACTCGTCACCAGCATTCACTGCTGGTGCGGTCCCCACTGCTGTTGAAAAAGCCCTACGTACTTAATTAAGAAGCTTTGCAGCAAGTCTCACTGAGCACATTCCAGTCATTGCAGTTATCTCAATAGGGAGAAGCCACTGCCCCTCCGTGCCTGGTTTCACCAGATCGGCCACCCTAACGCGATGTGCGTCTACCATGCGTTTCTCTATGGCTGGACCCACAATAGAGGGTAGCACCATGTTGGAGTTCCACAACAGCAGATCGTGAGCTGAGTCTGATGCTGACCGGGGTTTATTCAGTCGGGCAGTGACGAGGAAAGCCCAGGGCTGAAGGACACTCCTGTAGAAGTGGGGAATCTGCGACAGTGGAATACCCATAATGCTTCACTGCAGCCCCCCCCCCCCCCAGGTTATTTAGAAAAAAAATGCTGTGGAACACCACATGGGTGATGGGACTGTGTAGAGAAATATGTGTATGGCTTCTAAGTGAAAGGTAGAGAGATTGCTCCATACACACACTAGACCTTGCCTGCCCTCCCGCAGTGGCAAAGCTATGATGCCAGCAGCCACACGGTGCACCATATGTGACCAGAAGGCAGCCATCATTCTTGGAAATTTGGCAAGCAAGAATGCGGGCAGAGGGAAAAGAAGCAGTGCCAGAATGTGGACGCAATCAACTGGTTCACTACCAGTATTTTCCATATGAACATGAGTTTTATACAGCGCCCCCAAGGCTCCAGTCGGTTCTTCACCTCTTCTTAAAAAAACTAATTATTGCGTAACGTTTTATCTCCAGGATGGCGAAGACACTATTTGCTCCACATAATTGCTTTGGCAAACTCAAGAAACTGGGCTTCATCCCACAAGCAGCCCACTGCACTTCTCCCAGTTCATCCTGGAGGACGCGCATGAGTAAACCTGTTTGGCACTCGCGTTTCATTGCTTCTACATACTATTAACATTCCCTCCCTTTGTTAATGCTACCCCCTGCCCCCTCCCTTTGGTGCTGCTGATCCTGCATAATGCATGGGCATAATATGACTTTGAAACCCCCCTGCCCACCTCCTACGCATTTCCCATGAATATGCTAAATTCCTCTTCATATGCACATTCTTTTGTTAAGGCGCTCTTCTTCCACCTCCAACCCAGCTTATATATAAGCTCCAAGCTTGGCAGTGTCTCATTCTTCACCTGAAGACGGCTGCTTGCGTTGTAGCCGAAACGTCGTGAGAATTATTTTATTATGTTTTATTTTTATTATTTTATTACTTCCCTTCTACGTGACTTTACCGAAAAAACCAAGAAGATGAATCCCTGCAGTCACGAAAGCTTTAAATCGAAACTCGTGTAGCCATTCAATATCATCATCACTCTGTAGAACAGGAGAATATCATCGGCATATGCTGTGAGAGTCACTCTCATACTGGGCTCCTTCAGAGTTAAACCAGTGAGTCGGCGTCGAAGTAGATGCAGAAAAGGCTCCATAAAGAGAGCTGTCCTGACATAGAAAAGCCTTTGCCCGATACCTCTTTTGAAGTCTACAGGAGCAATCGGTGCACGGTTAACTTTGACAAGACACTGGGCCATGTTGTAGAGCAACCCAATTAACCCTATGAACCTAGTGCCAAAACAAACGTTTTTAGAGTGACAAGCAGATACCAGCGATCAACCCTGTCAAAGACTATCTCTTGATCAAGTGAGATAAAGGCAAGTGGAAAGTACAATTGCTCCAACAGAGTGATCTATTCTTTCTAGATTTGAAGCTTTCGTGACTGCAAGGATTCATATTCTTAGGTTTTTTCGGTAAAGTCACGTAGGTAAAACATTAAAATTAATAAAAGTAAAATAGAATAAAAATCACGACGTTTCGGAGACAACACAAGTCTCCGTCATCAGGTGGGACGGAGACTTGTGTTGCCTCCGAAACGTCGTGATTTTTATTCTATTTTACTTTTATTAATTTTAATGTTTTACCTACGTGACTTTACCGAAAAAACCTAAGAATGTGATCAATTCTCTCACTAGGAAAATCCCATCATGGATGGTCCTCTCTGGAATAGTGTATGCCTGGTCATTGCCAATAACCTGAGCCACCACCACCCTAAGCCTAGCAGAGACAGCTTTTGTAAGAATCTTATAGTCTGTGCTCAGCACTGAGACTGGATGCCAATTCTTTAGGTGTCTAAGGTTACCCTTTTTTGTAAGCGGTGTGAGCACTTAATCACGTAGTCACTTGAAGATCTTCTTGGTTCTTTCGGTAAAGTCATCACGTAGAAGGGAAATCATAAAATAATAAAAATAAAACATCTTTAAATAATTCTCACGACGTTTCGGCTACAACGCAAGCAGCCATCCTCAGGTGAAGAATGAAACACCACCAAGCTTGGAGCTTAAATATACGCCAGGGGAGTTAAATATACGCTCCAAGCTTGGTGGTGTTTCATTCTTCACCTGAGGATGGCTGCTTGCGTTGTGGCCGCAACGTCGTGAGAATTATTGTATTATGTTTCATTTTTATTATTTTATTATTTCCCTTCTACGTGACTTTACCGAAACAACCAAGAAGATGAATCCCTGCAGTCACGAAAGCTTTAAATCAAAATTTCACTTGAGGATGTTTTCTTGTTCATGTTTTTGTTTTTTGTTCGTTGCGGTTGCACCCAATTCAAGTGCCGAATGGCTCACAGGGCTATGTACCTAATACATGAAACTTGAAAACTTGAGCATGGCTCTCCCCGAGGACTGAGGCATCACGTTGGAATCCACTGCCACATCGAGAACAGCTTTGTAGTCTTCCCGCAAGGAGTGCCAAAAATGGCAATACAACTCCCCTGGAAACCCATCAATCCCTGGGGATTGTTCCTGGCCAGGGCACTCACTGCCATGCCGAGGTCACCCTGTTTGACCTCTTTGAGATATTCCCTGTCGTCTTCACCCAAAGTAGGCAGTCCTTCCAGATTTCATCTAGGGCCGGTATGGATATATACTCTGGAGGGAACACATTTCTATAGTACTGTGCTACTGTTGAAGTTATTTGATTGTTGTTTGAAACAAGGACCCCTTGTCATCAAATAAACCCTCCATTCAGACGCTGTCTCCCCGACAGACCTGGTCTTCGTTGCCGAAACGTCGTGAGAATGGTATTTTATTATGTTTTATTTTTCATATTGTATTATTTCCCTTCTACATGACTTCACCGAAAGAACAAAGAAGATAAACCCTCCATAGTTTTGCACCTACCATTCTGCTTCCCTAACGAAATGAAAAGTGTTGAGCTAGAGTCCATATCCATGGTGCATTTAAAACGAGAGCGGCTACATGTTCCTTCTGCCTTTTCTTTCTGTAAACCTTTTGGACATTCCAGGATCTCCACATATTTCTGTAGTAGGCCTGGATTGCCCCCGATCTTCTGCCTTTGCCCTATGTCACGGACTCTATGCTCTCAAGCTCACAAATTTACTGGTCAATGTTTTTTTGTGTTCACCCAGGCATACCACTGACACAGTTTTTTCATGTGTACTTTGCCTATATCCCACTATTGTGGTAGGTTATTAAAACAATCTTTCGTTGCCTGCCACTCCACCCAGAAGACCCCAAAGAGATTAATGAAGGTGGTGTCTTCCAAAAGAGCGCTAATAAAATGCCAGTATGTCGAACCCCTTGGGACTCCACGTATCTTCATTTGGAGTAGTACGAGTTGATGACCTGTCTAAATAAACAAATGATCAAAGTTTGTGTAAATTAAAAGACTCGCTGTTGGTGAATGAAATTCCCACGAAAAAAGGTGAAGAAATAATGAAATTATAAAGTTTGTAGAGGCAAGGCCAGGAGCTGTGTGAACACGTATCTCTCCTCCCGTGTCTCTCTCTCTCGCTCTCTCACCCCATGTCTCTCTCTCTCCCACATGGTCTCCATGTGTCTCACTGGAGACAGACCAGTGTCTCCACTGTCTACCTCTCTTTCTCTCCCCCCGTGTCTCTCTCTCTCGCTCTGTCACTCCCGTGTCTCTCTCTGTCTCCCACATGGTCTCCATGTGTCTCACTGGAGACAGACCAGTGTCTCCACTGTCTACCTCTCTTTCTCTCCCCCCGTGTCTCTCTCTCTCGCTCTGTCACCCCCGTGTCTCTCTCTGTCTCCCACATGGTCTCCATGTGTCTCACTGGAGACAGACCAGTGTCTCCACTGTCTACCTCTCTTTCTCTCCCCCCGTGTCTCTCTCTCTCGCTCTGTCACCCCCGTGTCTCTCTCTGTCTCCCACATGGTCTCCATGTTTCTCACTGGAGACAGACCAGTGTCTCCACTGTCTACCTCTCTTTCTCTCTCCTCGTGTCTCTCTCACGGTCATCCGATTAGCACCGTTGGCTACGTATGATGCGAAAGAAGTTCAACATACACACATTCCCATGCGTCTCGCTCTCTCTCTCCCCATGTCTCTCCCTCTCTCTTGCTCCACATATCCCTCTGTCTCTCTCACGTGTCTCTCTCCCCGTGTCTCCGCGTCTCTCTCCGTGTGTCTTTCTCTCCCCGTGTTTATCTCTCTGTCTCTCTCTCCCCCTGTCTCTCTGTCTCTACCTGTCTCTCTCCGTGTCTCTCTCCGTGTGTCTTTCTCTCCCCGTATTTATCGCTCTGTCTCTCTCTCCCCGTGTCTCCATCTTTCTCGGTGTCTCTGCACATCTCTCACCGCTGCTCAAGTAGGCGAGCGTCTCCGCTCTCTGTCTCTCTCTCCTCCTGTCTCTCCGTGTGTGTCTCTCTCCCACGGTGTCTGCATGCGTTTCTCACTGCTGCGCAGGCAGGTCAGAGTCTCCGCTCTCTGTCTCTCTCTCCTCCTGGCTGTCTCTCCGTGTGTGTGTGTCTCTCTCTCCCTGTGTCTCTCTCCCACGGTGTCTGCATGCGTTCCTCACTGCTGCGCAGGCAGGCCAGCGTCTCCGCTGTCTGTCTCTCTCTCCTCCTGTCTGTCTTATCCGTGTGTGTGTGTCTCTCTCTCCCACGGTGTCTGCATGCGTTCCTCACTGCTGCGCAGGCAGGCCAACGTCTCTGCCCTCTCCGTCTCTCTCATCGCCGTGTGCCCCTCCGGTTGTCCGATCTCGGGCTGCTGTCTGCGTCTCTCCTCCTGCTGCCTGCTCCACTCCTCCCTGCGCTCGATCAAACTGTTGGGGTGCAACGCACAGCATCGAGCAGCTGTTGTCAACATCGACGGATCCTTGCCCATGGGGGAAGCCTCGCTGAGATCCTCCAGACGCTTGATCAAGAGGGTCCTGCCAAAAAAAAAACCCAAAAAACTATGGGGACCTATTTTTGCTGATAGTAAAAAAAAATTATGGAAAAATATATAAATATGGTTTTATTACTCCTTTGTGGAAATAAAACTAGGAGTTGTGTTCACAATCTTGATTTGAAGCTTTCGTGACTGCAGGAATTCATCTTCTTGGTTCTTTCGGTAAAGTCACGTAGAAGGGAAATAATAAAATAATAAAAATAAAACATAATAAAATACAATTCTCTCAACGTTTCGGCCACAACGCAAGCAGCCGTCCTCAGGTGAACCAGGTCTGTCGGAAAGACAGCGTCTGAATGCTTCTGAATGCTGTCTTTCCGACAGACCTGTTCTTCACCTGAGGACGGCTGCTTGCGTTATTGAGCTCTCCAAAAAAACTAAAGTGTATTTTTATAATGTTTGCATGGTGTACAGTCTGGAAAGTACCCACATGGCACATTTCAGGTTTGTTGCATGTCGGGAAGTACGCTAAACATTTTGAACAGACACACATAATCACAACTTTTTACCTTTTATATATATGGATTAGAAATAAGTTAAGTAGTATGATTCCTCTATAAGGAATTGTAATATGTATTACTTAATAATGTGTCCAGGCTGCACTAAGCCTGTAGCTATCAGAGCAGCTTCAAATTATTTTTACTTCTTTTATTTGTATTATTTGTATTTCAATGGATTCTCTACTTAGTCTTGGCCAGTAATAATTAGTTTTACACAACACTTCAACGTTGTCAAAATCAATTGAGTGTTCTTGTTGGCAAGCATTTTCTGCCACTGCCAACAGTTGTGTTTGAGATCATTTAATATTCCTTTGATGTTCTTTTAGTCTTCCGCTAATGTTACGTCCCGTCTGTCCAATATAGCATTTACCGCATAAGCAATGAATCCGATATACACCTTCTGTTGATAACATAGGTAATTCATCTTAGTACAAGACACTGGTTTTATAATTCTGTGTACCGTACCAAATCTTACTTTAATGTTTTGCTTTTGCAAAACATGGGCTAATTTTTCAGTTCCTCCTGAGATATATGGTATTTTAATTGTTTTAATAATCTTATATCTTTCAGCAGTGTTGCTTTGCGTTCGTGATTTGGCATTCAATGCTCTGTTAATTTGAGCGTTATTGTAGCCATTCAGTCGTAGTGCTTCTTTAACATGTTTAATCTAATTCCTTAGACTTTCACCATCTGACACTGTTTTAGCCCGATGTATGAGCGTCTTGATGAGAGAGGATTTCTGTGCAGGGTGATGATGCGAATCTGCATTCAGATAGGCATCAGTGTGTGTTTCCTTTCAGTAAATGCTGTGTGTTATTTTACCATTTAGGCCGCGTCCAAGCAAAATATCTAGGAAAGCGAGTGTGTTATTCACCTCCAATTCCATGGTGAACTGGATGGTCAGGTTATGTGCATTGAGATGATTTAGAAATTAATTAAGTGTATCTTTACCATGTGGCCAGACAACCAAAGTGTCATCCACATATCGAAATCAAAAAGATGGTTTAAATGTACTCGAGGCAAGTGGTCTTGTTTAAAAGTTTTCCATGTACAAATTTGCTATAACAGGAGACAACGAAATCACCACTCCATAAGAAATAAGTGTTATTTAGACAATGGTCAGCTAGTTTTGGAATATCTTATGGTAAACTTGTCTTCTTTACCAGTGTATCAAGTAATTTAAGCGACTCGTTAACTGGAACCTTAGTGAATAGAGAAATTACATCAAAACTCACCATAATATCATTCGGGTTAAGTTTAATATCTCTAATCACATTCACAAGATATTCTGAATTTCTTTTGAATGAAGATGTCCTACCGATGTAGGGCCGTATTTGTTTAATTACATATTTTGCTAATGTATATGTGGCAGAGCCTATTGTACTTACTATGAGTCGTAATGGGATGCCGATTTTATTTATCTTTGCTAGCCCATACAGTCTAGGTGATTTTGAGGCCCTTGGCTTCATTTGGTATTGCTTAGTCTTGGGGATTAATGAATTTCCAATGATTGCAGTAGAATTACATTATAAAGTATTAGTTGGATCTCGTTTAATTTTAATACAGGTACTTTCCTCTAGAAAATCTTTAATCTTATTATCATAATCTGCTCGTGACATCACTACAGTAGTGCCGCCTTTATCAGCTGCCAGAATTTGAATATACTTTTTGGTTCTTTCGAAAGAACCAAAGAGTAATTCCTGCAGTCACGAAAGCCCCAAATCAAATTTTAATATATTTCATTGAAGCTCCCTTAAGGCTTTGCTTCGTTAAAGCTCATATTTATTTTTAAATCCTTTATATTAAGTTCGCTTGCGTGCTTGCTTGCTTACGACCGTGCAAACCTTTCGGTCGAGACAATTAATGTTCGTGAAAATTTTTTTCCAAAATGTTACACTGTTTAGGGAAAACAAATTAAATATTTAATTACCAATTGTTTAATACTGCAGACAATCATCTGACCCATAGGTGGCAGCCATCTCAAGCCAGAGGACGAGAGGACTCTAGCCGCCACGCATATAAAGGATTTAGAGTGAAAAACTTTGTTTTTACGGGTTATACTTGTTGGTACTTTGCTATTCTAAATTATTTTGGCAACCTCGTGCCTAGTCATCTCTGCCTCATTATGTGTAAGGTGTCTTACCGCTGATTCTACCTCAGCAATTATCTCATCCGCTGAATTGTGTGTGGGGTAACGGTAAAGTTAAGGCCTTTAGAAAGGACGGAAATCATGTCGCTGGTTAAATCAGTGTTAGTTAAGTTAATTACAGTTTGTGTTTAAATTGTTCGTTATTAGTTAGGAATTGTTTTTTATGAAGTCTAGAAAATGTATTAATTTGTTTAGTTTTACACTATGAGACCTCCTTTACCGGTGGAAAAATATAGTAGTAGGTTTTTACCCTTTAAACTGAGTTGTACGCCTTTTGGCGTCATCTGGTCCAACACCAATGGAGACTAGGCTCTAAGGAAAGCTGTCTCGGGTGTGGACCAATCAACTTCAAGGACGATGCATATCATTATCATTATCAGAGTTGTTTCTTTTTGTTTGCATTTTGACTTCTTGTGTTGCGGTTATTGCAAACTTGATGCCTTGTATAAAGGTGTCAGTTTTGTACCAGTTTAAAGGGTAAAAACCTACTACTATTGTTTCGTTTTAGTTAGGTTAAATACATTATCAGCCGATTGTTGTGTTATATTATCAATTATATTCCAATAATGTATGGATACACTATTGCTGATATGTAAGTGCAAGTGCTTTAGAGATTCAGATATGTGAGATAATTCACTCCTGTTGTGCTGTATTCTCTAGAATAATGATTCTCTAGCTTTGTGTAGTATTTGGCTAGCTTTAACAGACTTTATGTGATGTGTTATTTTATTACCTTTGAATGTCTGCACCTTTTGAGGAACGCCAGTGAAGACATACATTTTACCCGCTTAATGCCATGATCTTGTGCGGATGCTCTGATGCCGGAACAGCGTGCTGGTAATTACAAGCCCATGGGCTGCACAGAAGTCCCGTAGCCTCCTACCGTTGTTATTGAGTTGATCTGGCTAATGCCTTCCAATCATTCCAGCCCAAGTGCCAGCATAATGACCCGCTCGGGAATTAAAGTCACCAAACAGGATGATTATCTCGTGGGCCCACTTTAGCTCGCACCGGTGACAGGTCATAAAAGGCATCTGACTCATTGGCTTTGCCTGCATCCCTCCACTGATTTTCATCTTTGGCGAGGGCATAAGCAATGACCACCACCACTCCTCGCCTCTGGTTGATGGGGAGACGAGCCCACAGTAGCCTGTGGTTTACAGATTTCCACACTCACTGCCATGCTTCCACGTCCCCTTCATTCTTTTGTTTAGAAGATGAACCACTCCCTGTTGTTTGGCAGTCTCCTGCCCCGCGTAAAGGATTGTCCACCCCTCATGGTGACTGGAACCAAAGCCAGTCCACAGGACCTCCTGAATACCTCATCGATTCAGGCGGTACCGGTCTAGCTCCCGACAAGAGGACTGGAAGCCTTTCCTCCACAGCGAGCGTTCAACCATTCCAAGTGGCCACTCGCAGTGGCTTTTTGCTGTTTCTGGAGGAACCCCGAGGGTACGGGTCCAGTCTCCTGGCTCCGCCAAATGGGTTTTGTCCAGGAGATGTCATAGACGCCTGTTCACCCGGAGACTCCAGCACAAGCTTAGCTCGATATGTTTCACGCCATCCAGAGCCTCCCATTGGCCGCTGTGGTGGTTACAAGCGCCATGAGGGGTATAGCCAATTGTAATTGGCCTTCCTTCCTTTTATGGCATTGCTCATATCCACCAGTGTTACCGTTCGGCACCACCGAGGAGGAAGGGGGTTGTTTTGCCGAACTCACACACTCACTTACAAACACACTCTCACACACTCACTCACTCGCACTCATACGCTCACTTGCTGCCACACTCACACGCTGACACACTCACACGCTGACACACACTCACTAGCTGACACACACTCACACGTTGACACACTCACACGCTGACACACACTCACTAGCTGACACACAATCACACGTTGACTCACGCTGACACATTCACTCGTACATACGCTCACTCGCTGCCACACTCACACGCTGACACACTCACACGCTGACACACTCACACGCTGACACACTCACTCGCACACACACTCACACGCTGACACACTCACTCGCACACACACTCACACGCTGACACACTCACTCGCACACACACTCACTCGCTGACACACTCGCTGACACACTCACTCGCTGACACACTCACACGCTGACACACTCACACGCTGACACACTCGCTGACACACTCACTCGCACTCATACGCTCACTCGCTGCCACACTCACACGCTGACACACTCACACGCTGACACACTCACTCGCACACACACTCACACGCTGACACACTCACACACTCACACGCTGACACACTCACACACTCACTCGCACACACACTCACACGCTGACACACTCACACACTCACACGCTGACACACTCACTCGCACACACACTCACACGCTGACACACTCACACACTCACTCGCACACACACTCACACGCTGACACACTCACTCGCACACACACTCACACGCTGACACACTCACACGCTGACACACTCGCTGACACACTCACATGCTGACACACTCACTCGCACACACACTCACACGCTGACACACTCGCTGACACACTCACATGCTGACACACTCACGCTGACACACTCACTCGCTGACACACTCACACACTGACACACTCGCTGACACACTCACTCGCACACACACTCACTCGCTGACACACTCACTCGCACACACACTCACACGCTGACACACTCACACGCTGACACACTCCCTCACACACACACTCACACGCTGACACACTCACTCGCACACACACTCACTCGCTGACACACTCACACGCTGACACACTCACTCGCACACACACTCACTCGCTGACACACTCACTCGCTGACACACTAACACGCTGACACACTCACTCGCTGACACACTCACTCGCTGACACACTCACTCGCTGACACACTCACACGCTGACACACTCACTCGAACACACACTCACTCGCTGACACACTCACACGCTGACACACTCACACGCTGACACACTCACTCGCTGACACACTCACACGCTGACACACTCACTCGCTGACACACTCACTCGCTGACACACTCACACGCTGACACACTCACACGCTGACACACTCACACGCTGACACACTCACACGCACACACACTCACACGCTGACACACTCACACGCTGACACACTCACTCGCACACACACTCACTCGCTGACACACTCACACGCTGACACACTCACACGCACACACACTCACACGCTGACACACTCACACGCTGACACACTCACTCGCACACACACTCATTCGCTGACACACTCACACGCTGACACACGCACACACACTCACACGCTGACACACTCACACGCTGACAAACTCACTCGCACACACACTCACTCGCTGACACACTCACTCGCTGACACACTCACTCGCTGACACACTCACACGCTGACACACTCACTCGCACACACACTCACTAGCTGACACACTCACTCGCTGATACACTCACTCGCACACACACTCACACGCTGACAAACTCACTCGCACACACACTCACTAGCTGACACACTCACTCGCTGATACACTCACTCGCTGACACACTCACTCGCTGACACACTCACTCGCTGACACACACTCACACGCTGACACACACCCACTCACTCGCACACACACTCGCACACACACTCACACGCTGACACACTCACACGCTGACACACTCACACGCTGACACACTCACTCGCACACACACTCGCACACACACTCACTCGCACACACACTCACTCGCTGACACACTCACATGCTGACACACTCACTCGCACACACACTCGCACACACACTCACTCGCACACACACTCACTCGCTGACACACTTGCACGCTGACACACTCACTCGCACACACACTCACTCGCTGACACACTCACTCGCACACACACTCACACGCTGATACACTCACACGCTGACACACTCACTCGCTGACACACTCACTCGCTGACACACTCACTCGCACACACACTCACACGCTGACACACTCACTCGCACACACACTCACACGCTGACACACTCACTCGCACACACACTCACTCGCACACACTCACTCGCTGACACACTCACTCGCACACACACTCACTCGCACACACACTCACACGCTGACACACTCACTCGCACACACACTCACTCGCTGACACACTCACTCGCTGACACACTCACACGCTGACACACTCACACTCTCACACACTCACACGCTGACACACTCACTCGCACACACACTCACTCGCTGACACACTCACACGCTGACACACTCACACTCTCACACACTCACACGCTGACACACTCACTCGCACACACACTCACTCGCACACACACTCACTCGCTGACACACTCACTCGCTAACACACTCACACGCTGACACACTCACTCGCACTCACACTCACACGCTGACACACTCACTCGCTGACACACTCACTCGCACACACACTTGCACACACACTCACTCGCACACACACTCACACGCTGACACACTCACACGCTGACACAATCACACTCTCACACACTCACTCGCACACACACTCACTCGCTGACACACTCACACGCTGACACACTCACTCGCACACACACTCACTCGCTGACACACACTCACTCGCTGACACTCACACGCTGACACACTCACACACTCAACCAACGTACTAGGCGGGCAGCATCCCCTTGGGTTGAGGGGCCAGGCTGAGATTGGGCTGGGAGTTGGATCTGCTTAGGCCGTTGTCTCTCTCTCCACGTTGCCACGCGTCCCTGGCGTTCCTCTTCACGAAGTCCACACTCTGCCTCGCCTGTCTAGGAGTCTACACAGAGGAGAGAGAGCACAGAAGACATGAAAAGGGAGAGAAAGAGAGAGATGAAAAGAGGGACAGAGAGAGAGAGGCAGGGGGAGCGAGAGAGGGAAAAGGAGAGAGAGGGCAGGATGGAGAGAGGGAGAGAGAGAGGGAAATAGAGCGGGAGGGAGAGAGCGGTGGAAAGAGAGAAAGCATGAAAGACAGTGAGCAGGAGAGAGGGGGAAAGAGAGTGGGAGAGAGAGTGGGAGAAAGAGAGGAAGACAATATAAATATTCACTGTCTGTTGAACGTCTTTCGCACCATATGTAGCCAACCATGCGTATCAGCGGTGCGGGACAAAGACAGAAACACTAAACACAACAAAGAGTTATAATGGCGAGAGAGGGGGCAGAGAATGAGCAAGAAAGAGAGGGAGACATGGGGAGAGACACACGTGAGTGGGTGGGTGAATGGCTTAGCGAATGCTTACAGGTGTGTGATGGTGTGTGTGGGAGCAGTAGTGTAGCGGTTAGCGCGCTGCGCTATGAACCTGGCGACCCGGGTTCGATTCCCGCTCACGGCCAACACCAGTGATGATTATCTGATCCGGTCCTGGGCCTCCCCTAGGTCGACTCAGCCTGAAATGAGTACCTGGTGCGGTGTGTAAACATCGCCACTGGGGAGACAAAGGTGGTCGGGCGTGGTGCTGGCCACCCACCCCCTCGTGTGACGTTCCAGCCTTCATAGGTGCTCGCTAACAGCACTTGCCCCCACAGTCTGTTAAGGCAATACGGGGGATCTTTGTCTTTGTGGGAGCGTTCGTCTAGCGGTGATCGGTGAACCCGGCGACCTGAGTTCGATTCCCGCTCATGCCCACCAACACCAGCGATTATCTAAAACCGATCCCCCGCCTAAGTCAACTCAGCCTCAAATGCGTAACCAGTGCGGTGTTTTTACAATTTACTATTTCATTACACCAGGAAAGGACCCCACTGAGTTACGTAGCTCTTTTTCAGAAGCGACCTGGCCATCACAAATGATAGCTCAACCAAGTAGCTGATATCATGATCGTGTGGAAATTCATAACAGTAACCAAATACTCTGAATGCGTGACGGCGATTCTAAATGTGGCGGGGAAAACCAGAGTACCCGGAGAAAAATCAATGCAACCATGGGGGGGAGACAGAGAGAGACCCAGACTCCAAATATACAGCAGCAGCATGTTGCTGTATACAAGGCGAGGTAGTTAACATCTCCTAGCCACCGTGATGATGATGAGAGAGAGAGACGCAAACTCCAAATATACAGCAGCAGCATGCATCGTCAGGGTCGAACCCACGACCTCCTGTACACCAGGCGAGGTAGTTAACATCTCCTAGCCACCGTGATGATGATGATGAGAGAGAGACGCAGACTCCAAATATACAACAGCAGCAGCAAGCGTCAGGGTCGGGATCGAACCCACGACCTTCTGTATACCAGGCGCGGGAGTTAACATCTCGCCACAGCAGCTAAGGTTAGGGACGCCCCCCTCGGCTGCCTCCTTATTCCTCAAATCGTGCAGCAATCCCGCTCTAAACTCGCTGTTGTGCATTTTTACTACCATGTAATGTACTCACTACAGTCCACACGTTTACACATTTTGGTATAAACGCGTCAACTCAGAGGTCCGTTATTCAACAGAACGCGAATGCCATCGGGGAAAGTGTTGCAGCCAGCGCTCCCTAAGAGCGCAAAAGTGATAACAGCTGTGCGGTGTTGTTAACATACACCAGAGGTCGCAATCGGGTACCCGATACTCGTACCCTACCCGATACCCGGCCGGGTACGGGTAGCCGGGTATCGGGTAGGGTATGGGTACCCGTTTGCGACCCTGGTGCGGCCGGGTACGGGTACGGGTAAGGAATCAAAACCCGTTTGCGAACTCTGTCAAACACCCACATCTCCCGAGGAGTCATCTTCCTGAATTGCTCACCATCACCACCTCCACTGTCGTCAAATCACCATCATCATGATCGTCGTCAAAGGCAATTGGAAAATATGTATTGTTCTTTAATCTGTATTATTTATTAATTGTAGTCATTGTTATTAAACATTTACCATTTCACTTGGACCAGGAACGTAACCCCATTTTTTTACATTGGAATGAGGTTTCTATTATCGCGAATTCTGCATTCGCTGATTGTTTTCAAGAAGGTAACCCTCGCATATGGAGGGAAGGCTCTAGTGTACTTGAAGCTGGTGCTTTTCCTTCAAACACCTTGCTAATGAGCTGCGTTGGCGTAAGGTGGTTGTACGACACATTGAAATGTGTGCGATCTAACCCTAAACACTTCATTGTGAATCATATAGTCTTAAATTTCGATTTAAAGCTTTCGTGACTGCAGGGATTCATCTTCTTGGTTCTTTCGGTAAAGACACTGTCTTTCCGACAGACCTGTTCTTCACCTGAGGACGGCTGCTTGCGTTGTGGCCGAAATGTCGTGAGAATTATTTCATTATGTTTTATTTTTATTATTTTATTATTTCCCTTCTACGTGACTTTACCGAAAGAACCAAGAAAAAAGAATTATATAGTCATCAAAACATCGGTGTTAAATTGAGTGGGTGAGTGAGTTGGTTAGAGTGTGGTTGAGTGAGTTGGTGAGTGTGCGGGTGAGTGAGTGGGTTTGTGAGTGAGAGGGTGGTTGAGTGGCTGTGTGGCTGAGTTGATAAGCAGGTGAGTGGGTGAGTTGCTGAGTAGTGATCCCCTCACCTCTCCCCCACTCTCCCCTCTTCCTCTGGAGTGAGCCCGGAGAAACCCAGCGCTTTGAGCTCGAGGAGGAAGAGGTGGTTCCTATAAAACGACATCGCCATCATGAACCCAATGACACGGCCATCATGACCCCAGCGACAGAGCCATCGTGAACTCCAGTGACATGGCCAATGTGAATCCCAGCGACACGGCTATCATGAAACTAGCGACATGGCCATTATGAACCCACCCACACAGACATCGTGAACCCAGCGACCTGGCCATCGTGAACCCCACCCACACGGCCATCGTGAACCCCACCCACCTGCAGCTTGGCGGTCACTTTGCTGGGAACGTTGTCATATTTCCTCGACTTCCAGAGAGCGGTGGCTTCACACTGCTGATGAGCAGGAGGCTGCTGCTGATGCTGCTGATGCTGCTGCTGGATCTTTCTGATGCGTCGCAAGTTTTCAAGGACGTGGTTTCGCGGCTTGTGTCCTGAAGGTCGTCATCAGCAGCGTCATCAGCAAGAGAATCAGCAGCATCATCAGCAGCATCATCATCACCAGCATCATCAGCAGCAGCAGCATCATCATCAGCAGCATCATCATCAGCAAGAGAATCAGCAGCATCATCATCAGCAGCATCAGCAGCATCATCATCAGCAGCAGCATTATCATCAGCAGCATCAGCAGCAGCATCAGCAGCATCATCAGCAGCATCATCAGCAGCATCATCAGCAGCATCATCAGCAGCAGCATCATCAGCAGCAGCATCATCAGCAGCAGCATCATCAGCAGCAGCATCAGCAGCATCAGCAGCAGCATCAGCAGTAGCATCATCAGCAGTAGCATCAGCAGTAGCATCATCATCAGCAGCATCATCAGCAGCAGCATCATCAGCAGCAGCATCAGCAGCTGCCGCATCATCAGCAGCTGCATTATAATCATCAGCAGCATCATCATGAAGGTCATCAGCAAGATAATCATTAGCAGCAGCAAGAGAATCATCATCAGCAGCAAGAGATTCATCAGCATCAGCAGCATCATGATGATCATCATCAAGATAACCATCAGCATCATCGTCAGCCAGAACAGCATAGGCAAGAAGAGCATCGTCATCAAACAAATACAGTGGTCACCGCATCGCGCGGCACTTTCAGATGCGCTTCTGTGGCCGTCTGGAACGCTCTTCCTTGCGATATTAGGAAGCCAATGAAGCTATGATGCACCTTTAAATCATCATATAGATCGATAAACTCGTTTTTTTAATCCTTTATATTAAGTTCGCTTGCTTGCTTGCGTACTTGCTTGCTTGCTTACGACCGTGCAAATCTTTCGGTCGTTTTTTAACCCACTTCCCGTGATCCAATCGAGCTGACATTTTCCACACAGACTCGTTGTGCGTGACAATTAATTTTCGTGAAAAAATGTTTCCAAAATTTTACACTGTTTAGGGGAAATTTTTTAAATATTTAATTACCAATTGCTTAATGCTGGCAGACAATCATCTGACACATAGGTGGCAGCCATCTCAAGCCAGAGGACGAGAGGACTCTAGCCACCACGCATATAAAGGATTTAGAGTGAAAAACTTAGTTTTTACGGGTTAATTTTTTTAACTGCTTCTTGTTGTTTTTAGTTTGTTGTCCTTCCCCCCGCACCTCCGATTAGATGCGAAAACAGGTTCAACATACATACATCAATAGCCGCAGCATCATCGTTGTTATCAGCGGCATCACTCACTCACCCACCCAACCACTCACGCATCCAACCACTCACTCACCCACCCACCCAACCGCTCACTTAGCCACCCAACTACTCAGCCACCCAGCCACTCAGCCACCCAACTACTCACTCACCCATCCACTCACTCACGCACCCAACCACTCACCCTTTCACTCATCCACTCACTCATCCACTCATCCACTCACCCACCCTTTCATCCATTCACCTACTCATCCACTCATCCACTCATCCACTCACCCACCCCTTTCATCCATTCACCTACTCACTCACCTACCCACTCACTCATTCACTCACTCATCCACTCACTCATCCACTCACTCATCCACTCACCCATCCACTCACCCATCCACTCATCCACTCACCCACCCACTCACCCACTCACACACCCTTTCATCCACTCACCTACTCATCCACTCACCCACTCATCCACTCACCCACCCCTTTCATCCATTCACCTACTCACTCACCTACCCACTCACTCATTCACTCACTCATCCACTCACTCATCCACTCACTCATCCACTCACCCATCCACTCACCCACCCACTCATCCACTCACCCACCCACTCACCCACTCACACACCCTTTCATCCACTCACCTACTCATCCACTCACCCACTCATCCACTCACCCACCCCTTTCATCCATTCACCTACTCACTCACCTACCCACTCACTCATTCACTCACTCATCCACTCACTCATCCACTCACTCATCCACTCACCCATCCACTCACCCACCCACTCATCCACTCACCCACCCCTTTCATCCATTCACCTACTCACTCACCTACCCACTCACTCATTCACTCACTCATCCACTCACTCATCCACTCACCCATCCACCCATCCACTCACCCACCCACTCATCCACTCACCCACCCACTCACCCACCCTTTCATCCATTCACCTACTCACTCACCTACTCACCCACCCACTCACAATTCTATTCATACCTTGTCGTTTGGGGCCCCCGCCCCAAGGCCCCTCCCCCTGGCGGGGCCCCTCAGCATGGATGAGCGCCCCCACGCTGCCCCTCCCCCTCAGGAGGATCTCCAGCCCCTCCCCCAGCGCGCGAGGGGGTGGGGGCCCAGGGGCGGGGCTACGGGCGGAAGAGGGCACCCAGGGGGGCAGGGCTCGGATGGGGTTCCGAGCTGCGGGGGGGAGTGGTGGGGGGGTGGTGGGGAAGTGAAGTGGGGGGGGAGAAGTGAAGTGGGGGGGGGGGAGAAGTGAAGTGGGGGGGGGGAGAAGTTAAGTGGGGGGGAGGAGGAGTGGTGGGGGGGGGGGAGGAGTGGTGGGGGGGGAGGGGAGGAGTGGTGGGGGGGGGGAGGAGTGGTGGGGGGGGAGGGGAGGAGTGGTGGGGGGGGAGGAGAGGAGTGGTGGGGGGAGAGCAGTGGTGGGGGGGGAGGAGTGGTGGGGGGGGGGGGAGTGGTGGGGGGGGGAGTGGTGGGGGGGGGAGGAGTGGTGGGGGGGGAAGAGTGGTGGGGGGGGAGGAGTGGTGGGGGGGGGGAGTGGTGTGGGGGGAGGAGTGGTGGGGGGAGGAGTGGTGGGGGGGGGAGAGGTGGTGGGGGGGGGAGAAGTGGTGGGGGGGAGGAGTGGTGGGGGGGGGAGGAGTGGTGGGGGGGGAGGAGTGGTGGGGGGGAGGAGTGGTGGGGGGGGAGGAGTGGTGGGGGGGGGAGGAGTGGTGGGGGGGGAGGAGTGGTGGGGGGGGAGGAGTGGTGGGGGGGGGAGGAGTGGTGGGGAGTGGTGGGGGGGGAGTGGGGGGGGAGAATCACGTGGGTGAGTGAATGAGTTGCTCTGCACGAAGCTTCTGGTCTTCTCGGCCACGGCCATGCCCTCCCTAACGGAGCATCCGCGCCGGTTAGAAACATTCAGTCTGGCCCTGTACAGGCTACGATCCATCCTGGGTGTGTGTGAGTCTGTGTGTGTGAGTCTGTGTGTGTGAGCTTTTGTTCGGACGGATCGAGGGAGCTAGACGGGCGCGGCACGGGCTAGAGAAGAGATGGAGTGATGTGGTACAGGAGGACGTGGAGCTGAGTGGACTTGCCGATGACTGGTACCAGCGGTGTCAAGATCGGCCTCAGTGGAGGAGGCTCGTGAAGGACGCTACTGGGCAGTTGGAGGCAGTCGCCCTCCAACAACAACGGAGGGCGGAGGAGCGACGCTCACAACAACGAGCGGAGCGCCGGGTGGCTAAAGCACAGCAAGTTGGCACAGTAGGGGGCACAGGTGGTGCATCAGCCAGTCATCTCGGTCATCTCGGTCAGTCGACCAGTGGCACCTGGGTCTGCCCCGTGACCTCCTGCCAGCGGGCTTTCGACACTTCACGTGGCCTCAAGGTGCACTTGGCCTGGCACAAGCATCGTGGTGACGTCACCGCCACTTAGTGGCGAATGGCGGTTGTTGTTGTTGTTGTGAGTCTGTGTGTGTGAGTCTGTGTGTGTGTCTGTGTGTGTGTGTGAGTCTGTGTGTGTCTGAGTCTGTGTGTAAGTCTGTGTGTGTGTCTGTGTGTGTGTGTGAGTCTGTGTGTGAGTGTGTCTCACCAGACTGCGGCCTCCCCTGCTGCTGCTGCTGGTTGTAGCTCTTCGGGTAGAGACTCAGATCGGGCGGGATGGGCCCAGAAATCGTGGACGGTCCCTCGCACATCGCTCACTGCGTGCACCTAGCCTGGCACCTCGCCTGGCACCTCGCCTGGCACCTAACCTGGCACCTAGCCTGGCACCTAGCCTGGCACCTCGCCTGGCACCTAACCTGGCACCTAGCCTGGCACCTAACCTGGCACCTAGCCTGGCACCTAACCGGGCACCCAGGTTCTATCCCCGCACCAGCATTAGCTGGGTGGGGGGAGGGAGCCGTCTCACCCCTAAGTCGACTCGGCCTTAAATAAAATACAAACTTCCCGGGTGCTGTTGCGAGCCGTATTATAAACTGTGAGCGCTGCTATGGAGAGTGAGAGATAGATAGAGAGAGACAAAGGCGGCCGGGAGTGGTTGTTGGTGTGTATGAGAGGGTGCAGCTACAGAGAGACAAAGGCGGCCGGGCGTGACGGTGGTGGTGATGGCGGTGATGGTGTCAACCCACGCTGGTGCCCTGGAAACAAAGCCCCGCCCCCTTTCTAGCTCCTCCCCCTTTCTAGCTCCTCCCCATTTCTAGCTCCGCTCCCTCCATAGCTCCTCCCCCTTTCTAGCTCCTCCCCCTTTCTAGCTCCGCCCCCTCCATAGCTCCTCCCCCTTTCTAGCTCCTCCCCTAGCTCCTCCCCCTTTCTAGCTCCTTCGCCCCGCCCCCTTCGCCCTCCGCGTCGTCCCCTCCCCCTGATTGGACAGGGGACGGTTGAAATGGGCGTAGAAAAATGAAAACGCTTCCGATTGGTTGACGTGATTTGTGGGCGTGGTTACGGGAGCTGGGGGCCGGTTTGCCAATGCTCGGCTTTGGATTGGACAGTTCTGTAGAGTGGGCGCGGCTTGAGTCTCATGCATATTCATGAGGTGGTTTCCGCAAACTCGTGTCCTGATTGGTGCAAGCTCTCAACCCACGTGACTGAGTGGGAGGACCCGCGCTCCTCATTTGTCAGCTGTGCCAGGTGGGGGGGGGGGGAATTCCCTAGCAACGCGAGGGAATTCCACCCGCCCTACGCGTTACCATGGAAACGCGTCCATCCCAACCGTTACCACGACCGCAATAAATTTTTATTTTAAAAACAATATTTTTATTTTTTTTAATTGATATTTTTTAAGTAGTAGTTATTTTAACTGTATTTTGTTAGTATTTTTCAATTTTATTTTTTATTTATATTTTTGTAATTTGTATATTTGTATTTTTTACATATATTTTTAAATTTGCATTTTTTATTTGTTTCAATTATTTTTATTTTCATTTGTTTTTATTTTCATTTTTTTACTTCTATTTATCGTTTTTTATTTGTTTTTATCTTTTTTATTTTTCCTTCTAAATTTTTATTAGTTTTTAATTTGTATTTATCATTAGTATTTTTTAGTTCGCCTGTATGGACGGGTTGCTCCTGGGTCCACGTACCGCCATTGCTGTAGCCGATACGATTCAAGAGCCCAATGGCTCACAGGGCTTTACCAAATAAATGAAACTGAAAAAAAACTTGAAACACGAGGTTCGTGTATCCAGCGATGTATCGATCTGTTGCCACCCAATCAATAAGCCTCACATTCCAGTTTCTCACCCGCGATGTCGCCGTATGAATTAGTTAAACAGTGACACTCACTACACTGGAACTCACCTGGCCGCATTCCTGGGTCATGTAGCCAGGAATGCGGCCAGGTGTGTTTTTTATCTTCTTGGTTCTTTCGGTAAAGTCACGTAGAAGGGAAATAATAAAATAATAAAAATTAAACATAATAAAATAATACTATTTTTAAATAATATTAAAGTCACGTAGAAGGGAAATAATAAAATAATAAAAATAAAGCATAATAAAATAATATAATAAAATAATATAATACTATTTTAAAATAATATTAAAGTCACGTAGAATGGAAATAATAAAATAATAAAAATAAAACATAATAATATAATATAACACTATTTTTAAATAATATTAAAGTCACGTAGAAGGGAAATAATAAAGTAATAAAAATCAAACATAATAAAATAATATAACAAAATAATATAATACTATTTTAAAATAATATTAAAGTCACGTAGAATGGAAATAATAAAATAATAAAAATAAAACATAATAAAATAATATAATACTATTTTAAAATAATATTAAAGTCACGTAGAAGGGAAATAATAAAGTAATAAAAATAAAGCATAATAATATAATAAAATAATATAATACTATTTTAAAATAATATTAAAGTCACGTAGAAGGGAAATAATAAAATAATAAAAATTAAACATAATCAAATAATTCTCGAGACGTTTCGGCCACAACGCAATCAGCCGTCACGAAAGCTTTAAATCGAAATTGTGTTTTTTACTTTGTGTTTCATTAATTTGTATTTTTAACTAGTATTTTTTACATATTTTTTTTTCAATCGTATTTCTCTTTTTAACTGTAGTTTTTTCTTCTTTTATTTTTGAGGATTTTTTATTGATATTTTTTATTTGAATTTTTTATTTTTGTTTGTGTTTTTTTATTAGAATGTTTTAATTAGCATTTTTATTAAGATATTTTTTTGTTTGTATTGTTTAATATTCTTTGGTTGTTTCGGTAAGGTCACGTAGATATACAAATAATAATAAAAATTAAGTGAATACAAATGTTAAAAATACAAAAGATATATAAATAATAAATAACAAAAAACACTCATTTAGACTGTACCCTGGTTATTTAACTGAGTGAGTGTACTAACAGTCTATAATGTAGACTGTAGCCTGGTTATTAAGCTGAGTGTACTGGCAGTCTATAATGTAGACTGCAGCCTGGTTATTTAACTGAGTGAGTGTACTGACAGTCTATAATGTAGACTGTAGCCTGGTTATTAAGCTGAGTGTACTGGCAGTCTATAATGTAGACTGTAGCCTGGTTATTTAACTGAGTGAGTGTACTGACAGTCTATAATGTAGACTGTAGCCTGGTTATTAAGCTGAGTGTACTGGCAGTCTATAATGTAGACTGTAGCCTGGTTATTAAGCTGAGTGAGCGTACTGACAGTCTATAATGTAGACTGTAGCCTGGTTATTAAGCTGAGTGTACTGGCAGTCTATAATGTAGACTGTAGCCTGGTTATTAATCTGAGTGAGTGTACTAACAGTCTATAATGTAGACTGTATCCTGGTTCTTAACCTGAGTGAGCGTACTGGCAGTCTGTAATGTATTTTATTAATTGGTATTTTTTTTCTTTTTTCTTTGTATTTTTTTATTAGTATTTTTATTCTTTTATTAGAAATTCGTATTTTTTTTATTTTTTTTTTTGCATTTGGATTTTTTTAATATGAAAACATTTCACTTGTATATTTTTTTTACTGTATTAAATTTTTTTCATTTTTTTTTGTTTTTTTCTTTGTATTTTTTATTTTGTAGTTCGCCTGTATGGACTGGCTCCGCATACCCACCACTGCTGTAGCCGACACGGTACACACCAGTGTCGTGTGCCCAGCGCTGCATCGGTCTGTTATCACCCTGCCACGAATGACGGCAGCCACCCACCCAGTCACTCTACAGGTGAATAACCCTCACATGTCAGTGTCTCACCCGTGATGTCGCTGTATGAGTTAGTTAAGCAGTGACGACACTACACGAGAACTCACCTGGCCGCATTCCAGGTAACCGTTTGTATTTTTAAAAATCGTGTTTCTTTACTTTGTATTTTATTCATTTCTAATTTTTTTACGTGTATTTGTGTATTTTTACTATTTGGTATTTTTTTACTTGGATTATTTATATATTTATTTCTGTACTTTTCTTATTTGTATGTAATTATTGTATTTATTTATATTAGTATATATGTTTTTTAATACTTTTTTACTTCAATTTTTACGGGGTTTTTTTGTCTAAATTTAGCATTTTATTCGTATTTTTTTCATCGGATTTTAAAATAATGAAGTGTCGAACGCCCGCTGGCAGGAGGTCACGGGGCAGACCCAGCAGGTGCCACGGGTCGACTGACCGAGATGACCGAGATGACTGGCTGATGCACCACCTGTGCCCCCTACTGTGCCAACTTGCTGTGCTTTAGCCACCCGGCGCTCCGCTTGTTGTTGTGAGCGTCGCTCCTCCGCCCTCCGTTGTTGTTGGAGGGCGACTGCCTCCAACTGCCCAGTAGCCTCAAGGTGCACCTAGCCTGGCACTGCCCAGTAGCGTTCTTCACGAGCCTCCTCCACTGAGGCCGATCTTGACACCGCTGGTACCAGTCATCGGCAAGTGGACTCAATATTTCATACAGACATACCCACACTGAATCCTACACACATGCTCAAACACACACACCAATCGACGCTCGTCCAGACTGAATCTCACCCACACTCATACTCACCCACACTCAATCACACACACACACAACAATCTCACCAACCCAATCACCAACTCGATATCTCACACACTCAAATGAGCCCCAAACATATCGATCCACTCACTCGTCCACATTAAAGCCTCTCTCACACACTTCCACTTAATCGCAAGATTAAATAATAAGCATGCCATTGAATGTTGATTAACTGTGAGCAGCCAATAATAGGTACTGCATATTCTGTGCATACTATTAGATCAACACAATGCACATACATTATGTATGTTAATTACCTGTGAATAACCCAACCAATCATATGTACGGCACATTATCAGATTAACATGATCGATTTTAATGTATATTGATGATATTAACCCTTTCTGGTCTTTGTCTTTTAATTTCTTTGGGATCTTTGTCTTCAAAAACAGACATGCATGTGTGTGTGTGAGTCCAGTGATTCCAGTACGCTTCCCGCTCACGGCCACCAACACCTGTTAATATTATCTGAACCGGTTATGGGCCTCCCCTAAGTCGACTCAGCCTCAAAAGAGTACTTGGTACGGTTTGTAAACATATCTACTGGGGAGACAAATGTGGTCGGGCGTGGGGTGCTGGCCACCGACCCCCTCGTGTGCCACAGTTGCGGCCTTGATAGGTGCTGCTCGCTAACAGCACTTGACCCCGAAAGTCTGTTTCGGCTATACGGGGGATTTTTGTCTTTGCTGTGTGTATGTATGTGTGTGTGTATGTATGTGTGTGTGTATGTATGTGTGTGTGTATGTATGTGTGTGTGTATGTATGTGTGTGTGTATGTATGTGTGTGTGTATGTATGTGTGTGTGTATGTATGTGTGTGTGTATGTATGTGTGTGTATGTATGTGTGTGTGTATGTATGTGTGTGTGTATGTATGTGTGTGTATGTATGTGTGAAAAGACGTAACGAGGAACATGCGGTGGAACAAAATAACGTTATGTTTATTCAGGTCTGGTCCAAACATCATGTAACACAAAGCACCGAAGGCTGCGTATTGGCAGCTCCTACTTATACAATGGGCTTCGTGTGTCAATGCACTGACATGGTTTTAAAAATGTTGTTGTTTTTTTACATGCGCTTTTATTTAACTCACTCTGTGTGTTGTATCGTCAACTCTGTCTGTTGTCGTATCCTCAAATCTTGTAACTCAATTTTAACCCACTTCCCCATGGCGTATCGACTGCAAACTTGGTATATGTGTAATAAAAGGACTCAGACGCTTCTCGCTGACTCCGTGTCCTTTATTTGGGGTTCGCGTTCTCCTTCCCACACGGCACTCCTCCTGAGACTCTCTCCCTGGCAGCCCCACATCTGCCTTCGCTCCCGTAGCCTTCCACGCTCCTGCAGCTCCGCTGCAGGCTCTTGGTACAGCCCTATGGCTGCTCCCCCAGCAGCTCCATCTCTGCTCCCTGTTCCTCCGTGCGTGGCGATCTCGCCACCTCCCAATGTCAGCCCTTCGTGGCCTCTATGGCTATCTCGCCATTTCCTACCTCAGCCCTTCGTGGCCTCTGTGGCTATCTCGCCATTTCCTACCTCAATCCTCCACTCTCTCTTCCACCCCGCTGGCTGGCGCCGTCATGAGCCCCTCAGCCACCAGGCTGAGGCACGGCGACCACCCAACGTGTTCACCACCCTTCACTCCCCCGACTGACCCAGATAGCTTCCTGTCTCCCCGCTATAACTTCTCCCCCACGTCACCCTGACTCCTCCCTCTCGGATCGTCATATCCGCCCCGCCCATTTACGCCCGCATTACACTACCCTCCCCCGTAGAGAAAATCCCAGCCGTCCTCGGCTGAAACAGAACAAAATAATGCGGGCGAAGGCATCACAATCAGGAGTCCCCCAGACACAACGGAGATTATAACAACAACAACACAAGCAACGAAAGGGGAGGTATCAGGAACTGGAACAGAACACCGGCCTGTCCTCCGCACAACAACAACAACAAGAATAAGAATGGCACAATGAACAACAACGGCAACTGACACGCAAGAACGGCCAACGCGCACAATCCAGAAATGTGATGTTTTAGTGCGTGTCCATGTTGCAGTTCCATCCGCTCGGCTCAAGTCCAACATCAAAGAGCAAGTGGTAGAGCAGAATGACGAACGGCGCTCAATTGCTCCTTCAAGTCCTCATCCAGCTAGCACACCAGGTAACACCCAGTGCGACGGGAGCTGAAGAATCTGTGACGAGAAGGAGAATCCAATCCCCTGAGGCACAGCACAACAACGCACATCCGCATGTCGTACACGACAGCCACCCGGCCTCAGGGTAGTGGAGATGATGTAAATCCAGCCCGCTTAAAAAAAACTCCCCATAAATACCTAAAATAACGCAATGGATGCCCCAGTATTTACATTTTAACAACAATATTATTTACACGTGACAACAACAAAATTTCCTGCTCTTACCCACCAGCAGTCCTCCCTTGAGGACCAGCACAGACATCGCACGTACACAGCATGTACCCACGGTCACTCTCAGCAACCCAACAAAACACCTAATCGCACACCCTCGCGTGGAGAGAGCCACGCTCCCCAGCGGTGACGTTTAACTCGCCGTAACCCTCACCGTGGTCGTCAACCCACAGCAACATCCATTTACCATACTCTCGGCTAGTGCCATTTCGGGGAAGATCAGCACTCGGCCATGCTCCTCCCTTACTATCCCATCAGAGATGGACACACACCAGCCTCGTATAGTCCAATGCTTTATAGCCCAGGGAAGGTTCATCCCCCAGCAATGCCAGACCCCCTGTACTCCCCCCACGGGGCAATGTTCTCTTATAGAGACAATAACACCCTAACCCAGATCCCGTGAGCCCCCGGCACACCAGGTTCAGTCTGCCCCCGCACAACTGAACCATGACTCCCCGAGCCATATGAGCACATGGCCCATTAGTTTAAGACATACCACGGAGGTTTCGCCTCCGGGCTGTCAGGTCAGCCATCAGCCATAGGCCGAAGTGACCACAACTCGTGCATCACCCACTCAACAATGGCAGGCATAACAGATGGAATATTTGCCCCACCGCGGTTTTTCCCGCGCGCTCAAAATGGCGTCCCCCTTCGCCCAGCGCGTTCGCGCAATATCTCGCGCGCACTCAAAATGGCGGCCCTTTCCGCAAAGCGCATCGTCACCATACCCCGCGTGCGCGCAAAATGGCGGCCCAACGTGCGAACACGTGGCCAGTTTTCTCCATTCGTGCACCCCAGCTTCCCTTAACTGGGGGTCACAAGACGCATCCCCCGTCACGTTATAACAACCCCACCAACGATAGACGCACAGCCCCAGCTTGCTGCGCACAGCTGTCATATCGTGGAATTTTTAACCAATATTTTACCAACCACATTGGTTACACAACCCAACTCGCCAAGCAACTCGTGGCTGCATGCGATCAACCGAATACGCGACGCCACTTGGCGCCAATTTACGGTCCCATTAGCATTAACCTTTGAGACACCCACAACGGCGTCATCGCGCACCCTCATTTTCAAAAAGCTCAATTACCCCTATAATATACACGCAATCTCGTGTGCACAACACCCATACAACCAAATTTTATGGTCCCCCTCTATAATATACACGCAATCTCGTGTGCACAACAACCATACAACCAAATATTTGGGTCCCCCTCGAATTTGTTACCAATTTCCAACAGGTACGCACAATATAATAACAATCTCAATTCCAATAGTCAACCACTGCATCGCACCCCATAACCATACAGAACGGTATAACAGCACATGCAATCAGCATATCGCGATCACACGCGTACATTTAAGCACAATAGCAAGCAGATCTGCAGGCAACCAACACACCATTAATCCTATCGTAACTTTGCAGCAACAACACAATTATTCTCTCTCTTGCAACAATCGCATCGCACACAGCACCTCGCAGCACAATACACCAAAAAAAATATATATTTTTTTCCCAATTAAGCCCATCGCACAAGGTAACCCACAATTAATACAGCGCCAGATACCCGACGCTCCCAAGTTAATAATTAACTTCACCATCAAGATAACAACTCCACGCAGCAGCGGACACACACAATTTGACACTCAGCAAATACAGCAGACTCTCCGTCCATTCTCAACACACGCACACACTTATATTGACACCAAGCAACAAGCAGATAGCGCGTTCATCGTTATTACACACACATACAGACAGTCCGAACCGCGCTCCGCACAATCGAGTCATAAGAGAAAACCAAAATAGCCCCCCCCCCGGCCCTCGAAAGATGAGTGAGGTGTGTGTTAAGGCCGGGTGCGTATCGTTATGACTCGCCCGGGGCTGCAGCAAGAAGAGGACGGCAGGGTGGCAACTTGAGACGCCTCGCAGAACTCGTTCGGCGACTTGACGGCTCCGTTGTCACGCACCCGAACCAGGACGGGAAGCTCCCGCCCCAGCAGCTGCAGCATCGGCGTCTTCTCCTCGCAGCACCCCCTCGAAAAACAGCAGCTCACAGCAGGCTGCTCACCCCGCGGCACCTCCAGATGGCAGCGCAAGGCTGCCTCTCCGCCGCGATGTTGAAGATGGCGGCGTCCTCCCGCCGCGGTGAAGACAAGATGGCGGCTTCCCGCCGTTTCTCCCCTGCCACGCCCAAGATGGCGTCTTCGTGCCACGTGGCAATGGCGCTGGCAGCGCAGGAAAGGCAGAGGCCTGCGGATCACCACCGGGCCTCCCCGACGTCGTCCTCGGCGTGGTGAACTCACACAGTCGCGCCAGCACGATTTTCAAGGTCCCCATCTGCATCACCATCTGTCTCCATCGTAAGTTGGCATCCTCCGGCACAGACAGGTCCACCGACGCGGCGACACCTTGCTCACCCGGACCCGTACTCGTTCCAGAACGGATCTCCTCTTCCATCGCAGGCAGGTCCACTGTCTGAGGAAGGTCGTCGTCGTCGGATGATGTAGCAGGAATATTTTTTTTTCTTCTTTCTCTCAGTTGTTTTGAGATGCCGTTTCACTTCTGACTCCAGTGTAATAAAAGGACTCAGACGCTTCTCGCTGACTCCGTGTCCTTTATTTGGGGTTCGCGTTCTCCTTCCCACACGGCACTCCTCCTGAGACTCTCTCCCTGGCAGCCCCACATCTGCCTTCGCTCCCGTAGCCTTCCACGCTCCTGCAGCTCCGCTGCAGGCTCTTGGTACAGCCCTATGGCTGCTCCCCCAGCAGCTCCATCTCTGCTCCCTGTTCCTCCGTGCGTGGTGATCTCGCCACCTCCCAATGTCAGCCCTTCGTGGCCTCTATGGCTATCTCGCCATTTCCTACCTCAGCCCTTCGTGGCCTCTGTGGCTATCTCGCCATTTCCTACCTCAATCCTCCACTCTCTCTTCCACCCCGCTGGCTGGCGCCGTCATGAGCCCCTCAGCCACCAGGCTGAGGCACGGCGACCACCCAACGTGTTCACCACCCTTCACTCCCCCGACTGACCCAGATAGCTTCCTGTCTCCCCGCTATAACTTCTCCCCCACGTCACCCTGACTCCTCCCTCTCGGATCGTCATATCCGCCCCGCCCATTTACGCCCGCATTACATATGTATGTCATACTGATGACAATACCATATTCTATCATTGAAAATAAATAAATAAATACTTTTCCCAATGTTTCGGCTTGGGTCTAATTGTCCACGCTCAACTCACGTTGGCTGTAATTGGCCACAGTCCCTTACGTTGTGGAAAGCCTCGGGGCCACTTCATGGAGTCGTGGAGTTCTGCCATTACTTGTACGGTACATTTCATTACAGCGTGTTTAATTTTTTTTAATATTACTTTTTTGTGGCCATTACCTCGGCAGATAATTTTGGGTTCTGCCACGCGTTGGTAGCTTTACGCCAAAATCTCTCCCACCACCCACCCGATGCCACTGTCAGGTATTAACAATGTGCGTGGCGTATACCTCAATGCACGTTTGATTTGCATTCTTGAAAACCCTGAACAGTTAAAAGTGAAACCATCGTATTTTACATATGAAACGTATTTTCCATTAAGGTCCCATCATATGAACCTTATGGCGGCACCCCGGGGTACCATAGTACCATAGTACCCCGGCTCTCGCGTAATGTCCGTGATACAGTAAATCTTAGTCTGTTGATGGTCGGCGATGCGGCAATCGACTCATCTCGACGAGCTGTGCACGATGCACTATTCAAAGTTGAATTTTTCTATAACGGATTTTTAATGCCGATGTTTGGCGTTTCGACATCACGGAGTAGCACTGATTTCGGATTGATTGGTACCCCAGTCACGGAGTTAAGTACACCCCTGGAAAAAATAGTGTCCCAGAAATAAAATATGTAATTGCCTCGGCCATTTTGTATTATTTGGAACCCCGTGTGACTGCCATAAGGATCATGTAACCGCTTAAGATGCCTTTACCTCAGCAAATACCTTCTGACCAAAAAAATGCGAACAAAAATAACACTTTTCAACACAACTAAGATATGTCAACGCGTACACGCATGCAGAATAATAAGTATAAACGGTTGATTTAAAAACAAATACAGTACAGGTGGTCCCCGCTTTTACGACATTACAATGCATTCCTGGAATCCCCGTGGGTGTAAATAGGCTCGTCGTATATCGGACCCCATATTCCCATAGACAGTGGAAACATCCGTCATATTTAACAGGGTTTAAGAGGTAAAACTCCACAAACTAAACTATTTTCTAAACTATGTTTACTTTGACTAAAAGCTTTTGTGACTGCAGGAATTCATATTCTTTTGGTCTTTCGTTAAAGCCACGTACATAGAAAAAATTATAATAAATACAAATAATATTACGACTTTTCGATCGCAACACAAGCAATCGTCTTCAGGTGAAAAAACAGGGAGAAAGCTGCTGAGGCAGGCTGTTTATAAAGATTTAGAGATGGGCGGGGCAGCTAATGTTAATGTAGGAGAGGTCTCCGTAACCGGCAGTAGGTCTACCCCAATGAAAGAGCTGTTTACAAAGGTTTAGAGATGCTTGTAAATGTAAGCTCGGAGAGAGCTAGGAAAGAGCCATCGCCACATGGAGGTGGAAAAGGATGGCAAGCCACCATTTACTAACAGCTAACGGTGGCTGTGTTAGTGAATGTAACTCAGAAACGAAGCTGTGGGGTGGCCATTGTATTGTGAGAGATTAGCATGTCAATGTAAGATCACAGAGCCACTGCCACATCGAGGACACGATCGACGGTGGCTGTGTTAGTGTGAGACATTTAACCTGTTAATGTTAAACCAGAGAGTCGAAAATAACTACTAACATCGGAAGGTAGGATGAAACATCACAGCCAGTTATGAATTAAACTGGTTAATAACGTCCTTCCAATGATTGCTCAGTTTGTACCCATCTTCTTAGTTGAAATTGTGTCTGTGTCTATATATATGGATGGCTTCATGATCGAATCTTTGTTGATAGCCAGTGGGCTTGCAAAGTACCTTCGTCTTAGAGAAATCAATTTCGTGTGAGCCCACCGCATTAAAACAATGATCAGCCACGGCCGAGGTATACTGTGTTTCAGATCTGCCTAATGTTCACGAACACGGTTCGAGACATGTTGCTTAGTTTCCCCAATGTAACTACTGCCACAGACACAGCTTAGTTTGTAGACGCCGAGTTATTGCATGTTAGGGATCACATCCTTCACAGATGGGATCAGATGACGAATTGTATGTACTGTGTGAAATCTAACCTGGATCTTGTGTTTGCTCATGATTTTGTAAATCTTTTTAGTGACCCCTGCTATGTATGCCAAGGTGATGTTTTTGATTAGGTCCTCAGATGGTTCTTTCCCAACGGCTGGGGTGATAGCTTTATGGATTGTGTGGTCTGAATATCCATTCATCTTGAGAGCTTGGTGTACGTGTTCCAGTTCACTGGCTAGGTGATGGCGGTCGGAAATACAATAAGCTCTATGGTGTAGAGTTTTTTATGAGGGAATTCTTCTGGGATGGATGGTGGTGGAAGTCAGGTTTTAGGTAGGCATCCGTATGGGTGGCGTTCCTGTAGACAGAGTGTCCCATTGAGCCATTTGGTCTCTTTTCAATTAAAACATCCAAGAATGGTAACTTGTCATCCTTTTCCACCTCTATGGTGAATTTGATGGCTGGGTGTATGGAATTGATGTGGTTGAAAAATTGGTTCAGAGCTGGTCGGCCATGTGGCAAGATGATAAACGTGTCATCTCCGTACCTCTTCCACAAGGACGGACATAGAGTGGATGCCTGGATGGCATCTGTCTCAAAGTTTTCCATTAAAACATTGGCTACAACTGGAGATAAGGGAAAACCCATTGGGGTACTTTCAACTTGTTTGTAGAATGTTCCATTCCAGGTGAAGTAAGTGTTGGCGAGGCAGTGTCTCACCAGGGTCGGTACATCAGCATTCAGTTCTTGTTGGACTAAATCTTCAATGATTGCAATGGCGTCAAGCACAGGAACTTTGGTAAACAAAGATAACACACTGAAACTAACAAGCAAATCACCTGAATTATCATTATTAGGTATAGCCCTGTGAGCCATGCGGCTCTGGAGATAGTGAGATGTCCTTAATTAACGATATCAAGTGAGCTGAGTTAAGTACAGCTGAGGTGGCCTTACCAGTGAATGGCTGTATGGTCTCAGACAGAAATCGAGCCAGTTTGTAGGCGGGTGAGTCAATAGTGGAGACAATAGAACGAAGGGGTGTACTCTCTTTATGGATTTTTGGTAAGCCATACAGTCTGGGTGGTCTAGCAGCAGAGGGTTTTAAGGAAAACCGCTTGGTTTGATCAAAGATGTTGAATCAGTGATGATATTGTTGTTTTTCGTAACGAGGCGGTTGGTGGGATCTCTTTTAATTTTGGTATAGCTACCATCATTAAATAGGGCCTGAAATTTAGTTTTTGTATGTGACTTTGCCCATGATGACTGTGGCATTGCCACAGTAATTCGAGAATCAATTCCCTCTTTACATCTCTCATTTGCAGTCTCATTTGCGTTCTCTCTTGGGTCTTTACTGTTCTCCGGCTAGGTTTGACAGCGTCCGCGCAATAGTTGTGGCGTACGTACGTGGGTGTACCACTGGGTCACGGTGATAACTCGCATAAAGATGATCCGGGTACGATTGTAATCGGACTGCAAAGTTTTCTGGAAGCAGCCATGAACTGCTGTCGCCTTGCACTGAAGGCTCATGGTCGAACCCTATCACGGCAGCGTCACTCAAAATCTGCTTCGGACAGCAAAGGTCTCGAACTGTCACAGCCTCATGTTACTATACATTACACTACTCTACACTACAATACAATACACTACACCATACACTACTATACATTACACTACTATACAAAAAACTATAATCTACACTATTATACACTTCACTATACGCTCCTATACACTACACTATACACTACTATACACTATTCTACTCTACACTATACACTACTCTACACTATACACTACTATACACTACACTATACACTCACTACACTGTTACAGCCTCACGTTGGTTCTCTGCCGTCACCCCCTCAGTGTGAAACTCTCTAATCCCTTTGCACATCTGCAACATCAAATACACTCTGACTTTCAAGGGGCTTTCGAGCAGCCCTGAGCGTGGCTCTGTGCCTCTGAGTTGTTGTCTTTGCCTGAAAAATCGGGTGCGTTATGAATGCCATCATAATTATAGTGATCAACTCAACATCAGCACCCTGTTGGGTTAGGCACGTTGTCAGAATTCCCAACTACCAGGACTTCCCTGGGAGAGACACGCAAACTCCAAATGTAGAGCAGGCATCAGGGTCGGGAGTGTGGGGGCCGACGTCTGCCCCACCGCCCTTGCCGGGCAGGTGGGGCGCTATGTTCGCCCCCTCCGCCGCTCAGCTTCCGCCGGACCCCCGCCGATCGGGTGATCATCCCTCCCGCGCTAGTGCCCTCTCGGAGAGACATGGCTGAGCGACTGGCTTACCACCGTACAGGGTTAAACCACACATGCCCGCGCACACACTACCACTAAGGCTAATGCGGCGTGCTCCTGCCGGCGATCAGATTATAATATGTCCCCACACTAAGACTGACACTAAGCGGCTACACGAATACGCACGCGCGCCTGCAGGCGGTTATATCCTAATCCGCTCCCGCACAAAGACTAGCGCTACATCAGCTGCGCGAATACGCGTGTGCACCTGCGGGCAATTATATCCAACTCCGCGTCCGCACAAAGACTAGCGCTACAGCGGCTACGTGAACACGCGCGTGCCAACGGGCGGTCATACGCTACCCCGCACCCTGAACCGTTTCTAGCTCCCCTTTTTATGCCCCTCGGAAAAAAAAATCCATCTGGGGTTACGTTTCCCTGCGCAGCCATTCGTGCGCCTACCTGTGATTTTCAAACGTTTTCTGCCCTTACCTGGAGCATTACATTACGTTATTTTTCGGCCCATTGTCTCTGCACCCGTACTCATTCATCCCTGACTCAGCCGGTTTAATCTGGGATGGCGTCCGGCTAGCAAATACACACTAGCCAGTCCCCCTCCCTAATCGTCTGCTCTCCTCGCTTAATATTTCACCCCAGCCCTCTCCACGATGTTGTGCATGATTCATTGTGGCTGGCCAGGTGAACCTTTGTATGCCCATTCTGGCACCTCCCCCTCTCAACCAGTCTACATAACAAAGGCTCAGTCATTTGTTATGTAGACTAGCAGCAGCTTCAGCCGCACCAACCTTATCATAATAAAATAAACTCTTATCCAGGGGCCTACCCTGGCTCCTCCCCCCTCGACCAGTATATATACAAGGCCGGGTCTCTTGGAATTTTTCTTTTACTTGATACAGCAAGCGTGCTGTGACGGTTCCACCTGAAGACGGAAGCTTTTGTTGCCTCCGAAACGTCGTGATTTTTATTTTACTTTTATAAATTTTTATTAAATTTTTTATTTTTTACCTACATGACTTTACCGAAAAAAATCTAAGAGTATGAATCCTCGCAGTCACGAAAGCTTCAAATCTAGAATTATCATTCAAGTTTAATCCAATTTAGGGGCGCCACTATGCGATTTGTCCCGGGAGGGTCGGCTAATCTCCTGGCACCGGGAAACCGCGTGACTTCCCACCTAGGGGCCCTTCGGATGAAAACCCGTTGTGCCAGGCAATCCCCCGCCAGGACACTACGTGTGTGTGTGTGGCGTGTGTGCGTGCTCAGGGTGGAGGGCAGGGGGAGTCGCGGCGCTTGCGGAGTTGCCCCGTGACTGTGGCACGACAGGAGTGCCAAAAATACCAGCCTATGGACAATACGCCTGGCACAAGCACTACCAACATCGTCATCATCACTATCCTGAGTACTTTTGAAGCTAGATGCAAACTGAAAAGTGTTCCTGTGTCCTATACGTATGCATGCGTTTCTTCTCCATTGATTATTTTTTGTCATCTCTGTATTTTCTCAATAAGCCTAAATGTGGCATTTACGAATCATATGCACAGTTAATGAATTGTGATTTAGACAATTTAGATACGTGTATAGTAAGCGTGGGAATCTATTTTTTGTTGTTTTAAGGGCGCCACGGTGGCAAGTTGTTAACTACCTCGCCTGGTATACAGGATGTGTTGGGTTCGATCCCGTCCCTGACGCATATATATTCGGAGTTTACGTGTCTCTCCACATGGTGGCGTGTATTTTCTCCGGGTCCTCCGTTTTTTCCCTCCACATTTAGAATCAACGTGCATTTGGCTGCTCTAAATTCCCATGTGATAAGCCACTTCGTTGAGCTATCAAATGTGATAGCCAGGTCGCTTCTGGAAAAGAGATACATAGCTCAGTGGGGCTTTACCTGGTAAAATGAAACAAAATATTTTTTGTAGTTTAAAAAAATTGTTTAGGAATCAATCCATCTTAACTTGCCTAGTAGCGAAGCCTTGAGATTCTGTCTAGAATGTCTTCTATTATAACTAGCTTATTTGGCCACGGTGACTGAATATCTATCGTGTAAAAAAAGTATTAGTATTTCAATAAATATAAACTTGCAAACACTCCCGAAATAGCTGTCTGTATTGCAGCATACACTCTTATTCTGTGTTGCTTCTATCCTAACAAAAAATACTATTCTGAAATACTGCGCTGCGTAGGTTTTTTGCAGGTTGTACTGTAAAGCTCCTCCGATGTGTTTTCAGGTTCCACGGCTGAGTTGTTGTTGTTGTCCGTGCACGATATCCGGCATTTCGCTCCACAACCCAGGGGAAGCTCCCTGAAGTGACCTGGATAACATCGTCACGACTTAACGCTGCATTTTAACACGGGACCGTTGAACGCAATGTCATAGCTGTCAACCCATATGGTTTACCCGTATTCTTGTACAGGGAAATTTATTTTTCAGGGTCCATGCGGCGTACAGCCGTTTCAATACGTTGCAACAATGTCCTAAGTCTATTTGTTTTTGTTTCTCCCTTGTGATGGGACTTTGTAGGATCAACGTTGACTTTTAAGGGCACGGGGTGACCAATAAGGTCTGAATTGGTCTGTAATAAGGTAGGGGCACAAAAAAGGGGTAGACAGGAAGGCAATGTAACAATGAGACGGCCACTGCAGTGGAACTTCAACCAAGGGAAGTCATTGGGCTGTAACCTTCATGCGCCTGCCTTACAAATGGCACAGTTTGAACTCTACGGGTCAGTGAATCAGGGCTTTGGAAGCTGGCTAACGTTGGTCAGAGCCCAGATAGTCCATGGGCCCAGACCAAAACAATCACTTATTGGTACCACCTGAGGTGGCAAAGTCTAGTAATTATTTTTGTAATCCTCCATGTGTGTGGGACACATTCTGATATGATAACCTTTGCGGAGTGGCAACTTAGTTGTAGTTACCATGCCTTTTATACCCATACCCTATGAAAGGTGTCCGGAACGATGAGACGGGCATTATTACTGAAAAACTACATAGACCAAAGCCAGTTAGGTCACAAACGGGTCTTTATTGGCTTAAATACACAATTAAAACACAGGATAATAAGGAATACAATAGTGAGGTAAGGATCTACTTGGATATTATAAACATTTACATTCTTATATACTTAGTCAATGATACATGTAATCCCATATATATCATTAGTGATGGGTATATGTGAAGGTTACATTATTGTTATCAATCTCTGTGAGTAGTTAGATGGTGCTAACAGGGGTAACCAAGTCCAGAATCACCACACTGTGCATCAATGTATACTACTACTACCACAGTAATACCATCAAAATCACCACCTTGTGTCACTCATCAAACTGCTCGTCTATCTTGTCATCTGACTCCCCGAGTTCAAAGTCAGGTTCTGGATCATCCTGCAGTTTTGGTTACTGCAGGTGGGTAACCTGCACATGTCAGTCCATTCGACAGGCACGTGCAGCTTGGAATTTTGCATGAACGCACACACTTGCATGCTAGCAGTTCCAAGACCACATCTAGTGCAAGTGGGGAGCACATCCAGTAAATGGCCAGCTTGCCATCATCGTCTGTCCATCCATACTCGGTAGTGCTTTGCACCACAGGGTTAGCCTGCAGGCAGCACTTCCAGATTGCTGCCTGATAGTTGGCTCGTTGAACATGCATGAAGGGACAGCCTCCACAAGACTACATGGTGGCAGCTGGCTGGACGCGACTTCTACCCTTTTGGTGCAGAAGAGCTGGTAGCACAGTTCGTTCACCTCACCAGTGCTGCTGTTAGCAACATAAATGCGACAGGTGAACTGCTCAATTTCTGGAACAGCTCAACACTCACATTCCATGACTGCCCCCGTCGACTAAAAGTATATTGGCAGGAAGTGTCCTTTCTCACCATCTTCAGGGCATTCAGCTTCCCTCGACCGGCGAATGCACTGACTATCGCAGCCTGTGAAGACGTGTGAGCCAATTAGGCTGTCACAGATACTGTCTCCAAGTGACCTTGCCAATTTGCTGATATCCACAAACCATGTGCGGTTCTGTCTCCCACACTTCTGGCAGATGGGACAGGTGATGTCCTTCTAGAAGTCAAGACAAAGAACCATGACATCAGTGTCCTCAGCTGTGATAATACTGTCTTTGAGACCACATTAAGCTGCATGCAATGCATGCAGCAGCAGACAGGTGTCAGCTTCTTTCATGCGTAGAGTGCAGCTCTGCTTCTTCCTCACACTCATATTCTGTCAACTTGTAGCAGGTTTCCTCACAGGTCATGTACAACACCTTGCCATACAGCATCTCTGTATCGTGGAAGTTTCCACTCTTCCACCATAAACTTGATGGGACTGGTCTTGTTGGAGGGACTGCACAGGAATTTTCTCCACTGCTGGACGTGGTGTCCTCCTGCAAGGTTCTTGTACTGGAGAGTGGTGTCTGCACTCCGGTTCAGTCGTTCAGCATATTTGATCGAAGTCTGTCGGTAGATGTAAAACACATAAATCCTCTAAATCTGTGCCCCTCGTGGAGGACCTGGGTCAAGGCTGGCTCTGCCACCTGTGCAAAGGTTTGTTGTTGCCATTCATTTTTTGGACCAGGCTCATCCCATCAATGATGGAAGTAGATGGGGTTGGGATGCCTTCTGCAGGAGACACATTCTTTTCAAGCTCTCTGGCAAGTGCAGCCTTGTTTGTTTTTCGTAGGGACCATCAGCATTTGCCAGTGCCCGTGGCAGTGGGCCCAGTGGGTGGGCAAGGACATCCTTCATATTCACCTTCCTGCTTTCAGCCACCAGGTTCATGTGGCTGAACAGGTTTCTATCTGCCTTCAGAGCAACATCCTGTGCTTTCTTTCCACGTGCCGTTTTTGTACTGATTTTGGAGAATGTCTTCAGACTTTGCTTGGTCATCTTGTCGTGGAACTTCACAGATTGTGGGTCCTCATCTAACCTTGGTTGATTGAATACCTGGTAGGCGTCTTCTCCTATCTCAAGAGCTCTCAAGAAATCCCTGGTCACATCAGGTAGAGCCATGGTGCCAGTGGAGAGGCTAACCAGATCTGTCTCATCAGGGGACATAAGATTGATCCAGCTATTCTCCATGAGGTCAATGAGAGACTAGACATCTGTTTCATCTCTCTTGATCCTTGGACACTATAGATCTGGATGGGACAGTTTGGACCTGCCTTGACCTGTCAGGTCTCTCAGCTGTCTGAGGTACATGCTTCTGTACTCAGCTGTTAGGTAATATTTAGTCACGGCTCCTGGCTTCAAGCTGAATCCCTTTGTCCCTCCAGCTGTCTGGGTGTCTTTGTTCACCGTTTCTTCTATAGCTTGGTCAACAGGGATTCGGCCAAAAGTATTGGTGGAGTTCAGTTGAACTGAGAAGCCTCCTTCCATTAATTTTGTGTACACATCTGGGTGTGATGGGTAGCTGAGACATCTAGTCGTAGTAGTAGTAGGGGAGGTAGCGTGCAATATTAATTCTCGCATAAGCGAAGCCCCATGGGATCATTGCTCGGATGCTTGCCAAGTGTAGCATCCAGTCTCCCTCTCTGGATGCTAGGATGAGCCCCAACAATATTTCAACCATGTCCAAATACGGCATCCAGAAGGTCGAGAGGCTGCCGTTTCCACCTCTGAGGAACTCACGGTAGACTTCAAACAGTTCCGTGATGCGTGTACATGAGCTGTTCTCGAGGACCTCGTTCAAAGCGGCTTGTGAGACTTCTTTCCCAAGGTTGTCAATGTTCCTCAGTGTGTCATACCGGTGGAACATGTCGCTAATGTCAGTTGCTTCCAACCAGGACAGGAAACCATTCCATGTCAGTCACATTAAAGCCTCATATAGGACCTTGTGAAGTCGCACTGCTCTGTTGTGCTTGCGGTAATCCATAACACCAGCAATGGAGCCTTCTGCGATCATGCCAGACTCAATGCAGAGATCTCGGAGTCCAGCATCTTAGAAACGCTTTCCTATTCTTGCCAGCAGTGTGCAGATGGTGTGGAATACCCCAAGCCTGACGATGATATCATGGAACTTGTCACAGTGTCTCCATGTGATGTCGACAGCCTTGGCATACACGGCTTGGTCAAATAGGCAAACTATTTGTGTCAGGCTTAAGTACTTCATGACGCTCAGTGACTGGTTAAGAACCTTGTTGACAGTAGACATTTGTGTCGCTGGAGCATTGATGGTAGGCAGATAGCCTGCATTGTCGGGGGTGACCGTCATCTCACCTCATCGCCTTACTCTATGATGAATCCAGTAAGGTGATGTCATCACCGATGAATATGAATATAGAGCAAGGTGATGACATCACTGACGATGACGAATAGAGCAAAGTGATGACATCAATAATGATGACTAATCGAGCAAGAATTGTAATCTTCTACGAATGTTTTTCGGGGCTGATAACTCGTGGCCATTTTTTTAAAATGGCGACCATGGCCATATCAGGCATCCCTGGCCTGGCAGTGAGGAAGCCTGGCAAAGTGGTCTGCTCTGGAAGTGGCAGCGATCTAAAGCAAGTGAATACATCTTGCTTGGCCTGTGATTAAATATATTTTTAAAATTATATCGTGATGCTATTTATTAAATAATAAAACAAAGTTAAAATAAGCCGACCATAACTTAAATGAACCAAAGATGAATGATAGTAATCTTAATGAATAGGACCGATTAATCCGGTCTCGTTCACTAAACACCCCACACGACAACCATGCACATTCCTCTGCATGGCTGTCAATGGACAATACCTTTCTTGAATTGGGCAAGGGTTGTTACAAAAACTTGGGGGAAACAAGACACGATGGGAGGGAATTGCAAAGTGGAGTGGTGCCAAGGAAGAAGCAGACAGATGAGTTATGTTCATAAATGATCAACATTTTTTTGTTATTTTACAAGTAAAGGCCCAATGAGCTATATAGTAGCTATTTTTCAGAAGCGACATGGCTATCCGAAATGAAAGCTCAACGAAGTGTCACGTGGAATTTTAAAGCAGCCAAATACCATTAACGCATCACATTGATTCTTCATGTGGAAGGAAAAAGCGGAGGACTTGGATAAAAATCCATGTGACCACGGGGAGAGAGATGTTGCAAACTCCAAATAAACAGCAAGCGTCTGGGTCGCGATCGAAGCCACGACCTCCTGTCCTGTATACGAGGCGGGGTAATTAACATATCCTAGCCACCGTGATATGGTCAGTGCACTAACCACTGGACCACAACTACTCCCCCCACCCCATATCCATTCATCATCACGATCCATAGGGCAGATATCCCCATATTCATAGGTGGTGGTTCACTGCACGTTTCGTCATTTGTTTCCACTTTCCTCTCCCTGTGTTGTTGTGTCAATATGCTCACGTAGTGGCCACATCTTTCTGGCGCCAATTTCGTGATGTCAAGTCAAAGTCGCTGTCAGTTTTCCCTCTCTTTCCGGTTCCATCCATTAAAACTTCTCAAAGACGTTCTCCAGGTCTGGGTAACTTTCCCTGAGGTCCCAAAGCGCCTCCCAGAATTGCTTCACCCTGGGTCGTCCCCTCGCCATCACCAACTCCACCATGTGCTGTGTCGCCTTCTCGCTGCCTTGCCGAGCTTGCATTTCTTTCACGGCCTGCAGGGTGAACACACGAGCACAAGATGCAATGCTTATTAGCGGAAGGACGTTTCTATAGCGATGGCGATTCTTCAGAGCCACTTGCCTACAACACTCCAGAACCATTGTATTTCCGTTGTAAAGCAGCGTTTATGACAAAGTGTGACTTGGTGTGCGACTATGCACCACAATCGATAACTCTTGTAAAGATGATCCAACATGAGCAACACTTCCAGATAAGGTTGTATTCCTATTCGGGACTTACCCCTATCGAATACTGGCCACATTCATTGAAGGGTTCCCTAAAACTTGGGAGACAAATCCAACAATAAAAGTATTCACCTCAGCATTCCTTCCATCTCTTTCTACCACCCACCCAGCATCCTTCACAGATGGAATTAGATCACGGATTTTATGTACTGTACTGAATCGGACTTGGATCTTATGTTTGTTTAGAATTTTGGAGATCTTTTTGGTCACGTCGTGATTTATAATTTGTATTTCTATTATTATTTCTATTATTTTATTTTAATTATTTATTTTTACCTACGTGACTTTACCGAAAAAACCTAAGAGTATGAATCCTTGCAGTCACGAAAGCTTCACATCTAGAATTATGTTTAATGCTCCGTTAAATTGTGGTTCTTCGTCTGTGCTCTCGGCACTTATTTCAGCTTGTCTAAGGCAGATCGACATGGAACTCATTGCGAATGCTCACTGTCCACCAATCCCGCAGCAGATTCATGATGGAAATGCTTTGTACAGCATAGAAAGTATATCCGTCGTGCTTTCGTGGTATCATTTGAGCCAAAACACTGGCCAAATAACAAAGGTACTTATTTATTATGTGATACGTGATTATCATGATGATCTTAGCGGACATACCCGCACAGTGTTGTCGGTGTTTGTAAAAAGTGGTATACCCCACGGATTATATGCGGGAAAATATGGTAATGGTCGTCTTAGAAACGTTATAATTATAAGATCACGTGTGCCACTACCAATGGGTGCAACGACCTATGTGTAGTGCTCTGTGAAATTGTGCTTCGTATATCTGTTCGTACTCTCTGCACTTATTTCAGCTTGTCTAACCCTAACATCGACATGGACCTTATTGAGATTGCTCAATGTCAACCAATCCCGGGCCAAATACCAAACGTACTTATTTATTATGTGATACGTGATTATGATGACGATGATCTTAGTGGACATACCCGCACACAGTTGTCGGTGAGTATGTTCCTGATCTGCAGTTGGGAGAGCAGAGGCGTCAGGTCGTCGCGCAGTGCCATGAGCAGCTCCCTCGTCTTGAAGCGGATTTTGTCCCGGAGGACAAAGTCGTTGTACTTGTTCAGAACCACGGGGGACTTGTTGGAGAGTCTCCGGAGGAAGTCTGCGGCACCACAAAACGGGAGAAACGCAGCAGCAATTGGCACCGTTCCAGCATTCAAAGGTGGATGAGAGCAGGTTGGAATGCTTTTGGAAAATTTAACCAAATAATGAAATGTAACTACATCATTAGACATCCTTTGCCAGTACCAAAATATGAGAATAGGGGTTTTCTCCTTTTTCTGGCAACAAAACTAAAACCTTTTTACAATGAATCATGTCTGCATTAACCACAATACTTGTGGCATCGTCTGGTCTAGCACCAATTGAGACTAGGCTCAAAAGAAAGGTGTCTCTGGTATGGACCAATCAGTTTCAAGGACAATGCATATATTATCAGTGTGTTTTTGTTTGCATTTTGACCACAAGTATTGTGGTTAATGCAGACATAATTTCTTGTAAAAAAAGGTTTCAGTTTTGTTGCCAGAAAAAAAGGGAAAAACCCTATTTTCAATTAAATGTAACGTAACCAATGAGCCTGAAGAAGAAAGTTTTAATCAGCGCACATTACCTGCTATGATATACGGATCAAACACGTGGACACTGCATTGCAAGAGGGTGCAACAAAGCATGGACAAGTGCACGGTTTCCAATTGTGTAGAAAAACAAAACGACAGTGCATGGGTTATAAAACATTTTTTGTTAATTAAGTGCACATGCGCAGGACATGTCACGATAATAAATTATGGCCGGTTAATACGACAAATTTGGATTGTCTGAAATTAAATGTTTATTATTAATTTATTGTTTTGTTACCAAGGCCTCCCAGCCACTTCTTGAGTCCAGAATACTCGTCCTGCACAGCCTGCAGAGCAATGAGCAGCTTGAGGCAGTCGTCGTTCCCTCTCTCTATGAAGTAGTTGAGCAGCAGCTCTGCGCACTCTGCACCATCCCGGATGCCCTTGGCCTTGGTGAAGAGCTCGTTTGGGATCCGTCCACGACTCATCAGCTGCAGCAAAATATGCTTGGGGTCTCTGGCAATCCACAGCTTCAGATCGGACTCCTTATCTCGAATGGCCCTCAATGCCTCGCCTGCAGTCAACAGAGGTTCATATGAATTTCACAAGTATCGTTTTACACAGATTTAATTGATTTGCTATCAAATTAGGCCTCGATTTTGCTTCTGGAATCAAGGTACAACGTATAACATATGTAGGTTCATATTGGTACTTAAACAGTCAAGTGTAACGTGAAGTCGTTCAGTCACACACAGCATGACATCATTCCTGTGCGGCTTTAAACATTAGCGTCATTGTGGCTAATTATCTTCTTGGTTCTTTCGGTAAAGTCACGTAGAAGGGAAGTAATAAAATAATACAAATAAAACATAATAAAATAATTATCACGACGTTTCGGCCACAACGCAAGCAGCCGTCCTCAGGTGAAGAATGAAACACCACCAAGCTTGGAGCGTATATTTAAGCTGGGTTGGAGGGGGGGAGGTGGGAAGAAGAGTGCCTAGACAAAATAATTTGCATATCAAGAGGAATTTAGCATATGGAAAATGCGTAGGAGGTGGGCGGGGGGGTTTCAAATTAATATTATGCCCGTGCATTATGCAGGATTAGCAGCATCAAAGGGAGGGGGAAGGAGGGTAGCATTAACAAAGGAAAGGAATGTTAATAGTATGTAGCTGCAGTTGCTAAACAACCACGTAAAAAACTAAAGTATAAACTACATAAACAACTAAAGTATAAACTACATAGCATCATCAGTATACTTACTATACTCTACAATAAGCTGAGTTACTAACAGTAAGTAATACATTACAATTCTACGTCGTAAAAATTATATAATATGCTTCCATCTAAACGTTGTTCTCTTACATCACACGAGTCTACACCGTACTATATATTGCCATAGACAAACCCAACAATAAATTATATACTATATTGCTATAAACCACCCTATACCTTATTCATTTTAATATAACACTATGTATTATTCTACCCACCCTAATGTGTATCACACTGCTATATGTTTACTATACAATTACGATACTATATATTACTTTGTACATTGTATTAAGCATATAAATGTTATACTATTTGTTATTATACACTGTACCATTGACCGTCGTGTCAATGGGTGAGTCGTGGGGGGAAACTTGCAGCGGAGCAAAGAATCCATTCCCTGCGGAGAATACAATGCCAGTGAGTGGAACGCGGTCTGAAAGTCACCTGTAAACGTGAACACAATCAGTTAAGATCCGAAATGATTTATTACGTCCTTCCAATGTTTGCTAAGCCAGAATCCATCTTCTCGGTTGAAATTGTCTCTGTGTTTGTATATGTGGATCGCCTCATGAACGAATCTCTCATGATAGCCAGATGGCTTGCAGAGAACCTCTGTCTTGGAGAAGTCAATGTCTTGTGAGCCCACTGAGTTGTAACAGTGGTCTGCCACGGCTGAGGTGTTTGTCCTACCGTGTTTCAGGTCTGATTTATGTTCACGGATGCGGTCCGAGACATGTCGTTACTCCGACTACACAATCCGCAAAGCCATCACTCCAACCATCAAGAAGGATCCTGTTGAGGAGCCTTTCAAAACCATCACCTTACCCTACATTGCTGGGGTCACAAAAAAGATCTCCAAAATCCTGATTATACACAAGATCCAGGTCCGATTCAACACAGTACATAAAATCCGTGATCTGGTCCCGTGTGTAAAAGATGTGGTTCCAGACATACAGTACCCTGGCGTCTACAAACTAGGTTGCCTCTGTGGTAGCAGTTACATTGGAGAAACCAAACGACATGTCTCGGACCGCATCCGTGAACATAAATCAGACCTGAAACACGGTAGGACAAACACCTCAGCCGTGGCAGACCACTGTTACAACTCAGTGGGCTCACAAGACATTGACTTCTCCAAGACAGAGGTTCTCTGCAAGCCATCTGGCTATCATGAGAGATTCGTTCATGAGGCGATCCACATATACAAACACAGAGACAATTTCAACCGAGAAGATGGATTCTGGCTTAGCAAACATTGGAAGGATGTAATAAATCATTTCGGATCTTAACTGATTGTGTTCACGTTTACGGTGACTTTCAGACCGCGTTCCACTCCCTGGCATTGTATTCTCCGCAAGGAATGGATTCTTTGCTCCGCTGCAAGTTTCCCCCCCCACGACTCACCCATTGACACGACGGTCAATGGTACAGTGTATAATAACAAATAGTATAACATTTATATGCTTAATACAATGTACAAAGTAATATATAGTATCGTAATTGTATAGTAAACATATAGCAGTGTGATACACATTAGGGTGGGTAGAATAATACATAGTGTTATATTAAAATGAATAAGGTATAGGGTGGTTTATAGCAATACAGTATATAATTTAATGTTGGGTTTATCTATGGCAGTATATAGTACGGTGTAGACTCGTGTGATGTAAGAGAACAAAGTTTAGATGGAAGCATATTATATAATTTTTACGACGTACAATTGTAATGTATTACTTACTGTTAGTAACTCAGCTTATTGTAGAGTATAGTAAGTATACTGATGATGCTATGTAGTTTATACTTTAGTTGTTTATGTAGTTTATACTTTAGTTTTTTACGTGGTTGTTTAGCAACTGCAGCTACATACTATTAACATTCCTTTCCTTTGTTAATGCTACCCCCTTCCCCCTCCCTTTGATGCTGCTAATCCTGCATAATGCACGGGCATAATATTAATTTGAAACCCCCCCGCCCACCTCCTACGCATTTTCCATATGCTAAATTCCTCTTGATATGCAAATTATTTTGTCTAGGCACTCTTCTTCCCACCTCCCCCCCTCCAACCCAGCTTAAATATACGCTCCAAGCTTGGTGGTGTTTCATTCTTCACCTGAGGACGGCTGCTTGCGTTGTGGCCGAAACGTCGTGAGACTTATTTTATTATGTTTTATTTTTATTATTTTATTACTTCCCTTCTACGTGACTTTACCGAAAGAACCAAGAATATGAATCCCTGCAGTCACGAAAGCTTTAAATCGAAATGTGGCTAATTACTTTCCCGAGGACGAACTCGTGTTGGAAAGCCTTACAGAAGATATGCATGGTTTTTCTAACAAAAGGCATTCAATATCAATACACTGGTGTGTTTACGTGGGTCGTACCGTGTTTCTGAATCCACTTCCACAGCTGCACGTATTGCTTCCTCACAAAGTAGAGGGCATCCCACAGCTTCTCACAGCCCGCCTCTCCCTGGCTGATGCAGTGGTCCAGTACGAGCTCAACACTCTCCTCTCCACCCTTGATGACGGCCGCTTGGTGAACGTGCCGAGGGATCAAATTGAGGCTGTTGAGATGCTCCAGGAAGGGCGAGGGATCCACTCCGATCCAGGCCTTGAGATTTTCTTTGTTCTCTTGGATGAGTTGCATTGTATCGCTGCTATCATTGCTCTTCTGTAGCGTGTGGAGAAGACACGGTTACAATTATTTATGTGTATGTGGGATGAAGTCTTCAGTGTACTGGTATACACGCTTACACACTGAAACATTGTAGAGTAGGGTCATCATGTAACCATGCTGCGTTGAGTTTACCTGAACTTCACGTGTCACCTCGTGTTCATTTTGCATGACAAGAACCAGCCGTAGATTTTCATCATTCTCATTATTTGCATGAGAAGTGTCTGAAATAAATCCGATGAAATAAGTTAATCACTGATTCATAGCACAGTCGATGCGGTTGTATCATTTTCTTATCGGTCCAAAACTAAAAACTGTTCTATTATTCGACACAGAATACTAAACATGGTGATATTAGAGTCAAGGAGAACCTATAAATGTTTCCTATAATTTTAAAATTGGACAGGTATTAACTGGAATGTAAAGTTGCAGAATTTCATAGCCAAGATGAAGATGTCATCACCTCCGGCGAAAGACCATGAACAGACAGTTTTGCGATCGTTTTGAATCAGTCCAACTCCTATCTCGATGCCCTCGGGACCACGATCATTTTCCACTTACTCTTTTTGTGACAAGAGCGGTAAGCACACATCTAAGTAACGATGACGCTTCAATTGAGCGTCCTGTCCAACACGACTTTACGCGAGTATGAAATATTGTTGGATGAGTGGAGGCATGGCAGAGGTGACTGTCACCAGCAGAAACACTCTCCTCGGGACTATTTCAAATGACACCGAAGCCAAGCTTTCAAAAGGGATGCAACTCATTTTCATTATTCTGTGCAGTGGTGTCTGCAGAAAGCATTCAGAGGCGGCTTGTGCCAAGACGTGATTTCTCCACACATCTTAATTCACATATAATGAGTAAAATACATTTTGCCACATGTATAATTTCAGCCCCAATACCAGGATGGGATCTTTGGATTAAGCACAGAACATTACCACTTACCGGATCGCTTCAACATACTTTTAAAAGTCAACCCCTTCTGCTTCATGTTGAAGTAAACTATGAGCAACACGAGTGCAGTCAGGACGAAGATGAGGGCTGCTGCCAACACGATTGACGTGGCGTATGAAAAATTTATGGAGGAAAAAGAACAACAAGCTGTGAACAGCAGACCCCTCTCCGCCCACTTGTCAGGTCTATGTGATACATTGCAATGCATGGGTATCGAGTACGTTGCATTAACACAACCTCTATAAAAATCAAACCGTCTAATCACTGCTCTTTAAGCACAAAAATATTGTGAAGGCGCTTTTTAAAAAAATGCAGCATTTTCACAGTTGCGGGTTATGTTATTTTTTTTACGATTTACCTTCCCCCAAAAAATAATTTTGCAGGTAATTTTCACATTTGAACCGCGATGCCAGTACACATGGCATTCTATTTTCAAATAAGGTTACCAGACCTCGATAATTCACAGTGAAGCAGATGGCGCATTTTATTTTGTTGAATGCACCAGTAGAATTAACTAGGGTAGCCGTTTGGTTTAAACCACAAACCTCTGAAATGATAAGTAAAAGTGCTACTACCCAGTGTGCAGATTTGGAGGCAAGGGGACTCCAGTCTAAAACTTGAGTGTAGATACAACAAATATTAGGTGTTCAGTATTGCACAGGGTAGTGAATTGATAACATCACAAATGGCTGTGCTTGACCATGTGTTGAGGTGTAACAGACGACGCAGACGCAGTTCTTCGTAGGGGCGGATGCTAAGATGTATTAAGGGCTAATGCCAGGAACTTTATTAGGGCTTACGCCTAACAGGTGAGCACGTAGAATCTCCCCAGGGGAAACGGTACTGGGAGGTCCCTAGCGCCACCCAAGCTATTCGTGCTCTGCCTTAAGCACCGACTGAGGGTTCATAGTCGGCCGGGTGAAGTAGCCACCCTAGCCTGGTGCTAATTTTCTTTACCCGGGTCCCCACTCTCTCAACTCTCTTCGTTCCTGGCCCCTCGCGACGACCCCTCTATCGTCACGGGTACCCCCTTATATCCCCGCGTAACCTGACGTCATCCCTTCTCTCTCCCCGAGTGACATGACGTCATCCACTACTCGTCTACACATGCATGCAATAGACATAAGGTTGAGTTTCAATTTGTGCTTCTACTGCAGACAGCTTCTGCTGTTTCAGTTGCCAGGCTGTCAATTTCTCCCACTGTCAGCTGAGAAAGCAAACAGCGTACAGTATTGTGGTTCACTTGAGCGTCTTTGTAATCCTACTACTACCTGGGTGTGACTCCTCTGGCAGGCAAATTCCCGAGTTGCCGTCTCTTTGGAGGCCCTCCATGCACCGACACACCGTGTCCTGGGCCACGGAGCAGTTCACAGCCACCTCCTCGCCTGCAATGAGAAAGTTAATCAGTCTCAACGCAGATGGTTGAATACGTACGGTGTGAAAAAAGTTCAACATACATTTTTCAATCTTGATTTGAAGCTTTCGTGACTCCAGGAATCCATACTCTTCGGTTCTTTCGGTAAAGTCACGTAGGTAGAAAAAATAATAGATCACGACGTTGCGATCGCCGCACAAGCAATCGTCTTCAGGCGGGAGAGAGCCTTAACTGGTTGTTGATGTTTACATCCTACCTGCCATTGTCAGGAGTTATTTCCGACTCTTTGAGTTACACTACCAATTTAAATTACCAAGTTAATTGTCTTTACATTAACGGGATAAATGTCTCACTAACAATGCCAACGTTGCCCCTTTCCCTCGATGTGGCGGTGGCTCTCGTTTTTTAGCAGACTATAACTGGCTGTGATGTTGTTGTGTGTGTGTCTCTCTCTGTGTGTCTCCCTATATGTCTCTCTCTTGTGTCTCTTTTTGTGTCTGTGTTGTCTCTCCCTCTGTGTGTCTGTGTGTGTCTCTGTGTGTCTCTCTCTGTGTCTCTCTCTGTGTGTGTCTCTCTCTCTCTCTGTGTGTCTCTCTCTATATGTGTCTCACTGTGTGTGTGTGTCTCTCCTATTACCATCATTAGGGGAAAAACGGTGATCCAATCCCCAACCCCCAGGAACAGGTTTGCAGATTTGCTGAGCATTTATGTGAAGTCCTGGGGGAGGGGAAATCCCTCTACATGGAAAACATCGTGGGACAAAGTGGGGATTACCCTGCTGAGGCTGTGGTGCCTCAAATATTGGAGAAAGAAGTCACCCCATGTGAGTGGCTGGCTAAGGTGCCATCTGTTGAGGAAGTGCAAAAGGCGATCCAGAGTCTGAGACCAGGAAAGGCACCGGGCAGAGATGATCTCCCAAGCGAAATGCTGAGGGAGGGTGGCATTTGTTAACAGACTACCCTACATGACATCATAACAACAGTCTGGAACACTGGACAGGTTCCGCAAGATTGGAAGGATGCCCTTGTGGTCCCCCTCTTTAAGAGGGAAGACCGCAGAGACTGTAACAACTACAGGGGCATCTCACTCCTCAGTGTGACGTGAAAGGTCCTGGCAAGAATAATTCAACATCGCCTTGCCAGGCACGCTGAAGAGAGGCTTGCGGAGCCCCAATGTGGTATCAGGAAAGGGCGGTCCTGCACAGATGCCATATTTTCTGTCTGTTTGCTACAGCAGAGGTGTAGGAAATTCCAACAAGACCTACATCTCTGCTTTATTGACCTGGTCATATCCTATGATACCATCAGTAGGCCTGGGCTGTGGGTTGTTCTTCGTGCTTTCAGTCCCTGACCCTCTGCTCACGATCATTAAGGACCTTCATGATGGCGAGTGGGCCCGGGTAAAACTACGTGGCCGGGAGGCGGAGCCATTCCCTGTTCACTTTGGGGTGCGACAGGGATGTCCTCTGGCTCTCACATTATTTAACACATTTTTCGACCAAAGGAGCATAGATGTGGGTGCATAGTACATTACAGCAATGGTTTTCGCTGCACTGCCTATAATGTAGTGCCGCACCAGGCTATAGCATATTTTGTTTTCATACGTAGGCTTTCACGAAGAAGATTAATTGGATTTGGGGTAGATTATGTACGTAGATTTTATAAACTATAACCCTCCAACACCCAAGAAATAAAATAAATCAAGTTGTAACGTGGGTAAATGTGCCGATTTATTTGTTCTTTTTTTGCAGAAAATTGGGGGAATGTTGAATACAAAGCAAGATTTTGACAGTTTATATGCACGGTGATTACCAATCACAGCAATGTCCAGGCTCAACCCTGTCTCGCTTCTGAGATCTCAGGAGATTGGGCACATTCTGAGTAATTGTCATGGGCAGGACATTATTACTGAACCCATAATAATATGTAGGATGGACAACAACAGGATAATTAAAAGTGTTGTTGTTTTTTTGAAAAATGGAAGGAACCGGAAAGAGAGGAAGATCTAACAGAGTAATGGCTTGACGACGACATTGCAAGAAATTGGTGCCAGAACGATGTGGCCACTACTTGAGCAGATTGGTACAAGACAATGGAAAGTGGAAACAAATGACGAAATGTATGGGGGTATCTGCCCATGGATCTTGATGATGATGATGCACTCCACTATACACTACACGATTATAAACCACGCTATACACTACACTATATACTAAATTATACACTTCTATATACTACACTTCAGTACTACACACTACACTATACACTGCACTATACACTACAATACTATACATTACGCTATACACTACTCTATATACTAAATTATACACGTCTATATACTACACTTGAGTACTACACACTACACTATACACTGCACTACACACTACAATAATATACATTACGCTATGTACTACACTACTATACCCTATACTATATAATTATTTACTGCAAATTTGCCAATCTACAGCCTGTGACCATCCTTGCTTTCCAAGCGTTTGAGTGTTTTGTTTTTGAGTGGAGAAGTATCCGTGCCGTGCTTCTGGCACCGGGATATCATCCTCCAAAGTCAACCATTCTGCTCCTTCACGAGTTTGCCGAGCTCATCACAGTGCTGTTCCCAACCTATGACAAGGATGCTTATTCTGGGTGACGTCAATATCCGTGTCGATTCTCGGAATTGCTCCTTGCCTGGGGACATCTTGGCTATATTTTATTTCTTTGGTCTCACCCACCATGTGAATATACCCACTCACAGCCATGGTCACACCCTCCATCTTGTAATTCCCTGTGGGATTGGCGTTTTAGATGTGCAGCCCGTTGATCCTCGCCTTTCTGACCATCTGGCTGCGCTTTTCACTGCGGCATTGCCTCCACCTAATTTCATTAGAAGGTGGCGAATGGTGTTTCGTCCAATCAAGACTATGACCCCAGCTCTTTTTTCAAGATTCTGATTACAACAATTGGAATATAATTTGAGGTGGGATTGTCTTGCTTGGAATATTTGGTCAATTCCTCATCAAGTTTTGTCCGTGTTTTTTTATGCTGGTTGAAAGGGGAGTATGCAGGCAAACCCTGCCACGCATTAAAAAAATACAAATGTCAAACATAATTCACATATACAGTAGCAACCCACTTGCTGTGCTGTCATCTACCTGGTCCACAGATGCTGCATTGCGTGCACTCCTCCTCCTGGCTGTCTCTGTCCATGAATCTGCCTCTAGGGCACTGCTCACACAAGGCGCTCATTCCATCAGCTATGCAGTCCATCGCTTTGTACATCCCTGAAAGGCAAAGAGGTGTGAGCAAGCAATGGAGTTGTTGCAAAACACATGATCACAAGTTGGTGAGATCGAGCTGCACTGACTGTCAACGTGTGTTAGGTGTGATTAAGAGCACAATGGCTCGACTGAAAACACATTTATTTCATTCAGTAACCATCATTTACATCCAAATTGTGGCAAGTTCACGGGGAAATTTTAATTCCGTTTAGTTTCCTTTCCACAGGAGCCGAGCTGTGACTTGGTGGGGAAAGGAAGCAACCGGTCACCACAATTTGTCACTCCACAGAGGCGCAGGGATTGGGGGTCTCCGTGTCTTTGCGTCGCTCTACCTGCACGGCACAGCTCGCAGCATTTTCCTTGTGGTGATTTGTAGAATCCATGTCCACACTCTGTGGTGGCTGACAGCTCCTGCAGTGCATAACCCACCTGCAGAGAACATCCACGCAGAATGGAGTCATTTCGGGTGGCGTCGCCAAACGTCGCGACTCTGTCAGCTGTGATAGTTCCGGTGCTTTCAGAAAGGCTGTGCTGCTGTTGTTTCCGTGATGAGTTTGTGAGTATTGGTATTTTGTCCCGAATCCATACCTGGTGTTCACTAACTCGGGTAAATTGGTCGTTAAATTGTCTTCAGACACGAAGACACACCTTGTATATTGAACCCAATTCTCAACCTGTCTGAACCTGGTGTTCACTAACTCGTGTAAAAATTGGTCAGAGAATTGTCTTCAGACAAGACACACACCTTGTTTGTTGAACCAATCCTCACCCTGCCTGGATGATTTGATGATTAATGGGAAAAAACAACATTCCAATGGAAAGATCAGTCCTGGCAAACCACGCCCGTCGACTTCAGACATCTGATTGCCACATTTTCAGTTTGCGAGTTAAATTCCCAGTCATAGGTTGACTTATCCCAGCTATTTACAAAAGGCTAAGCTTATCCACACGAACCCCAATATCGCCTTTACGATGGCATCGTCATTACCTGTGCAGGCTGCAATGAGGAAGTTAAGGACCCTGTGTTTGCTGTTTCGGTCTTGTGCAATCTTGTATTGTTATCGCAGAAGCAGCAACAGCATACCTATGTAGTGGTGATACACGCTGGTAGTAAGGATCGTGGCGTAGCGCGTGGTGATTGGCTGTGTGTTGGTGACGCGCGCTGACGGTGAGGGATCGTAGGTCAGCGCGGGGTCATGGGTTATGTGATGGTGATTGGCTGTGTGTTGGTGACGCGCGCTGACAGTGATGGATCGGGTGGCAGCGCGTGGGGATTGGTTATGTGCGCTGGCACAAGGAGAGATCGTGTGGCAGCGCGTGATGATTGGTCGGCTAGGGTGAGTGCTCACATCGCGGTCCGCATAGGCTCCGTCCCTTTGGAGCGGAGGGTTATATAAGGCGGTGCGCGCGGGCGCTCGGGGAGAAGTTGGTGACCAGTGAAGACGGAAGACGGAGGAGGAAGAGATAGGGCCCTGAGTCACCTAGTCCCGCTGTCCTTGTAAGGACCGGGGCCCTGTGTGGCTCAGAGGCGGGACCTTGGGACCCGGGGGCCGGACGTCCGTGTGAGGGCCGGGCCGCGGGAACCAGTGGTCGTGATCCGTACCCAAGCTGGGGTGGGTCTAGAGGTTCCCCCGGATGCTACGGGGCTGGAATGCCCGTGTGTGTGTAGCCGGGTGGAACGTGTAGCGTGAGCTGTAGTGACCACACGTGTCGAGTGGAACGTGTAGCGTGAGCAGTAGTTACCACACGTGTCGAGTGGAACGTGTAGCGTGAGCTGTAGTGACAACACGTGTTATTGTGACAACCCAAGTGTGAATAAAGTGTGCTACCCGTCAAGTGGTTTCCCGCCGTAGTTTACTATACTTCAACTGGCGTCAGGAGTGAAAGTCTTCCAGGCATGGATACCAGCAAGACTCATCGGACTCACGAGATTGACCGCGAGGATAACCACGACGACTCGGGCCAGCAGGCATCAGGGGGAGAAGAGGAGGAGATGCCTGCGCCACAGGACCCCTCATGGCCACCGGACGAGCGGCTGGGGGCTGATGCCGGACTCCGCGAGGCGCACTCCCGCCTGGCGGAGCTGCTACTCGCTGCGGCGTCCATCCTGGCGGAGATCACCACGTCGGGAGGAGCGGGGACGTCGGCGGACATTCAAAAGACTCGCCTCGCTGATTCCCGCCAAAATGACTTTGCAGTTCCCGCCATTTCTACCGAGCGGACATCTTTTGGTGGGAATGGCGAGCACCACGTAGCGGGGGTCCTCCAAGCGCGGCTGCCTACGTCATCGGCGCGCGCTATGGGCTGCCATCTTCCACCTGCCATAGGGGCCGCCATTTTGCAGACCGACGGGGCGGCGGGGGAGAGCCACGTGACAGAGGACGACATCATCTTCCAGCAGCGCCTTCCCACGTTGACAGCCTTCAAGGCGGAAGGCGGGGACTAGGAGCGCATTCCAACGGAGGTTCCTGGCGCATCAAGAGATGTCGGCCTGGTCCGACGCTACGGCGCTGCGGGCACTGCCTGCCATGTTGGACGACGACGCGCTCGCGGCCTTCGGGTCCGCACCGAGATCGGCCCGCTCCACGCTCAAGGCTGCGCTGGGCCTCATGGCCAAAGTTTACGGACCACCTTCGGCCTGCCGCCACCTATTTTACGGCCGACGGAAGGCGGACACGGAGACCGCGCTCGCCTACCACACGGCGTTGCTGGCCCTCGCCGATGCCGCGTTCCCTCGTATGGACGAGGAGGGGCAGGACGCTATGGTTTTGGAACAACTGCTCAAGTTAGCACAGGACCTGGGGGTCCCCATCAACACAGCCGACGAAGTGGATATATGTTCGTTGCGTGTTGCAACGAGTATTCAAGTGCACGAGGTCCTGCAGCGGAAACGAGTGGTCGTCTGCACTGCTGCCGGGGTCTCAGCTCCGGGCCCGGTGGTCACCGAGCCCCAGGTCGTTCGCCCACGGGAGGAGGCGTTCGCGGCTGCACGACCGGGGGATTGGAGGTTGGGGGGTCGCTCGCCTCTGCGATCGACCCGCAAGCTGGAGCAACCGAGACCTCCGACGTCCCTCATCACATGCTACAACTGCGGCCTTCGGGGCCACGTGGCGTCCGGGTGCCGCGCTCCACGTCAGCGCGCCACGGGACCTCGGCTGGATGACGACCACGGCCCCAAGTCGTCCCAACTACCCCCGGCAAGTTGCGGCACTTCACATGCTCGGCCTATATACACGACACACATGGGCCGTCGCTTTGCGGCGGAGGATGTGCGATTGGGGGTCGGGGATTCGGTTGGGAGAGGGGGGTTCGTACGGGGCCGGGGGGACATTGAATGGTCCGAGTTGGGCCACAGAATAGTGGCTGCGTCGGCCGGTTTGTCGGTCGTTACGGGATTCGTAGACGGGGTCGAGGTCAGGGTGTTGGTGGACACGGGAGCGTCGGCGACTATAATTTCCGATCTCATTTATAACATTCTCCCCGTCCAATGTCGACCTCTGCTTCCGGTGGACGTGCCATTTTACGCGGCAAATGGGGGCTCGTTGGGTATTATCGGTCAGATTCGGGCGACCATTTGCATAGGGGATATTAAATTGGCGGGACCTGTTTTCGTCTCCTCTTCCCTAGCGGTTCCTTGTCTGTTGGGCACAGATTTTTTGGCTAAGATGCCCATTCAAATTCTCGTGGATCAACGTTGTATTGAGCTGCCATCGGGTCGCCGTATTTCATTTTTATCGAACCCTACTGAAATACGGACGGCGTGCGCTACGATCCAAGCGCTAGCGACACAGACGGTGCACGTGCCCCCGGGTTCGCAGATGTCGATACCCCTCCGATTGCGGAAGCCATTGGGTGGGGAGACTGCGGGACAAGGCGTGCTTTTGGGTCCATCAACTAGGGCTGTCGGGCTTGTCGCCTCGTCCCGAATGTGCGTGCTTAATGGGGTCGGCGCGCTGTAAACCGCCAGGTGCTGTAACCAGGGGTGCGTTGGCCGCGACCGCGAATGCGCCGATGGGTGACGTTCCCGCTACCCCTGCGGGAGGGGACTCGCTACTCTCACTGTCTCTAATTGAGTGGGGCCGACTCCAAATGGCTGACAGCTCCCTGCTCGCGTTGCGTCGCAGGGTGGGGGGTCCCGAGGAGGGTCGGAAGCGAACTGGCTCCTGGCTGCTCAAGCAGGGCCTGCTAATGAGATGGGACAATATGTCCCGGCACGCACTCGTTGTGCCTTCCGCTATGCGGGGCAAAGTTGTCCTGGCCGCACACGAACGCCTCTTGCATTTGGGAGTTAACAAAACGCTTGCTCTGCTCCAGCGTGACTATTATTGGCCGGGGATGGGGAGCGATGTGGTCAATATACTGAAGGGGTGTGTGGATTGCGCCGAGCGGAAATCACCGCCCGTTGCGTCGAATCCACCGCTGCAGTCTATTCAGGTCTCGCGCACTAACGAGCTCGTTGCGCTGGATATTTTGGGGCCTTTTCCTGTCACGCCTAGGGGTAACAAGTACCTGTTGGTTGGTGTGGAATGCTTTACCTGATGGCCTATGGCGTGGCCACTCGCCAACCAGTCGGCGGCGGCCGTGGCGGACGACTTTGTCCAGGGCTACGTCCTGGACAAGGGGGCTCCCGAATGCTTGCTGACCGACCAGGGAAAGAATTTTTCGTGTAAATTGCTGCAGGAGGTGTGTGACCTTTTGGGTACTAAAAAGGTGCGTACCTCCCCGTACCACCCACAGACTGACGGGATGGTGGAGCGACTCCACAGGACTTTAACTTCCTTGTTGTGCCAGCAGGTGTGCGAGGCGCAGGTTGACTGGGACTTGCAGGTCCCGGGGGTCCTCGCCGCATATAGATTGGCCCCCCATGCAGCTACGGGGTTTTCCCCATTTTATCTGATGTACGGTCGGGAGGCCGATCCGCCCATGGAGACTCAGCTGGGACTTTCCGTGCCACGGCCTAATTCCAAATTGGCCGACCATATTAAATTTAACGTTGCAAAACTCGCCGAGGCACGGGAGGCCGCACGGTTTAATTCGAGGTCTCGGCAAATCGCCAACGAGCGCATGCGTGCACGGAAGGTGTCCGTGCACGATTGGAAGCCGGGCGATAGGGCCTGGCTGCACTGCCCTCATGCACCTTTGGCTACGTCGCCTAAATTGTTGACGCCATGGCGGGGACCGGTGGAGGTCGTGCGGGTTGCACGCCCCCAGTGTGTTCAGATAAAATGGGGAAAGCGTCGTTGGTACGTACACCCCTCCCGGCTGAAACCGTTCTCGCCTCCATATGGCCTTCCTTTGTGTCGTGCGGACCGAGCATGTGATGTGACCGACGACCCGGGGAGGGAAATGTCTTTGCCTGATCCTCACATGGTTTCGCCTGATCCGCTCCCAGGTGTCTCGGCACTGACGGCTGCCGACCGCCGGCGACCGGATCCCCGCGACACGGCCGGTCCTTCCAGGCCCGAACCGTGCCTTCCGGGGCTGCCGGAGCCACCAGACGGTCGTTAGCGTCCCGTCCCGTACGATGGACCGGCCAGGCGGACTCGCGCTAGGTCGCGCAACTTTTCTTGACCAAATAAATGAGGTGGGGGTGCGAGACGACGCGGCCGGATCGTCTCGTCACTACGTTCCCCGTCCGTTCGACCGCTCTATCACCCCGGTCAAGGAGCGAGCGGAAGGGGGATCGGTAGTCAAAGAGACACTGGACACGTCTGTTTTTTTTTCGGAATAACTTTTATTGTGTTGCGCGTCGGTTTGTACATAGGTTGTTGTTGTGTTGTGTTGTGTCGTTGTGTTGCGTTGTTGTTGTGTTACGGGGCACACTTGGGGAGTGGGGTTTTTTTTGTTGTTGTTGTCACGCGTAAATAATATTGTTGTTAAAATGTAAATACTGGAGCTTGGTTGCCTGCAGATCTGCTTGCTATTGTGCTTAAATGTACGCGTGCGATCGCGATATGCTGACTGCATGTGCTGTTACACTGTTCAGTACGGTTACGGGGTGCAATGCATTGGTTGACTATTGGGTTTGGGAATGTTATTAATTGTGCGTACCTGTTTGGAAATTGGTAAAAATTCGAGGGGGACCCAAAAATTTGGGAGATTGCGTGTATATTTATAGGTAATTGCGCTTTTTGAGAGAGAGGGCGCGCGTTGAGGGCGCGCGATGAGGGTACGCGATGACGCCATAGTGGGTGGCTCAGATGTTAAGGGTGATGGGGCCGTAAATTGGCGCCAAGTGGCGTCGCTCATTCGGTTCATTGCAGGCAGCCAGGGGTTGTGTGATGCCGCCGCCACGAAGCCGTTCGGCAGGCACCAAATCCCCGACCTCGCCACCACCAAGCAACGGAGCCGACCCCGCGTCCCCCTCACCTCACCTCACATGAACACACCCGCACTCATTTCCCCCCCCCCCATAGAGCTCCGAGGGGAGGTCGCCTGGCCGACCGGTTTTTATCCGAGAGACCCTTATCGGGATTAATTCTCACGGTTTCCGGCGATCAGGGAATTGGATGACCTCCCCCGTGCTACGTGGCACCGCGGCGCAGCGGCCGGCCTTAATATGGTGTGGTCGCGGCGTGGGGCATTCGGCCACCGCGGTTGAGGCGCATTTCCCCCCACACACACCCCCACGAGTCGACGGGGCAAGCAGGGGAGGCACGGGACAGCATGAATAGCGGGATCACAGGGGCTGTTGCGCATAGTCATGGAGGGTTGGGATAATTGCGCTTGAGCGCGCAGGCCCCATTGTTAGGGAGGGTAAGGGGTTAATTAGGATGTACGCCGCCAACGTCGCTCACTGATTAGCATATCAACAGCGCCCGGAACCGCCGTGCGCGGGCTCGGGGTGCGCGAGCCCATTGTTCAGCGCAGCATCCCCTTTGAGGTAGGGAGGATAAATAGAGGGGCGCAGAGGGGAAATGGCTCTCTTCTCTCCAGGCCAGAGGACCACCCGCAGCTCCAGCCAGCGACCCGGACGTCCGTGCGACGCATCGAGGTGCGCTGTTAGCACAGGGAGCAGCGAACCACCGTGGGCATCAAACAGTGAGTGGGGAGGTGAAGTAGAATACTAGCCGATAGATAGGGGATAGGTACAGGTTTAGTGGAATAGGCCGGCCTCGTCGACTCAAACTAATTTAACATCAATTCGCAGTTAGCAAATAATAAATCATTAATAGCGAAGCGTGGCCTCGCGTGATCTTGTTGAGCAGTGGGAACGTGTGGGTGCGCGTGTGTACACCGTGGTTCGCCACGTGAGTGAGCGCTGTGTAGAGCGGCGCACGAGTGGGTGTCGCGTGTGTGCAGGTGTGTGCGCTCGTAGTGTGGGGGAAGGGGTCGGTGCGTCCGCAGGTCCCCGCTCCGTCTGTCGCCGCTGGGACTCGCGCAGTGTGAGGGCAGAGTCGTTCGCCCTCCGACCCCTGACCCCCGTTTAATAGAGCGTGATCCGTGGAGAGACAACGCAGTGTCTGCAGGTGAACGAGGGTGTGCGGCGAGCTATGCCTCTCACACGAGCTCGCGGAGGGACGGACCAGGGAGGGGAGCCGTCGGGCGATGAGCCCAGCGACGGCAGCAGCTGCTCGCAGAGCAGCGAGGGATCGGCGCACGGCGGAGCCCCTGCCATAGGCACGGAGCAGGGAGGGACTTCGGGGACCAGCGGCCCCAACAACTTGGTGCCAGAAGTGGGACGAACCCTCACATCTTCACGGGAAGGTGGCGCGCTACTCCACGCAAAGGTAAGGCATGTGTTCACCGGCCAGGGGACCCCTACATGGAAAGCGTTTTCCCGTAATATCATAGGGGCTAAAGAGCTTAATGGCTGGTCGGACGCGCAGGCGTTGCGACATCTTACGTTAAACTTAGATGGGCGGGCAGCCGACTTTGTAGAGGCACTACACGAAAGCGCGCAAACCCAACTAGAAGAACTAATGCGTAGATTAGACCTGCGTTTCGGCACGCGCAACGCGATACGGGCGAAGACCGCCTTAGAGGCGCGCCGACGCCAAACTGGCGAGGACTTCCGAGACTACGCTGAGGACGTGCGATCACTAACCCGGATCGCCCGTCCAGAGTTCTCGAAGGAGGTCATTGACGCGCTAGCTGCAGACAAGCTACTCAGGTACCTAGCTCGCACCACGTGGTGGCAGCCCAAAAAGAGTAGCGCAGGCCTCCCTTTCGATACCCTAGTCGAGCAAGCGCTGGAGTGTGAGGAGCTCTCCAGCGAACGCGCGCAGCTCCGAGGGTCGGGACAGGAGTACACCGTGGCGAGCCTGATCCCTGACGAGGAGGAGGATGAGGATGAGCCCGCCAGCCCCATAGGGAGACGGGCAAGAGAGGCCCAGAAACCCCGCGAGACAACCCCGGGTTGGGTAGCTGGGTTACAGACCGGCATGGGAGATATTGCTGGCCGAGTAGACTGAATGGACGGTAAGGTAACCCAAGTAGGGGAGAGGGTAACCCACGTAGGTGAGAGGGTAACCCAGGTACGCGAGGAAGCGAATAAAAATATGAAGACCCTCCAGTCTGAGATGGGGGAACTACGCTCGACCGTAGGGGGGCTGGCCGGGAGAGTAGCCCAATTAGAGTCCGATGTGGGACAACTGCGTACTGGGGGAGGGAGAGGGAGCGGACAGGGGACCCGCTACGGAGCCGCCCCCCCTCCCCGGGCATGTTATATGTGCGACCGCCGAGGGCATCTAGTGAGAGACTGTCCTGAAATCACCCGAGCTAGGCAGACGCGGGGGTTAAACTCCAACGCCCCCTAGAAAGCGGACCAACTAGGGGTGCAATCGACGCGGTCCCGATACAAATAGACGATAATGAGAATAATGGCGAGCGAGTGATCTCCACACAGGTTCCAGCAACAACGCCCACAGAAACGGTGACTCCTGGCGACTGGCTACGGGAGCTGGTGGCGGGGATCACGGGGGCCACGTCGCTGGTGGAAGGGGAGGTAAATGGAGTGCGTACCCGAATCCTGCTGGACACGGGGGCGGTGGCCTCGCTCGTGAGCGCAGCGCACTGCAGCGCGATCGGGGTCGACGTGCGTCACCTGCAGGCACCGGACCGCGCGCTGCACACGGCGAGCGGAGCCGGAATGGGGCTGCTGGGGAGAGCCACCTTAGAGGTCCGCATAGGCAGCCAGGGGTGCACCCAGGAGTTCTACGTGTCGAGTGCGTTGTGTCACGAGTGTATCGCAGGTACCGACCTCCTAGAACGGCTGGGACTCAACGTGCAACCCCGCCAGCGATGCGCCACCGTGGAGAGCAACGGCGAGCGGATACCGTTCCTGGGACGAGAACCGACGCGCCCCCGCTTCACACCTGTGGCCGCTATCCTGGCGACGGCAGTCACCATCGGGCCGCTCACCGAGATGCTGGTGCCGGTGGCAACATCCCCCACCGACCCCGCGCTCCGACCATCAGGGGAGGTAATGCTAACTCCTCACCCGGAGTTGGCAAAATGGTATGGGATAGTGGGATCCGCCACGTTGGTAAACGCAGATGGGGACCGATTGTTTATGCGGATGTTTAACCCCCACAGTTCCCCAGCGATACTGCGACGGCGCACCCCGATAGCCATCGTACACCCCCTGCACGCACGCCACTCTAACGACTCGGTGTTCGCACTCTGGGCTGAGGACACCGGTCGTCCTGAGGGTGACCAGGACCTGGCCTGGCGAGTCGGCCTGACTCCCCGAGCCGAAGTCGTTCCCCTGCTCGACGCGTTACATGTACCATGGGCGGATTTACCTAAGGGAGAGGCCGATCGGCTGCGCGAGTTACTGCGGGAGTATGCCGACGTGTTCAGCGAACACGACTCGGACGTGGGTCGGACCGACCTTATTAAGCACCAAAAATGACACCGGTGCAGCCCGACCCATCAAACTCCCTGCATACCGAGTGGGCGCACCCGAACGCACCCAGATCAAAGAGGCGGTTGGGGACATGCTTCGCGATAACATAATTCAGCCCTCGGCGAGCCCCTGGTCAGCCCCGGTGGTACTAGTAACGAAAAAGGATGGGTCAACCCGGTTCTACGTCGATTATCGTAAACTGAACGCAGTCACGCTCGGCGACGCCTTCCCCATACCCCGCATCGACGACACTTTTGACAGCCTCGCCGGAGCGCGATATTTTTCCACCCTCGATCTCGCGTCCGGGTACTGGCAGGTGGAGATGGCGGAGGAGGATCGGCCGAAAACCGCATTCACCACCCCGATGGGACTATTCGAGTTTCGAGTACTCCCGTTCGGACTCACCAATGCACCCGCGACGTTCCAGCGGCTGATGGAGTTGGTGATGCAGGGTTTGCAATGGGAACAGCGCCTGATTTACTTGGACGATGTGATCGTGTTCAGTAAATCTTTGTCTGAGCATTGGTCCAGGCTACGAGAGGTGTTCCAGCGACTGCGAGCGGCTCATCTCAAGCTCAAGCCACGTAAGTGTTACATCGCACAACGCGAGGTGGGGTACCTCGGGCATCGCGTCAGCGAGGCAGGCGTGCGTACCGATCCGGAGAAGGTACGCGCCGTAGTGGAGTGGCCACGGCCAAGGAATCTGACGGAGATCAGATCATTTTTGGGGCTCGCCACCTATTATCGTCGATTTGTAAAGGGATTCAGCAAGATTGCACGCCCCCTCACCCAACTCACTTCCCCTAAGCACCCCTATCAGTGGACGGGGGCCTGCCAGACGGCCTTCACCACTCTCAAAGACCACCTCACCCACGCCCCCACCCTCGCTTTCCCCGATTTTACCACCGATTTTATTTTGGACACCGACGCCTGCAGCAGCGGGCTGGGCGCGGTGTTGTCACAGGTACAGGATGGGACGGAACGAGTCATCGCGTACGCCAGCCGGACCCTGAGTGGGGCCGAGCTGAACTATTGCGTGACCCGCCAAGAGTTGTACGCCGTGATTTTCGCATGTAAGCAGTTCCGGCCGTATTTGTACGGCAGGAGATGTCGCGTACGCACTGACCATTATGCTCTTCAGTTCCTTCTTACATTCAAGGAGCCGCGGGGGCAGATGGCCCGTTGGTTGGCGCAGTTGCAGGAGTACAACCTGCAAATCGAGTATCGGGCTGGCCGGACGCATGCAAACGCGGACGCCTTGTCGAGGCGGCCCACGGTGTACGCCGAGACAAGGGCGGAGGAGGCCTGCCCCTGTTTCACGGGGGGACGCTGCCGGCAGGCAATGGACCCCCGAGAGGCCGCGGCCACTGACCCCCCCCCAGGCGAGAGAGAGTGCAGTGTGCGCCACAGAGACCCTCACAGGTGGCACCGAGGATCCCGTCGACCGCCCGGCAAGCGCGGGACCCGCGGCTTGGGACCCGATCGGATGGATCCAGGAGGACGTCGGCTGCGCCTTCCCGGGCCTGAACGACGAGCAGCTGAGACAGACCCAGCAGCGAGATCCGGATCTGGCGGCCGTGGAGGCGGCACTGCGGGAGGAAAAGAGCGCCCTACCAGGACCCTGGAGCGGTTTGTATGCCCGGTTGTGTGTGCAGAACGGAGTGGTACGGGAGTTAACCGAGGCCGCCCAGCCGGGGTGCATCTGTGTTCCTGCCCAGGTGCGACCCCAGCTGCTACGGCTGGTGCATGACCACCCACTCGGGGGCCACGATGGGGAACGACGCACTCGAGAGACCCTGCGTCGCCAGTATCTCTGGCCCAAATTGGCACAAGACGTGGCGGCCTGGGTACAGGGCTGCCGCGCCTGTCAGCAGTGCGGGCCGAAACCGGCACGATACCAGGTACCCCTAAGGCCGTTCCCCCCTTATTCCTGACAGGCGCTAAGGTGTGGCTACACACTCCTCGCGTCGGGGCCGGGCAGGTGGGGAAACTGACGACCTACTGGCGGGGACCCTGGACCGTGGTGTGGCAGATATCCCCCTGGACGGTACTAATTTATGGCGGGGAGAGGGGTCGAGAGACGGTGGTCAATGTCCGCCGCTTAAAACCATGGAAAGCTGCCCCGGCGAGAGAGGACTCCATCACCCGAAAGCCCCGAAATCCCGGAGTACCCGCACCCCTCGTGTTGGGGGGCCTCGCACACTACATGGGCCCCGCCGGGCCCCCGAGACGCCCCGATCCAGTCCGGAGACGGCGCGGACGATGGCCACTAAACCCTTCTGCTGCTGAGTTTGTGCCCCAGCCCACAGGTGCCGGGGGACGGGGAGAGCCGCTGGAGTGGAGGAGGAGACCGCCGCAGGAGCTACAGAGGACGGAACCACCCGCCCCGAGGCCAGCCACCAGGTCCGGACGGATCCCCCGGACCCCGCAACGTTTCCTCGTGGGCGCGGCCCAAGCGAGGTGCTCCAGTCAACCCGAGACGGGGACTGGCACCTCGGGGGGCTATGTGATGCCGCCGCCACGAAGCCGTTCGGCAGGCACCAAATCCCCGACCTCGCCACCACCAAGCAACGAAGCCGACCCCGCGTCCCCCTCACCTCACCTCACATGAACACACCCGCACTCATTTCCCCCCCCCCCATAGAGCTCCGAGGGGAGGTCGCCTGGCCGACCGGTTTTTATCCGAGAGACCCTTATCGGGATTAATTCTCACGGTTTCCGGCGATCAGGGAATTGGATGACCTCCCCCGTGCTACGTGGCACCGCGGCGCTGCGGCCGGCCTTAATATGGTGTGGTCGCGGCGTGGGGCATTCGGCCACCGTGGTTGAGGCGCATTTCCCCCCACACACACCCCCACGAGTCGACGGGGCAAGCAGGGGAGGCACGGGACAGCATGAATAGCGGGATCACAGGGGCTGTTGCGCATAGTCATGGAGGGTTGGGATAATTGCGCTTGAGCGCGCAGGCCCCATTGTTAGGGAGGGTAAGGGGTTAATTAGGATGTACGCCGCCAACGTCGCTCACTGATTAGCATATCAACAGCGCCCGGAACCGCCGTGCGCGGGCTCGGGGTGCGCGAGCCCATTGTTCAGCGCAGCATCCCCTTTGAGGTAGGGAGGATAAATAGAGGGGCGCAGAGGGGAAATGGCTCTCTTCTCTCCAGGCCAGAGGACCACCCGCAGCTCCAGCCAGCGACCCGGACGTCCGTGCGACGCATCGAGGTGCGCTGTTAGCACAGGGAGCAGCGAACCACCGTGGGCATCAAACAGTGAGTGGGGAGGTGAAGTAGAATACTAGCCGATAGATAGGGGATAGGTACAGGTTTAGTGGAATAGGCCGGCCTCGTCGACTCAAACTAATTTAACATCAATTCGCAGTTAGCAAATAATAAATCATTAATAGCGAAGCGTGGCCTCGCGTGATCTTGTTGAGCAGTGGGAACGTGTGGGTGCGCGTGTGTACACCGTGGTTCGCCACGTGAGTGAGCGCTGTGTAGAGCGGCGCACGAGTGGGTGTCGCGTGTGTGCAGGTGTGTGCGCTCGTAGTGTGAGGGAAGGGGTCGGTGCGTCCGCAGGTCCCCGCTCCGTCTGTCGCCGCCGGGACTCGCGCAGTGTGAGGGCAGAGTCGTTCGCCCTCCGACCCCTGACCCCCGTTTAATAGAGCGTGATCCGTGGAGAGACAACGCAGCGTCTGCAGGTGAACGAGGGTGTGCGGCGAGCTATGCCTCTCACACGAGCTCGCGGAGGGACGGACCAGGGAGGGGAGCCGTCGGGCGATGAGCCCAGCGACGGCAGCAGCTGCTCGCAGAGCAGCGAGGGGTCGGCGCACGGCGGAGCCCCTGCCATAGGCACGGAGCAGGGAGGGACTTCGGGGACCAGCGGCCCCAACAGTTGCTTTGCAGGTTGGTGTGTGTAAGCAATGTGTTTTGGTGAAATATCGGTTAAAATTTCCCCGATATGACTGCTGTGCGCAGCAAGCTGGGGCTGTGCGTCTATCGTTGGTGGGGTTGTTGCAACATGACGGCGGATGCGTCTTGTGACCCCCAGCAAAGGGCGGCTGGGGTGCATGCACAGGGAAAACTGGCGACGTGTTCGCACGTGGGCCGCCATTTTGCGCGCACGCGGGGTATGGCGACGAGGCGCTTTGCGCAAGGGGACGCCATTTTGAGTGCGCGCGTGATATTGCGAGAACGCGCTTAGCGAAGGGGGCCGCCATTTTGAGCACGCGAGAAAAACCTCGGTGGGGCAAATATTCCATCTGTTTATGCCTGCCATTGTTGATTGGGTGATGCACGAGTTGTGGTCACATCGGCCTATGGCTGATGTCTGACCTGACAGCCCGGAGGCGAAACCTCCGTGGTATGTCTCAAACTGATGGGCCGTGTGCTCATATGGCTCGGGGAGTCAGGGTTCAGTTGTGCGGTGGCAGACCGAACCTGGTGTGCCGGGGGCTCACGGGATTTGTAGTAGAGGTTTTGTTACGTGCCAGCGAACGGGGTGACCTGGCTAGCATGGAGCAGGGATTCTCTATGCGGGTCCTCCAGCGGGAAGGGCCGCGGACTTGTTTCGCTCTGGGTTAGGGCGAGTTAAACGTTACCGCTGGGGAGCGTGGCTCTCTCCACGGGAGGGTGTGCGACTGGGGTTTTTTTTTTTTAGAGTGACCATGGGTACATGCTGTGTACGTGCGATGTCTGTGCTGGTCCTCAAGAGAGGACTGCTGGTGGGCAAGAGCAGGAATTTTTTTAAATTTTTTTTTGCTGTTGTTGTTGTTTAGCAGCCGGGCCGGCTGCGAGCTATGTGGGAGGGGGTGATGTAGTGGTGATACGCGCTGGTAATAAGGATCGTGGGGTAGCGCGTGGTGATTGGCTGTGTGTTGGTGACGCGCGCTGACGGTGAGGGATCGTAGGTCAGCGCGGGGTCATGGGTTATGTGATGGTGATTGGCTGTGTGTCGGTGACGCGCACTGACAGTGATGGATCGGGTGGCAGCGCATGGGGATTGGTTATGTGCGCTGGCACAAGGAGAGATTGTGTGGCAGCGCGTGATGATTGGTCGGCTAGGGTGAGTGCTCGCATCGCGGTCCGCATAGGCTCTGTCCCTTTGGAGCGGAGGGTTATATAAGGCGGTGCGCGTGGGCGCTCGGGGAGAAGTTGGTGACCAGTGAAGACGGAAGACGGAGGAGGAAGAGATAGGGCCCTGAGTCACCTAGTCCCGCTGTCCTTGTAAGGACCGGGGCCCTGTGTGGCTCAGAGGCGGGACCTTGGGACCCGGGGGCCGGACGTCCGTGTGAGGGCCGGGCCGCGGGACCCAGTGGTCGTGATCCGTACCCAAGCTGGGGTGGGTCTAGAGGTTCCCCCGGATGCTACGGGGCTGGAATGCCCGTGTGTGTGTAGCCGGGTGGAACGTGTAGCGTGAGCTGTAGTGACCACACGTGTCGAGTGGAACGTGTAGCGTGAGCTGTAGTGACAACACGTGTTATTGTGACAACCCAAGTGTGAATAAAGTGTGCTACCCGTCAAGTGGTTTCCCGCCGTAGTTTACTATACTTCACCTACATCTCACCCAGTCCACCCCTCCCGGATCCCCCACCACTGCTCCCCGAACCCCCCACAAAGAGAGGTAATAGGGGAAATGAGGGGTAATAGGGGAAATGAGGGGTAATAGGGGAAATGAAAGGTAACAGAGGTAATAGGGGTAATGAGGTAATAGGGTTAATGATGGGTAATAGGAGTGATGAGAGGTAATAGGAGAAATTAGAGGTAATAGGGGAAATGAGAGGTAATAGGGGTAATGAGGGGTAATAGGAGTAATGAGAGGTAATAGGGGTAATGAGAGGTAATAGGGGTAATGAGAGGTAATAGGGGTAATGAAAGGTAATAGGGGTGATGAGAGGTAATAGGGGGTAATGAGGGGTAATAGGGGAAATGAGAGGTAATATGGGAAATGAGAGGTAATAGGGGTAATGAGGTAATAGGAAGAAATGAGAGGTAATAGGGGAAATGAGAGGTAATAGGAGGAATTAGAGGTAATAGGGGTAATGAGGTAATAGGGATAATGAGGTAATAGGGGTAATGAGAGGTAATAAGGGAAATGAGAGGTAACAGAGGTAATAGGGGAAATGAGGTAATAGGGTTAATCATGGGTAATAGGAGTATTGAGAGGTAATAGGGGTAATGAGGGGTAATAGGGCTAATGAGAGGTAATAGGGGAAATGAGAGGTAATAGGGGTAATGAGAGGTAATAGGGGAAATGAGAGGTAATAGGGGAAATGAGAGGTAATAGGGGAAATGAGAGGTAACAGGGGTAATAAGGTAATAGGAGAAATGAGACGTAATAGGGGTAATGAGAGGTAATAGGGGTAATGAGAGGTAATAGGAGAAATTAGAGGTAATAGGGGAAATGAGAGGTAATAGGGGTAATGAGAGGTAATAGGGGAAATGAGAGGTAATAGGGGTAATGAGGTAATAAGAGAAATGAGAGGTAATAGGGGTAATGAGAGGTAATAGGGGAAATGAGAGGTAATAGGGGTAATGAGGTAATAGGGGGAATGAGAGGTAATAGGGGAAATGAGAGGTAATAGGGGTAATGAGAGGTAATAGGGGAAATGAGAGGTAATAGGGGAAATGAGGTAATAGGGGTAATGAGAGGTAATAGGGGAAATGAGAGGTAATAAGGGTAATGAGAGGTAATAGGGGAAATGAGAGGTAATATGGGTAATGAGAGGTAATAGGGGAAATGAGAGGTAATAGGGGTAGTGAGGTAATAGGGGAAATGAGAGATAATAGCGGTAATTAGAGCTAATAGGGGTAATGAGGGGTAATAGGGGTAATGAGAGGTAATAGGAGAAATTAGAGGTAATAGGGGAAATGAGAGGTAATAGGGGTAATGAGGGGTAATAGGGGTAATGAGAGGTAATAGGGGTAATGAGAGGTAATAGGGGTAATGATAGGTAATAGGGGAAATGAGAGGCAATAGGGGTAATGAAAATAATAGGGGAAATGAGAGGTAATAGGGGTAATGAGAGGTAATAGGGGAAATGAGAGGTAATAGGGGAAATGAGGTAATAGGGGTAATGAGAGGTAATAGGGGAAATGAGAGGTAATAGGGGTAATGAGAGGTAATAGGGGAAATGAGAGGTAATATGGGTAATGAGAGGTAATAGGGGAAATGAGAGGTAATAGGGGTAGTGAGGTAATAGGGGAAATGAGAGATAATAGCGGTAATTAGAGCTAATAGGGGTGTAGAGGTGATACGCGCTGGGATGAGGGATCGTATGCCAGCGAGTAATGATTGGCTGTGTATGTGGTGACGCGCGCTGACGGTGGAGGATCAGGGGTCAGCGCGGGGTCGTGGGTTACGGGGTAATGATTGGCTGTGGGCCGGTGACGCGCTGAGAGGGAGTGACCGGGTGGCAGCGCGGTGTGATTGGCGGAGGAGCGTTAACACGCGCTGGGGAAAACGGATCGTAGAGAGAGTGCGTCGTGATTGGTTCACTAAGGAGCGATGCTCACGTCGACGCACGCATCAGCTCCGTCTCTCGTGAGCAGGGGCTATAAAAGGGGATGCACACAGGCGTGAGGGCAGTGTGTAACCAGCGAAGAATGAAGACGGGGATGAAGACCTAGGGCCCTGCGGTACCTAGTCCCGCTGTCCTAACGGGACCGGGACTCTGTGTAACCCAGAGGCGAGTGTAGTGTGTGTAGCCATAGGCATAAGGTCTACACGAGCCGAATGCATTGTGTGTAGCCAGGGACATAGGGTCTACACGAGTAGAGTGTAGTGTGTGTAGCCATAGGCATAAGGTCTACACGAGCCGAATGCATTGTGTGTAGCCAGGGACATAGGGTCTACACGAGTAGAGTGTATTGTGTAGCCAGAGGCATAGGGTCTACACGAGTGAAGTGTATCGTGTGTAGCCAGAGGCCTAGAGTTTACACGAGATTAGTGGAGTGTGAAGTCGGAAGAAGGGAGACCACACGTTGTATTCTGACACGTAAAGATTTAATAAAAGTGTGTTCCCGTCAAGAAGTTCCTGCCGTCAATTCCCATACTTCAACTGGCGTCAGAAGTGAAACGGTCTTCCAAGCATGGATACAAGGAGGAGCCGTCGGACCCACGGAATTGACCACGGGGACAACCTCGACGACGCGGGCCAGCTGGCATCGGGGGGTGAGGAAGAGGAGTTGCCCACGGGGCAGGATCCGCCGATGGCGCCGGACGAGCGACGGGGGACTGACGCCGTGCTTCGCGAAGTGCACTCCCGTCTGGCGGAGCTGCTGCTCGCCGCCGCGTCCATCCTGGCGGAGATCAGCTCGTCGGGAGGAGCGGGGACGGCGGCCGACGTTCTACAGGGTCGCCCTGCAGATTCCCGCCAAAACGATTTGGCGATTCCCGCCATTTCATCTGCACCGACTTTTGGCGGGAACGGCCATCACCACGTGGCAGCGGTTCTCCATGCGCGCCCGCTGACGTCACCAACGCGCGCGGCGGACCGCCATCACACACCCGCCGATGGGGCCGCCATCTTACACACCGACGGGGCGGCAGAGAGGAAGCACGTGGAGGAGGACGACTTCATCTTTCAGCAGCGCCTTCCCACGTTGTCAGCCTTCAAGGCGGAAGGCGGGGATTGGAGCCAATTTCAGCGCAGATTTTTGGCGCATCAGGAGATGTCCGCCTGGTCCGACGCTACGGCACTGCGGGCACTGCCTGCCATGCTGGACGACAACGCGCTCGCGGCCTTCACGTCCGCACGCAGGTCGGACCGCTCCACGCTCAAGGATGTGCTGGCTCTCATGGCCAAGGTCTATGGTCCTCCCTCGGCGTGCCGCCATCATTTTTATGCAAGACGGAAGGCGGACACGGAGACCGTGCTCGCCTACCGCACGGCGTTGCTTGCTCTCGCCGACGCCGCGTTCCCTCGTATGGACGAGGAGGGCCAAGATGCCATGGTTTTGGAGCAGCTGCTCAAGTTGGCGCAGGACCTGGGGGTCCCCATCAACACGGCCGATGAGACCGATATTTCATCCTTACGGGTCGCCACAAGCATACAAGCGCACGAGGTCCTTCAACGTAAACAGGGAGTCGTCTGCAACGCTGCCGTGGCCTCAACTCCGGGCCCAGTTGTCACCGTGCCCCAAGTCGTCAGCCCACGAGAGGAGGCGTTCATCGCGGGACGACCGGGGGACTGGAGATCGGGGGGTCGTTCGCCTCTGCGAGCGGCCCGCAAGCTGGAGCAACCGAGATCTCCGACGACTGTCATCACCTGCTATAACTGCGGCCTCCGGGGCCACGTGGCCTCCGGTTGCCGCGCCCCACGTCAGCGCGCCATGGGACCTCGGCTGGACGACGACCAAGGCCCCAAGTCGTCCCTGCAAACCCCGGCAAGTCGCGGCACCTCACATGCTTGGCCCGCATACTCGACACATATGGGTCGTCGCGTTGCGGCGGGGGAGAGCCGAGTAGAGTTCGGGGATTTGGTTCGGCGAGGGGGGTTCGGCCGGGTCCGGGGAGACATTAAATGGTCGGAGTTGGGGCACAGAATAGTGGCTGCCAGAGCGGGTTCATCCGTCGTTACGGGATCTATTGATGGGGTCGAGGTCAGGGTGTTAGTGGACACGGGGGCATCGGCGACTATTATATCAGATCTCATTTACAACATTCTCCCTGTACAATGTCGTCCGCTGCTTCCAGTGGATGTGCCATTTTACGCCGCTAATGGGGGATCGTTGGGCATTATCGGTCAGATTAGGGCGTCTATTTGCATTGGGGATATCAAATTGTCGGGACCCGTTTTCGTTTCGTCCTCCCTGGCGGTTCCTTGTCTATTGGGCACAGATTTTTTGGCAAAAATGCCCATCAAAATTCTCATTGATCAGCGTTGCATTGAACTACCATCGGGTCGCCGTATTTCATTTTTGACGAACCCTACTGAAATTCGAACGGCGTGCGCTACGATACAAGCGTTAGCAACACAGACCGTGCACGTGCCCCCGGGTTCACAAATGTTAATTCCCCTCCGGTTGCGGAAACCATGGGTGAGGGAGACCTCGGATCAAGGCACGCTTTTGGGTCCTTCTAATAGGGCTGTTGGAGGTCTCGATTTGTCGGTGGCTCACACTTTGGTTGGGGCTGACAGGGATCCGGTTGTCAGGGGTTTAAACGCTGGGTCGCGGCCGGCCGTCATTCAGCAGGGCACCGTGCTAGCTCACGCGGCACGGGTCCCTGCGGAAGAGCGGCTGGTTGCGCAGGCTGATCCGAGCCCCACGCAAAACGTTAATCCGAAGGAGGACCTCGAATGGGTCGATTCGCTGTGCGCGCGACACACAAATGCTGATGCTCTGTCGCGATTGTTGCCTTGTCACAAATGTGCGTGCTTATCGGGATCGGCGCGCTGTAGACCGCCAGTTACGGAAGGCGAGGGGGCATTGGTTGCGACCGCGGGCACACCAATTGGGGATGGTCCCGCTACCCCAGGGGGTCAGGACTCGCTGCTCTCACTGTCGCTGATTGAGTGGGGCCGTCTCCAAATGGCGGACAGCTCTCTGCTAGCATTGCGCCGAAGGACGGGGGGTTCCGAAGGCGACCATGAACGAACTGGCTCCTACGTACTTAAGCAAGGCCTGTTAATGAGATGGGACAGTTTGTCCCGGCGGCACGCGATTGTGGTGCCTTCTGCTGTGAAGGGGAAAATTGTCTTGGCCGCACACGAACGCCTCTTGCATTTGGGAGTTAACAAAACGCTTGCCCTGCTTCAGCGTGACTATTATTGGCCGGGAATGGGGGGTGACGTGGTGAATATTCTGAAGGGTTGTGTTGAGTGCGCCAGACGGAAACCACCGCCCGTGGCAGCTAATCCACTGCTGCAATCCATCCAGGTCTCGCGCACTAACGAGCTCGTTGCACTCGATATTCTGGGGCCTTTTCCGGTCACGCCTAGGGGTAATAAGTACCTGTTGGTGGGGGTCGAATATTTTACCCGGTGGCCTATGGCGTGGCCACTCGCCAACCAGTCGGCGGCGGCTGTGACGGACGCCTTTGTCCAGGGCTACGTCCTGGACAAGGGGGCTCCCGAACGCTTGCTGACTGACCAAGGGAAAAATTTTTCGAGTAAATTACTGCAAGAGGTGTGCGACCTGTTGGGTACCAAGAAGGTGCGTACCTCCCCGTACCACCCGCAGACGGACGGGATGGTGGAGAGGCTTAACAGGACATTGACTTCTATGTTGTGCCAGCAGGTGTGTGAGGCACATGTTGATTGGGACCTGCAGGTCCCTGGGGTCCTCGCCGCGTATAGAATGGCCCCCCATGCAGCTACGGGATTTTCCCCGTTTTATCTGATGTACAGTCGGGAAGCCGACCCGCCCATGGAAACGCAGCTGGGTCTGCCCGCACCACGAACTAATTCGAAATTGGCAGAGCATATTAAATTCAATATTCATAAGCTGACAGAGGCAAGGGAGGCCGCACGGCTTAATTCGCGGGCTCGCCAAATTGCAAACGAGCGGTTGCGGGCACGGAAGGTGTCCGTGCACAATTGGGAACCAGGTGACAGGGCCTGGCTGCATTGCCCTCAGGCACCTTTGGCTACGTCACCTAAATTGTTGAAGCCGTGGCGGGGACCCGTGGAGGTCGTGCGGGTTGCACGCCCCCAGTGCGTTCAGATAAAATGGGGAAAACGCCGTTGGTACGTCCACCCCTCCCGACTGAAACCGTTCTCGCCTCCATATGGCCTCCCCTTGTGTCGTGAGGGCCGAGCATGTGACGTGACCGACGACCCTAAGGGGGAAAGGTCTTTGCTTGATCCTCACATGTCTCCGCCTGATCCGCTCCCAGGTGTCTCGGGACTGACAGCTGCCGACCACCGGCGGCCGGATCTTCGCGGCGGGGCCGGTCCTTCCAGGCCAGATCCGCGCCGTCTAGAGCTGCCGGAGCCACCGGACGGTCGCCAGCGTCCCGTCCCATATGACGGACCGGCCAGACGGACTCGCGTTAGGTCGCGCTACTTTGTGTGACCTACCACGTGAGGAGTCGAGGCAGCCGGAGCGCCTCGGCACTGCGTTTAGTCGGAGTGACACTTGGCGTGTTCGTTTTACGGTGTTCGCTTTTACTGTATTGTTCGTCGGGCTGTATATTGCTTCTTATTTAAGTGTTGTTGTTGTGTTGTTGTTGTTGCGTTACGGGGCACACTGGGGGGGTGGGGTTTCTTTATTACTGCGTTGACGTTAGGTTGTGTTGTTGGTTAACAGCCGGGCCGGCTGCAAGCTATGTGGGAGGGGGTGATGTAGAGGTGATACGCGCTAGGATGAGGGATCGTATGCCAGCGAGTAATGATTGGCTGTGTATGTGGTGACGCGCGCTGACGGTGGAGGATCAGGGGTCAGCGCGGGGTCGTGGGTTACGGGGTAATGATTGGCTGTGGGCCGGTGACGCGCTGAGAGGGAGTGACCGGGTGGCAGCGCGGTGTGATTGGCGGAGGAGCGTTAACACGCGCTGGGGAAAACGGATCGTAGAGAGAGTGCGTCGTGATTGGTTCACTAAGGAGCGATGCTCACGTCGACGCACGCATCAGCTCCGTCTCTCGTGAGCAGGGGCTATAAAAGGGGATGCACACAGGCGTGAGGGCAGTGTGTAACCAGCGAAGAATGAAGACGGGGATGAAGACCTAGGGCCCTGCGGTACCTAGTCCCGCTGTCCTAACGGGACCGGGACTCTGTGTAACCCAGAGGCGAGTGTAGTGTGTGTAGCCATAGGCATAAGGTCTACACGAGCCGAATGCATTGTGTGTAGCCAGGGACATAGGGTCTACACGAGTAGAGTGTAGTGTGTGTAGCCATAGGCATAAGGTCTACACGAGCCGAATGCATTGTGTGTAGCCAGGGACATAGGGTCTACACGAGTAGAGTGTATTGTGTAGCCAGAGGCATAGGGTCTACACGAGTGAAGTGTATCGTGTGTAGCCAGAGGCCTAGAGTTTACACGAGATTAGTGGAGTGTGAAGTCGGAAGAAGGGAGACCACACGTTGTATTCTGACACGTAAAGATTTAATAAAAGTGTGTTCCCGTCAAGAAGTTCCTGCCGTCAATTCCCATACTTCAGGGGTAATGAGGTAATAAGGAAAATGAGAGATAATAGCGGTAATTAGAGCTAATAGGGGTAATAGGGGTAATGAGAGGTAATAGGAGAAATTAGAGGTAATAGGGGAAATGAGAGGTAATAGGGGTAATGAGAGGTAATAGGGGTAATGATAGGTAATAGGGGAAATGAGAGGTAATAGGGGTAATGAAAATAATAGGGGAAATTAGAGGTAATAGGGGTAATGAGAGCTAACAGGGGTAATGAGGTAATAGGGGTAATGAGAGTTAACAGGGGTAATGAGGTAATATATGATCACGAGAGGTAACTCACCACGAGGAGTATTACGCCCCGCACCAGAATGCTCATCCATGGGGGGATCATGACGCTGCCCCTTCTCCTCACCACGAACTCCCTCGGACTACCACCAAGTCCAGCTCTGGCCCAGTTCACATTTGGAACCCAAATAGCCGAACTCGCGACGTTTAATTCACTCGCCCAAGCCTGGTTGTTGTGGTTGTTGTGGTTGTTGTTGCGGTGGTTGTTGTTGTTGTTGTGGTTGTTGTTGTGGTGGTTGTTGTTGCGGTTGTGGTTGTTGTGGTTGTTGTTGTGCTTGTTGTTGCGGTTGTTGTTGTTGTTGTGGTTGTTGTTGTTGTTGTGGTGGTTGTGGTTGTTGTTGTGGTGGTTGTTGTTGTTGTGGTTGTTGTTGTGGTGGTTGTTGTGGTTGTTGTTGTGGTTGTTGTTGTGGTGGTTGTTGTGGTTGTTGTTGTGGTGGTTGTGGTTGTTGTTGTGGTTGTTTCTTCACAGCGCCAGCTCCTGCAGTGTTCTACACAAGCGCCTGTTCAGCACAAACGCTCTGCTATGATCGGGGACGTGTTTTGTGATGTGAGATACCGTTTGGCTTCCTGCAGGAGGTAGGGGGAGGTAGGAGGTGTCCGCATTTTACATTCCTGTGCCACATTCAGTCACCCGCCTACGCACGTGTGCCACGCCAGTGTGTTTGTATGTATGTCTGTGTAGTAAGGGGCCATTCATAAATGACGTCACGCACCTAGGGGGGGGGGGGTCAGACATTTGTGACGATTTGTGACGAGGGGGGGGGGGGTGTTGAGAAATGTGACGTCACGTCAAAAGGAGCAACTTTAATTAAATATAGACAGCACGTTCTACTTAATTAAATATACTTTTTAATAAATGTTTTCTCCTACAACATCAGAGTGCAGCGCCACATTAAATACGCACTACAATGACAATAGTTTAAAGCGATTTGAAGCATGTTTTATAGATTTTTTTTGAGGGGGGGAGGCAAAGCTTTGTGACGTCATATTTTAGGGGGGGGTCTGACTTTTTGTGACGCCGTGTGACGGAGGGGGGAGGCGGGTCAAAAATCGTCCAAAATCACGTGACGTCATTTATGGACGGCTCCTAATGCGTCTGTCTTGCTCGTCGGGAATATCACGTGAACATTTATTCCGATCACAGACGGTAGCCCATCTTCTCACTCAATTCAATGCCCAATGACAGCCACGGCCACCTGTATCAACACCAACCAACTTTTATCAATAAATCTTGACTTGAAGCTTTCGTGACTGCAGGAATTCATATTCGTGGGTCTTTCGGTGAAGTCACGTCGATAGGTTCAAAAAATGAAATGAACAAAAAACTACGACTTTTCGATCGCAACAGAAGCGACCGTTATCAGGTGAAAAAAATTAACCCGTAAAAACAAAGTTTTTCACTCTAAATCCTTTATATGCGTGGCGGCTAGAGTCCTCTCGTCCTCTGGCTTGAGATGGCTGTCACCTATGGGTCAGATGATTGTCTGCCAGCATTAAGCAATTGGTAATTAAATATTTTCAAAAAAATCCCTAAACAGTGTAAAATTTTGGAAAAAAAATTTCACAAAAATTAATTGTCACGCACAACGAGTCTGTGTGCAAAATGTCAGCTCGATTGGATCACGGGAAGTGTGTTAAAAAACGACCGAAAGATTTGCACGGTCGTAAGCAAGCAAGCAAGCACGCAAGCAAGCAAGCAAGTGAACTTAATATAAAGGATTTAAAAAGGGGGGGTGTGGGGGAACCGCTGAAAGCAAGCTGTTTTAAAGGTTTCAAATGGGCGTAGACAGACATGCTGGTATCAGAGCGAAGCGGGCGAGGCACAAGTGTCCTGGGGCCAGCATACACAGAGAGAAAGCGGAGATGGTAATCAAGGGAAGAGCAAACGCATAAGCCGTGGAGAAATAACAACTTGTGGTATGCCCAATGCAGGGGCGACACCACATCGACTGGAATTGGTAACATGATGTTTCCATCTTCTTGGTTCTTTCGGTAAAGTCACGTCACGTATTATATTATTTTATTATGTTTTATTTTTATTATTTTATTATTTCCATTCTACGTGACTTTGCCGAAAGAACCAAGAAGATAAATCCCTGCAGTCACGAAAGCTTTAAATCGAAAAATGATGTTTCCATTTTGTCACATTCCGATGATTTTTCTAAAGATGGTGCGAGTAATTCCAACTAACTTTTATCAACAACACAACAAAAATACAGCCACCTCAAATTCACCCACGGCTGCCTGTGTCAACTCCAACGAACTTTTATCTTACCCGGCCATCACAAATGATAGTAGCTCAACGAAGTTGCTGATATCATCATCACGTGAGCATTTATATAGCAGCCAAATACTCTAAACGCATAGAAATACATATAAAGACCCATATATACGCATATAGACCCATAGAGATGCATAGACACCTATAGAGATACGGATACTCATAGAGATCCACAGAGAGACCGAGAGACCCAAAGACTAAATTCTTGTTATTTTAACAGGTACAAATGATAGCTCAACGGAGTGGCTTATGACCCGGGAATGTATAGCAGCAGCCAAACACTCTAATCGCGTGTTTCTAAATGTGGAGGGGAACCCCGAAGGAACCCGGAAAGAACAACCCACGCAACCATGAAGGGGACAGAAAGACGCAGACTGAAGATGTACAGCAGCAGGCGAACCCACGAGCATCCCTGTATACCAGGCGAGGTAATTAACATCTCCTAGCCACCGCGACGCCCACGATGATGGTGGTGAATGAATGAGGAGCGGTCGTGCTCACCAGTAGTTCATCTTCTTGGTTCTACATGACTTTACCGAAAGAACCAAGAAGATGAATCCCTGCAGTCACGAAAGCTTTAAATCGAAATTCACCAGTAGTTGTAATAATAGCAGCATCTTTGCCCCCCGGTGTCATGACGCTCTCCTCCCCGCGTCACAGACTCCTCATCGCAGTCTCTCGATAACGTGTTGACCGTCGGTCTTGCGATTGAGTGGAAGTGTGTGTGAGAGAGGTTTTAGTGTGGACGAGCGAGTGGATCGATATGTGTGGGGTGCATTTGAGTGTGTGAGATGGCGAGTGGGTGATTGGGTTGGTGAGGCTGTTGTGTGTGTGTGTGATTGAGTGTGGGTGAGTATGAATGTGTGTGAGATTCAGTCTGGACGAGCGTTGATCGGTATGTGTGTGTTTGAGCGTGTGTAAGATTCAGTGTGGGTGTGTATGTGTGAGAGATTGAGTGGGTGAGTGCATGTGAGGGTGGATGAGTGGGTGAGTGTGTGTATGTGAGGGTGGATAAGTGAGTGGATGTGTATATTTGACAGTGGGTGAGTGAGTGTGTGTATTTTAGAGTGGATGAGTGAGTGTGTGTGTGTTTTTGACAGTGGGTGAGTGAGTGTGTGTAAGAGTGGATGAGTGAGTGATTGAGTGTGTGTATTTGAATGTGGATGAGTGAGTGTGTGTATTTGAGAGCGGGTGAGTGGGTGAGTGAGTGGGTGAGTGTGTGTGTGGGGCTGAGAGCGTCTGTGTAAGAAGTGTGATTTTTGAATATGGATGTCTGTGTGTGTGAGATTGGGGGCTATGTGTGGATGAGTATGAACGAGTGTCTGAGTCTGTCTGTCTCTGTCACCAATCTTTGTCGAATATCGTTGGCGGTGATCGTTTGCGGATTTTCACAAAGCGCCTGATTGGAACAATAATCAACGTTTTTGGGTTTAGATCGCGTTTATTTATAAATGTGTCGTAACCCTCCACCACCCGACACGGCCAATTAGTAGAAAAGTGTCACGTTGACAAAGACAAATAGTTCACTGCTTTAGCCCACCGGTGTGTTGAAGCCACAACATTTACAATTTGAGTACACCGGTGGGCTAAAGCAGTGAACTATTTGTCTTTGTCAACGTGACACTTTTTTACTGATTGGCCGTGTCGGGTGGTGGAGGGTTACGACACATTTATAAATAAACGCGATCTAAACCCAAAAACGTTGATTATGAATAACATTGGTCGCGAAAGCCTACGTGTTAAACTGATTGGAACAAATTTCACTTCCAACGAACGAATCACGTTCGCCTGGCCATATACAGAGAACACTTCAGAACTTCCTGTAAGCGGTTACCTAGAATGTGGCCAAGTGGGTTTTAGTGTCGTATCACTGATGACCTAAGGGGCCATCCATAAATGACGTCACGCACCTAGGGGGAGAGAGGCCAGACATTTGTGACGATGTGTGATGAGGGGGGGGGGGGTTGAGAAATGTGACGTCACATCAAAATGCGCAACTTTAAATAAATATACACAACACGTTCTACTTAATTAAATAGACTTTGTAATAAATGTTTTCTCCTACAACATCAGAGTGCAGCGCCACATTAAATTTGCACTACAATGACAATAGTTTAAAGCGATTTGAAGCATGTTTTAAAAAAAAATTGGAGGGGGGGGGGCAGAGCTTTGTGACGTCATATTTGAGGGGGGGGGTCTGACTTTTGTGAGTCCGTGTGACGAAGGGGCGGGGGGTCAAAAATCGTCAAAAATCGAGTGACGTCATTTATGGACGGCCCCTAATTCATACAGCGACAAAACGGGCGAGGCACTGCAATGCAGAGTGGATTGTGAGGCGTATTTACCGCAGAGTGAGTCGGTAGGTCCCGTCATTCGCCGCAGGGTGGCAACAAACCGATGCAGCGCTGAGCACACGAACCTCGTGTGTGCCGTATCGGCTACAGAAGTCGTGGTTACGCGGATCCAGGGGCGGACCGTCCATATAGGCGAACTAAAACTAATTTTAAAAATACAAATGAAATTAACTACAAATAAAAAAATACAAATTAGAAAAATACTAAATAATCCTTTTGAATAAAAAACTAATAAAAAAATACAATTGAACAAAATGTACTAATTTATAATTAAATAATTAAAATACTAATTACAAAACACAAATAAAATGGAAACTAAAACATAATCAATTGAAATAAAGTATATAATTAAAAACGATATAAGTTAAAAAAGTCAAATGGAAAAAAGATTTAAGAAATTGTTTACTAAAAATACCATTACAAATATACAAATTAAAATGTTTACTATAAAAAGAAAAATCTAAAAAACACAAATTGAAACAATTATACAAAAAAATAAAAAAAAATTGTAATGAAAAAAATACGAATTAAAAACAGATAAAAAAATACGAATAAAATTTACATGTAAAAAAATATACTAATGTTAAATATACGAATACAAAATACGAATTTAAAGATAGAAATAAAAAAACACAATAAGTAAAACAATAACATAACATTTCGATTTAAAGCTTTCGTGACTGCAGGGATTCATCTTCTTGGTTCTTTCGGTAAAGTCACGTAGAAGGGAAATAATAAAATAATAAAAATAAAACAAGAAAATTATTCTCACGACATTTCGGCCACAACGTAAGCAGCCGTCCTCAGGTGAAGAACAGGTCTGTCGGAAAGACAGCGCCGAAACGTCGTGAGAATTATTTTATTATGTTTTCTTTTTATTATTTTATTATTTCCATTCTACGTGACTTTACCGAAAGAACCAAGAAGAAGAATAACATAACATTGAAAAATATATAAAAGATATAAATAAATAGGACAAAAAACTAATTTTTTAAATACTAATAAAAATACAAGTAAAAAATATGAAAAATACTAATTCAAAACATAGGAATAAAAAAATACGATTTTAAAAATATAAAAAATAAAAATAAAAAACAAATACATATTTTTCGACATACAACTAAAAAATACTAATTAATAGAAATTAATAAAATACAAATGTCAAAAAATAAAAAAATACAAATAAAAAATATTAATAAGAACACATACAAATTAAAAGATTATAATTTTAAAAATACCAATTTTTTATATAAAAAAATACCAGTAAATATTTTTTTTATCAAATAATAATAGAATACGACGTTTCGGTTGCAACACAAGCAACCATCATCAGGTAAGAATGAATGATAAAACACAGACACGGAAACAACACAGGCAGACACACATGCAGAGAGAGACACACACAAAGACACACACCAAAACAAATAGAAGGATAACGACTCTGTGCCGAGGCCTTAAATAGAGAGAGGGGGTAGGGGCCGGGGCAGAGAGAGAGAAAAGATAACAAATAAAAATACAAATAATTAAAAGGAAAAAATACGAGTAAAAAATTGAAAAGTACGAATAAAACATAAGATTTTAACAATAGAAAAAAATATATTTAAAAAAATTACAGTTTAAAAACATACTACTTAAAAAATACAAAGAAAAAAAATACTAATATATTTTTTAAATTATATTGCAGCCGTGGTAACGGTTGGGGTGAACGGGTTATCATAGTGTAATGTGAGAATATATCCGGGTGGTTGATGGATCACACCTCGTTACGATGATTGGCTCTACCGGTCCTGGCCCATAGCCAATGGGGGGAAGTCTAGGGGCGTGGCCCTGACGTAATGGGAAGGTGACATCTGTAAGTAGAGGATTGGATCTGCTGGCTTTAGCCACAGCCAATGGGGGGACGAGTCAGGGGTGCGGTCCTGGGAACGTACGATGGAGTCTAGAAGATTCCATGGAGGTTAACCAGGATTGGTGGAAAGGTACCACATGACCCGGGTATTAAAAGGGGTGGAGACCAGTGGCGGCTGGTGATATTTATTTTTGGGGGGGCGCATTTTTTTTATTTTATTGAGGGGGGCAAATAAATATAAAGCAGTACCAAAAACCATTTTGACTACTTGAATATAAATTTTGATGAACTTTATTTACATTTCAGACCAAAAGAAGTACCAAAAAGCATGTTTCCTACTTGAACATAAATGTTTCTCTTTTATATACATTTCAGACCAAAGTACCAAAAAGCATGTTTCCTACTTGAACATAAATGTTTCTCTTTTATATACATTTCAGACCAAAGTACCAAAAAGCATGTTTCCTACTTGAACATAAAAACGTTAGTTTCATGCTATTATCAATATGGCTGCGGCTACTTTCATGACGTTTGCATTTGTCAGAGAGATGTTTGAGGTCTCTTACCCCCGTCGTTGTCCACAAAACTTCAGTGCCGACACTTTGAAATAAAAGACAGGAAAAACAAAAAAGAGAATTGCTAACATCACATCCAGCCAGCCACCTCCGTTTCTCATAACAAGCGCGGGTGAAGCTTCGTGTGTAGCTTCGTCCTCTGTCACTGGCCTGCTGCTGGATTTGTGAATCAGGTTGGTCCGGTCCGAGATCCTTTATCTTTTTTATTTCTTCCAGCGAAAGCCTTGTGAAAGGGTTTTTTTGTAAATAAATTACAGAATTTGGATGAACTGCTGCCATTGTTTACACAAAAAATTTGATCAGCCTAGCAAGTGTCAAAGTGGTGTCGCCTGCGCACTCGCAGTAGTGGCCCAGAGCGTAAATTTGAATGACAGGTGACGAGAACCAATCAGATTGGATAAAATAACATGTATCCAATTCTGATTGGCCAGGGACGCAACGACTTGCGCCCCGAGGAGAATCTTTAAGAAACCAATTAGAGACCAGCTTCAGGTCACATGCTGTCCGAAAATTTAAAGTCTCACATAGACATCCATTTGTCCGGCGCCCCGCATGAAACACATTGAAAAACATAGAAAATAGTTGACCGATTAAAGCCAGTTTTTATTAAATGCTGATGCTTTTCTTACTACCAGCCGGCACATCGTATGAAAAAAATATTTTATTTATGTATTTTTACATAAATTTTGTATATGTATATTTCTTGAATATTGATGGGGGCGGCGCCCCTGCGCCCTCTATTGACGAGCCGCCACTGGTGGAGACGGACAACACGTGGTCAGATCTGGAACGAACGGAAAGGAGAGGCCACGCTGGAGCGGGGTCCAGGCTGCCACGTGGCCGCGTGTGTCTCTCTCTCTCCCTCTCAAGCTGTCTGTCAGTAGCGTGAAGGAGTAAGATGGGAGTGTTGTGAACGAAAGACAAATAAAGACCGGATTCCAGAAGTCGCTTCCACGATCTTTATTACAATAGTAACGCATGGGGGGGGGGGGGGAATTCCCTAGCATCGCGACCTCCCCCCCCAACCCTGGTACAGCTGACTAATGAGGAGCGCGGATCCTCCCACCAGTCACGTGGTTTCAAGTCACGTGGTTTCAACAAACCACGTGACTGGAGGGGAGGGGCTCCTCCTCCCCCCTCTCTTACTTATATATCTTGTTACAAGCAGCCCCCTTTTGCCCACTTCAGCAATTGTTTATTGCTGTGGTTGTCCCACCTGATGACGGGTGCTTGTGTTACGCCCGAAACGTCGTGATTTAATTTATTTAATTTTATACCTACGTGACTTTACCGAAAGAACCAAAGAGTATGGATCCCTGCAGTCACGAAAACTTCAAATCTAGATTTTAGTCAGTATATACTACAATACAGTCAGTAGTTACTATGATAGTCAGTAGATACTATTGTAGAGTCAGTAGACACTACTGTATAATCAATAGGTACTACTCCAGAGTCACCTGATACTGCTGACTCGTATGTAGGGTGTGTAGGAAAATGTCTACAAAATACAAATTTCCTGGGGACGGTAAAATTATTTTGGGTGGGGGTTGACAATTTTTGGAAACATTTTAGATCAACTCTTTACCCCCCACCTTTAATTACTTTTTGATTCAGGACTTCTGAAAGGCTTTTATAATTTTTTTGACGGACAAATGGACAGACGAACGGAACACCGGGCTTTCACAACAGCTTAGTATTTGTGTATCTGTAATTTATGTTTTTTAAGAGAAGACAAGTTTTGAAATACATTTTTACCCCGTGCAAAGCCGGGTACTTCGTGCGAGTATTTTATTCATCTTTAGTAGCTCCATGGAACGTTTTATTCCCTATTCAGTCCCCTACACAATGGTTAAAAAACGCACCTGACTATATTTATCAGACACTTGATGTCAAAACCAGTCCAGAGTTTAGCTTGTATTGAACCAACATTGCCAATCATATGCGTTCATTTGTTGCCAAGGTGGTTAGGCAGGAATTAACTACCTCGTCTCGTATGGGTTCGATATCAACCCTAAGAATGCCTCCGGGTTTTTCCCTCAACATTTAAAATCAACATCATGCATTACTAGTAGGGATGCCAAACTCAATCGGACCGCATGCCACAGTTATGCCTATGAAAATGAGAAGCGTTATTTACCGAACATCGACTGCATAAAAGAACGATATTGCTAAGTTCACGTCAACAATTCACATAACGTAAAAACACATTCATGAATAAAATTAGTATGTGGCAAGATGTCATCAGCCTCGCCTGGTATACAGGAGGTCGTGGGTTCAATTCCTACCACAACGCCTACTGTATATTTGGAGTTTACATGTCTCTCTCTTTCTCCCCGTGGCCGTATGGATCTTTATCCGGGTCCTCCGGTTCTCCCATACACATTCAGAACCAACATCACCACGCGTTTAGAGTTATTTGGCTGCTGACATACATTTTCCACGTGATGATGATATCAGCCAATTCGTTGAGCTGCTATCACGTGTCATGGCCAGGTCGCTTCTGATAAAAGAGCTACACAGTAGCTCAGTGGGGCCTTACCCCTGGTCAAATGAATACAAATATTGGTTAATTTTAGTCTCTGCACAGATCAAGGCCGTAGCCATAGAGTCAACATTGGGGGGGACCAAATTTTCCGGGATGTCTGGGGGTCCCATCCTAGAAAAATATCTAAATTTGAAAACTCATTTCCTGCCTAAAATATAAAAAAAAATTAACTAACACATGGGATGGACTTTATATTTATTTTTTACAATAATGTCTAATAGTGTATTGTATTACGTTGCTCTGTTTTTACTTTTTTACTTTTTCTTATTTCATTGTATGTAATGGCAGAGATTAGGGATTCATAAAGTACAACCATAACCACAATCATATAAACAGAAATCTATGCATTGATTTATATGAAGACAAGTCCAGATATTGTGGCCAAGGTTTAGCAAATACAGTAAAACCTTGGATTGCGAGTAACTTGGTCTGCGAGTGTTTTGCACGACGAGTAATTTTTTTTTATAAATATTAATTTGATAAACGAGCGAGGTCTTGCAATACGAGTAGTACGTTTTGTCTGCCGAGCGTCACGTGATCACAACTGATATACGAGTGCTTTGATATACGAGTGCTTTGGATTACAACCACGTTTCCGGAACGAATTATGCTCGCAATCCAAGGTTTTACTGTAGTTCTTTTTTATTTACATAGCATCGCAATACATTTTTTATAGAAATATATTGGGGGGAATATTTTTAGCAAATTTGAATATTGGGGGGGAATGTGTGTCCCCCAATACAGTGATACCTCGGTTCACGAACGCTTCTGTTCACGAACAACTCGGTTCACGAAAAGAAAAGTTCATAAAAATATGCTCCGGTTCACGAACTCCGCTTCGGTTCACGAACAGGAGCCGCGGCCATTTTAAAATGCTATTTCCAGGCTGTCACATGGTCGTGACTTCCAGTAGGAAGTTCGTGGAGAGAAGAAGAGACACAGAAATAAGTACTGTGAGTACTGTGAAGACACTTTCAGTGACTTTTTTCTTTTTGGTGTGCTTTTTAGCACATACAGTACTGTACTGTACTACTGTACTGTACAATACTGTACTTACTGTATTGTACAGTTCACCCGTTTGAGTGCTTACTGAAGTCATCTCAAGCAAGGTTAGTGTTCTCTCTTTATACATTACTATACTGTACAGTACTAATGTGTATTGTAATTTGTTTCATATTTTTGTGCTTCAAAAACCAAAAAAAAAGGTCAGAACGGATTAACCGGATTTACATTGAACCCTATGGGAAAATGTGCCTCGGTTCACGACCAATTCGGTTCGCGACCAGAGTCAGTTCACGAATTAAGTTCGTGAACCGAGGTATCACTGTACATATTATAACTAGCTTTACTACCCGGCTTCGCCCGGGACTTGGATTCACCACGCCCGTTACTCGTTTGAGGCTGAGTCGACCTAGGGGAGGCCCAGGACCGGTTCAGAGAATCGTCACTGAGTGGTGGTGGCCGTGAGCGGGAATCGAACTCGGGTCGCCGGGTTCGTAGGGCAGCGCGCTAACCACGACACTACCGCTCCCCACACACACAAACACGTGCGCGCGTCCATAGGTACACAAACACGCCGCACTTGCTGCAGACACACGCAACTTTCAGGGTGTGTAGGGCAGTTAACGACTGAAATAAATAAAGCAATGCTGCGCGAAGAACGCCTTAGACCTGCAATACATTTGTATGGCACTTTACTCGCGCCGCGGAGGGTTTGGGTGGGGGGTGACATGCGTAGGCACACTTCGTGACGCTTCCACATGCGCGGGTCACATGACAGATGTGACGTCACAGCTCACTTGCCGTGCAAAAAATAAATGCATTATTGAGCTCCCCACCCCCCCCCAAAAAAATACCAAAGTGTATTTTTATAATTTTTGCATGGTGTACAGTCTGGAAAGTATACACATGGAAAATTTCAAATTTGTTGCATGTCGGGAAGTACGCTAAACATTTTGAACAGTCACACAATCGCAACTTTGCATTTATAGAAATGGAAGATTACGGCCTTGGCGCAGATACACATCTGGGAAGGAGGCGCTGTGCTTTAGTCTCGCATTCCACGCGTACATACGGGAGGAGCGATGGCACAGCAGTTCGCACGCTGCGCTACGCGACCAACCTGGCTATGACCCGAGTTCGATTCCCGCTCACGGCCACCGCCACCAACACCACCGGTGAATATATGAACCGGTCCTGGGTCTCCCCCAGGTCGACTCAGACCCAAATGAGTACCTGCTGCAGTGGAATGTGGTAAACATCGTCACTGGGGAGACAAAGGCGGGCGGGAGTGGTGCTGGTCACCTACCCCATCGAGTGCCGTGGCAGCCTTTATAGCACTTGCCCCTACAGTCTGTTAAGGCTACACCGGGGGATAACCTTTGTCTTTGTACATTGCCACTCCCTTCTCTTAGCACATCCACCGACTGACGTCACTCACCTGACCGCATTTTAAGGATAAGCGGTAGGTGTTTTTTTTTTACGCAGTGCCGGTTTTACACTTGATTCTGGAAGGGTCGCTTTGCTTGTTCAAGACCAACAAGACCAAGCGGAGCTCACTCACGTTTTTATCACAGTCGAATCACTCTCACGCTCATCCACACACTCTCACTCACTACTCACTCTCGCTAATCCACACACTCTCACTCACTCTCACTACTCACTCTCACTAATCCACACACTCTCACTCACTCTCACTTACTCTCGCTCATCCACACACTCTCACGTACTTACTCTCGCTCATCCACACACTCACTCTCACTCGCTCACTCTCACGCTAATCCACACACTCACTCTCGCTCACTCATACACACACTCACTCACACTCGCTCACTCTAACGCTTATCCACACACACACTCTCACGCTTATCCACACGCTCAATCTCACACATACACTCAATCACTCTCACGCATACACAAAGTCAAATATACCCCTATAGCCTTAACAGACTGTTGGGACAGGTGCAAATACACACCCCCTCCATCTCACAAACAGACAGACACTCACTAACGCTCAATCTCTCACATACTCAGACACTCACATTCCATCACACAGTCAGACACTCACGCTTAATCTCTCTTTCACACACTCAAACTCAATCACACACAGACACAGACACTCACACGCACATAGACACTCACACGCACACAGACACTCAATCTCTCTCACACACTCAGACACTCACTCACACTCAACCGCACACACACAGACACAGACACTCACGCTCAATCTCACACACGCACAGACACTCACACGCACACTCAGACACTCACTCACACTCAATCTCTCTCACACACTCAGACACTCACGCTTAATCTCTCCTTCACACACTCAAACTCAATCACCCACAGCCACTCACACGCACACAGACACTCACACTCAATCTCTCTCACACAATCAGACACTCACTCGCACTCAACCGCACACATACAGACACAGACACTCACGCTCAATCTCACAAACGCACAGACACACGCACATGACTGGCGGCCAACAAAGCGTCTCGAGCGACTGGGAGACTGAGAGGAGTTCGTGACGAGGAGCAGGAGATCGTCATGACCCCGTGGACAGCGATGCTCCGTCTTTTGCTAATGGTGAGGACAACAGCTCCTCATTCACTCACCATCGTCATCGGCGCCGTGGTGGCTAGGAGATGTTAACTACCTCGTTTGGTATCAGAGCCGACCCAGCCACTAAGCGACCCTTGCAATTGCAAAGGGCCCCGTGGCCAGCAGAGGCCCCCCTAGAGTCACTGCTAGCTCGTGGGTGAAAAAAATCATACATCAAAGGGGCCTCCAACCAAATTTTGCTTAGGGCCCCCAAAGGTCTAGGGCCGGCTCTGCTTGGTATACAGGGAGGCTCGTGGGTTCGATGCTAACCCTGACGCCTGCTGCTGTAGATTTGGAGTTTGCATGTCTCTCTCTCTCTACCCGTGGTCGCATGGATTTGTCTCCACGTGACGCTGATCTCTGGATCTCTTTGAGTCCCCATGAGTTCTCTAGAAACGTGCGTTTAGAGTATTTGGCTGCTCCTGTAAATGTCCACACGATGATGATATCGGCCAATTCGTTGAGCTGCTGTCATTTCGCGATGGCCAGGTCGCTTGTCTGAAAAAGAGCTACACTGCTCAGTGGGGACTGACCTGGTAAAATAAAAAATAGTTTAGCTTTAGTATGGGTCTCGATGAAAATGAGTGTCTATGGGTATTTACTGTTCTACATGGGTTTCCGGATCTCTGTGAGTCTCCATGAGTATGATACTCTATGGGCCTGTGTGGGTCTCTGTGGGTTTCTATGGTTCTATATGGGTCTCTAAATATCTGTGGGTCTCTGAGTACGGGTCTCTATGAGTATGGGTCTCTATGGATCTCTATGGGTATCTGTGAGTCTGTGTGGGTCTCTGTGGTTCTATATGGGTCTCTTTGAGTCTGTAGAAACGTGCGTTAAGAGTATTTGGCAGCTGATATACATTTCCACGTGATAATGATAACAGCCACTTCATATTCGTTGGGTCTTTCGGTTCGATTTAACATAGTACATCAAATTCGTGATCTGATCCCATCTGTGAAGGATGTGATCCCTGACATGCAATACTCCGGCATCTACAAACTAAGCTGTCTGCAGCAGTTACATTGGGGGAACTAAGCGGCATGTCTCGGACCATGTTCGTGAACATAAGGCAGATCTGAAACACGGTAGGACCAATACCTCTGCCGTGGCTGATCATTGTTTTAATGCGGTGGGCTCACATGAAATGTATTTCTCTAAGACGAAGGTACTTTGCAAACCCACTGGCTATCAACAAAGATTCGTTCATGAAGCCATCCATATATACAGACACAATTTAAACCGAGAAGATGGGTACAAACTGAGGAAGGACGTTATCAACCAGTTTTAGTCATAACTGGCTGTGATATTCCCATCCTACCACCTTCCAATGTTAGTTGTTATTTTCGGCTCTCCGATTTTACCTTAACAGGTAAAATTTCTCAAACTAACACAGCCACCTTCGCGGGCAGACCTAGAGGTTGCGGCTCTGTGATCTTACATTAACATGCTAGTCTCTCACATTAACATAGCTACCTCAACGCACTCGCAGTGGAGGCCGCTTACCGATCTTACATTAGTATGCTAATCTCTAACATTAGCATAGCCACCTCAGCGCACTCGCCATGGAGGCCGATCACCGATCTTCCATTAACATGCTAATCTCTCACATTGACATAGCCACCTCAGCGCGCTCGCCATGGAGGCCGATCACCGTTCTTACATTAACATGCTAATTTTTGCCTGGCAGCCCTTCAATTGGTGGAAAACCCACCACCGTCGCGGTCGACGCCCACCACTTACATTAACATTAGCTGCCCCGCCCATGTTGCTGACGTTTGGGTTACGCCCATTTCAAACCTTTATAAACAGTTTGCCTTCACAAGCTAACCCCCTTTTCCTGATGACGACCGCTTGTGTTGCGATCGAAACGTCGTAGTTTCTTGTTACTTTCTTTGAACCTATCTACGTGATTTTACCGAAAAACCCAAAGAATATGAATTCCTGCAGTCACGAAGGGCTTTAAGTCAAGATTCAGCCACTTCGTTGAGCTGGTATCATTTGTGATGGCCGGGTCACTTCTGAAATAAGTAATATTTAAAAATACTTTTTTAAACACGCTTTAATGAAATGTACCGTACGAGTCAAGGAAGAACTCCACTACTCCAGGAAGTGGCCCCAAAGCTTGCCATAACGTAAGAGACCGTGGTGTTTAACAGCCAACGTCAGTTGAGCGTGGACAATTAGACCCAAGCCGAAAATAACATGTAAAAGAGATGGTTTAAAAATATGTTTTTTTTATTTTTAATGATAGAATATAGTATTGCCATCAGTATGACATAAGTATACCAAGTTTGCAGTCGATAGCACATTGGGAAGTGGGTTAAAATTGAGTTACAAAATTTGAGGATACGACAACAACAACGACAGACAGAGTGAGATAAATAAAAGCGCGTAATAATAATAAAATAGCTACACAACAGCTCGGTGGGGCCTAACACGTGGTGTACAATAAAAAGTCACTGCTGGATGAAAGCCGGCACGTGGATTAATGTAAACCCGCCACTTCCTCTGTATGTCTGTTGAATTTCTCTGGCACCGTACTTAGCCAACAGTGGTAATCGTAGGTTGTGTATAGTACAGCATATAGTAGCGTAGTGTAGTGTATAGTGTAGTGTATCGTGTGTGTGTGTATGTGTGTTGAGTCTTCTTGTGCACCACTGTACGGAGCCAACCGCGCTCATCGGAGGCGCGTCATGCGGAGCCGATTTCGTCGAGGCCACGACCTCCTGCATGGCAGGAGAGGTAGTAAACGCCTCCGAGCCACAGTCGTGGCGCTAATGAAACGAAACCACACGGTGCTTAACTTGCCCATGTGCCTACACTCCTGGCGCCTCTTGCTCCCGTGTCGTTTTCACTGAGTTTTTTGTTTCGTTAATTTGTGTCACTGTTAGTCTAAATTACGGAGCGTACTCTTCGGTTCTCTCGGTAAAGTTACGTAGGTATAAAATATAATTAATCACGACGTTTCGATCGCAAAACAAGCAGTCGTCCTCAGGCGGAAAAAAATATAATCCAGCAGTGGAACTGCTGCGGTTCAGCAGTTCCTCAGCTAGATTATATTTTTTGTATTTCGATCGCAACACCGGTTGTGTTGCGATCAAAACGTCGTAGTTTTTTTTTTCTGCCTACGTGACTTTAATGAAATAACCAAAGAGTATGGATTCCTGCAGTCACGAAAGCTTCAAATCAAGATTACGGAGCGTATTTGCAACCTGTACTTCACTTCCTTAAGATTATTCCTTTTTTGGGGGGGTTAGGGGTGGTGGTTAGATCGCGTGAATAGAAATGTTGTGTCGTCGTTATAACCGCCACCACCACCTGACACAGCCAATCAGTAGAGGGGTTTGTCACATAACACAAAAACGTAGCCAATTAGTTAATAGTTACAGTACTAACCGGTTGTGTTGTTTGTTGCAAAGTAAACCCACTACATACAGTGAGGGAAAAAAGTATTTGATCCCCTGCTGATTTTTTGTACGTTTGCCCACTGACAAATAACTTATCAGTCTATAATTTTAATGGTAGGTTTATTTGAACAGTGAGAGACAGAATAACAACAACAAAATCCAGAAACACGAATGTCAAAAATTTTATGAATTGATTTGCATTTTAATGAGGGAAAAAAGTATTTGACCTCATCTCAATCAGAAAGATTTCTGGCTCCCAGGTGTCTTTGATACAGGTAACGCGCTGAGATTAGGAGCACACTCTTAAATGGAGTGCTCCTAATCTCATCTTGTTACCTGTATAAAAGACACCTGTTCACAGAAGAAATCAATCAATCAGATTCCAAACTCTCCACCATGGCCAAGACCAAAGAGCTCTCCAAGGATGTCAGGGACAAGATTGTAGACCTACACAAGGCTGAAATGGGCTAGAAGACCATCGCCAAGCAGCTTGGTGAGAAGGTGACAACAGTTGGTGCGATTATTCACAAATGGAAGAAACACAAAAGAACTGACAATCTCCCTAGGCCTGGGGCTGCATGCAAGATCTCACCTCGTGGAGTTGCAATGATCATCAGAACGGTGAGGAATCAGCCCAGAATTACACGGGAGGATCTTGTCAATGATCTCAAGGCAGTTGGGACCAGTCACCAAGAAAAGAGTTGGTAACACACTACGCCGTGAAGGACTGAAATCCTGCAGTGCCCGCAAGGCCCCCCTGCTCAAGAAAGCACATATACATGCCCGTCTGAAGTTTGCCAATGAACATCTGAATGATTCAGAGGACAACTGGGTGAAAGTGTTGTGGTCAGATGAGACCAAAATTTTGCTCTTTGGCATAAACTCAACTTGCCGTGTTTGGAGAAGGAGGAATGCTGCCTATGACCCCAATAACACTATCCCCCACCGTCAAACATGGAGATGGAAACATTATGCTTTGGGGGTGTTTTTCTGCTAAGGGGACAGGACAACTTCACTGCATCAAAGGGACGATGGACGGGGGGCCATGTACCGTCAAATATTGGGTGAGAACCTCCTTCCCCCAGCCAGGGCATTGAAAATGGGTCGTGGATGGGTATTCCAGCATGACAATGACCAAAAACACACGGCCAAGGCAACAAAGGAGTGGCTCAAGAAGAAGCACATTAAGGTCCTGGAGTGGCCTAGCCAGTCTCCAGACCTTAATCCCATAGAAAATCTGTGGAGGGAGCTGAAGGTTCGAGTTGCCAAACGTCAGCCTCGAAACCTTAATGACTTGGAGAAGATCTGCAAAGAAGAGTGGGACAAAATCCCTCCTGAGATGTGTGCAAACCTAGTGGCCAACTACAAGAAACGTCTGACCTCTGTGATTGCCAACAAGGGTTTTGCCACCAAGTACTAAGTCAAGTTTCGCAGAGGGGTCAAATACTTATTTCCCTCGTTAAAATACAAATCAATTTATAACAATTTTTGACATGCGTTTTTCTGGATTTGTTGTTGTTACTCTGTCTCTCACTGTTCAAATAAACCTACCATTAAAATTATAGACTGATCATTTCTTTGTCAGTGGGCAAACTTTTTTCCATCACTGTAGCTGTCAACACATACGGTTTACTTTGTATTCTTGTAAAGGGAAATTGAGTTTTCAGGTCCATATGGCGTATAGCCGTATCACTACGGGCAAAAACATTGTATTTGTTTATTGGTTTGTGTTTTTCCCTTGTGATGAGACCTTGTAGGATAAAAGTTGATATTTATAAGGGCACGGGGTGATCAATGAGGTCTGAATTGATCTGTAATAAGTTAGGCACTGATAAGGGGTTGACAGGTATGCATTCCATAATTGAGATTTTATTCAGATGAATCCAGAGGAGTCTGCAGACAAAAGAAAAAGTCGACTAAATGGAAACAAACAGCAGATATGGCGTAGTTGATAAAGTCGAGAAACACCGGGTCGTTTACGACTTGAAAATATCCATACATATCCACCTCTTATCAGTGCCTCCCATTTTACAGACCAATTCAGACCTTATTGGTCACTCCATGCCCTTATAAATCTCACCGTTCATACGACAAAGTCCAACCAGATGAGAGAAACACAAACAGACCATTTTTTTCTTGACTTAAAGCTTTCGTGACTGCACGAATTCATATTCTTTGGGTCTTTTCGTTAAAGTCACGTAGATAGCTTCTTAGAAAATAACAAGCAATCGTCATCAGGAGGAAAAAAATCGCTTGTGTTGTGATCGAAACGTCGTAGTTTTTTGGTTTTTTTCTTTGAACCTATCTACGTGACTTTACCGAAAGACCCAAAGAATATGAAGACCATTTTTTCGCCCATATTGCAAGAGCTCTACGCTATATTGGACCTGACAACTCAATTTCACTGATAAGGGGCTGACAGCTATGCCACAATAACGTTTACATTTCGAGTACGTGACTTTTTTCCGGTAATTTACAATAACAACAACAACCAGCATCATAATCAGCCGACAACCAACCAGATGAGGCTGTTTGCCGACCCACCCTGAGGCTCGTCATTAATTGGCCCTTGGACACTGGACCGCAATAAAATAACCCGTCCACTAACGCAGCTCAAAGGTCACCCCCTGCCCACACCTGGGTGGCCCTGAGGCAGTGACGTCAACTCTTGATTCCCATTCCGATTGGCTCAGCCACGATGGCGTGATGTTATCACCCTCGCCTGGGATGCAGGAAGTTTTTGGGTTCGATCTCGATCCTGACCCTTGCTGCTGTAGAATTGGAGTCTGTGTCTCTTTTATGAAATAACTACGATAAAAATGTTAATCCGTACGGTAACCTGGAAGGATATATTAAAGACGTTTCCAAACTCATCGATCATCAAACAATGCTGCGGGCTTCCTAGAGTAAAGCAATTACTTTGAAAAGTTAGCATATAACCGCACAAACCATATGGACAATTTCGTGAAAAAGATTTGATGTTGATTATAATTAACATCAAATACGAATAATTATTCGTAAAACATTTATTTCTCAGAACCACGTTGGGGCGACAGGCAAGGGTGGGGGGTCCCAGCGACTCGGGTTGAAATACAAATTAAACAAGTGGCCAAAAAAGGTTGACAACCAGATTAGGATTTTAAAAAACTAAGGAAGCGAAGTGGCCTTGCGCTGTGATGCGTTGTGGCCGATGGTCAAGAACAGCGGCAGAGTGGCAGCGCTATGGGTCTCTGTGTATCTATGGGCTGTATGCATCTCGATGGGTCTGTTTATCTATAGGTATCTGTATCCCTATGGGTCTGTATCTGTATGTATCTCTCTGGGTCTCTGTGTGTATCTGTGGGTCTCTGTGTATCTATGGGGCAATATGCATCTCTATGGGTCTCTGTGGGGCTATGGGGGGGGGGGGGGCAATATGCATCTCTATGGGTCTCTGTGGGGCTATGAGGCTATATGCATCTCTATGGGTCTCTGTGTATCTATAGGTCTCTGTGTGTATCTGTGGGTCTCTGTGTGTATCTATGGAGCAGTATGCATCTCTATGGGTCTCTGTCTATGGTGCTCTGTGGGTATCTATAGGTCTCTGTATCTCTATAGGTCTCTGTGCATCTATATGGGTCTGTATGTGTATGTATGTATCTCTCTGGGTCTTTATGTGTATCTATGGGTCTCTGTGTGTATCTATGTGTATCTGTATCTCTATGGGGCTCTATGCATCTCTGTGGGTCTCTTTATTTATTTTTATTCTTTCTTCTTCTTCTTCTTCTCTTATATATAAAAGTCTCCGTGCGCGCGCTTGCGGGGGATTTGGCTCTCGGACGGAGGGGTTTAAGACCGAAATAATTTGCCAGCCGGCACGCCCTTAGCCCCGTGGTGGGAATAGGCTATTCCGTTTTCACGTCCGTAAATTTTAAAGTCGTTTAATTAACAGATAAGTGGCATTTTTATTTTAATTATTTACTTATTGCACGACATCGACCGTACCAACTCACAATTGCCTGGGGGGGCGGACCCTGCCAAGTGATCGCGTTCACTCCAACTCACGGGGGACATTTTATTTTATGCGTTTAACATGGAATAAATATACACATCACGCTGCCGATTTCTCTTCATAGTGTGATGTCCTCTTACCCCCCCACCCCAATGCGTGCAGTCACTGCTATAAAGTCCTTAGACATTAATTTAATATTATAAAAGCGCTTACATAGTCCTGTATTATTCTGCCTCGGGCGGGAGGATGGTGGGGGGGTAGAGGCCCAGCCTGCAGCCTGGCAATGTCTCACCTCCTCCGGCTTGCCAATCTAGGCGAGGATGCCGGCTCTGCACGGGACGAGACGTCACCACGCCAATTTAAAGTACAATTTGATTGCATCTTTCGCTAAGAATTGAAGGTTTATTTTCTTGGTTCTTTCGGTAAAGTCACGTAGAAGGGAAGTAATAAAATAATAAAAATAAAACATAATAAAACAATTCTCACGACGTTTCGGCCACAACGCAAGCAGCCGTCCTCAGGTGAAAACCAGGTCCGTCGAGGCGACAGAGTCTGAATGAAACAGCACACGGGCTTAGAGCATATATATAAGCTGGGCGCATTGACAAAGGAATTTGCATATCAACAGGAATTTAGCATATTTATGGGAAATGCAGGAATGTAATTAGTACTGCATATGCATGTGCATTATGCAGGATTAACAGCATCAAAGGGAGCTGCAGTTACTGCTGCTGCAGCAGTTGCTGCTGCTGCTGCAGTTTCTGCTGCTGCTGCAGTTGCTGCTGCTGCAGTTGCTGCTGCTGCTGCTGCACTTGCTGCTGCTGCTGCACTTGCTGCTGCTGCTGCACTTGCTACTGCTGCTGCACTTGCTGCTGCTGCTGCAGTTGCTGCCTTATCCATTTTAATATAACACTATGTATTATTCTACCCACCCTAATGTGTATCATACTGCTATATGTTTACTGTACAATTACGACACCATACATTACTCTGCACACTGCACCATGCCAGTGAGTGGAACGCGGTCTGAAAGTCACCGTTAACGTGAACACAATCAGTTAAGATCCGAAATGGTTTATTACGTCCTTCCAATGATTGCTAAGCCAGAATCCATCTTCTCGGTTGAAATTGTCTCTGTGTTTGTATATGTGGATCGCCTCATGAACGAATCTCTCATGATAGCCAGATGGCTTGCAGAGAACCTCTGTCTTGGAGAAGTCAATGTCATGTGAGCCCACTGAATTGTAACAGTGATCTGCCACGGCTGAGGTGTTTGTCCTACCGTGTTTCAGGTCTGCCTTATGTTCACGGATGCGGTCCGAGACATGTTACATTGGAGAAACCAAACGACATGTCTCGGACCGCATCCGTGAACATAAGGCAGACCTGAAACACGGTAGGACAAACACCTCAGCCGTGGCAGATCACTGTTACAATTCAGTGGGCTCACATGACATTGACTTCTCCAAGACAGAGGTTCTTTGCAAGCCATCTGGCTATCATGAGAGATTCGTTCATGAGGCGATCCACATATACAAACACAGAGACAATTTCAACCGAGAAGATGGATTCTGGCTTAGCAATCATTGGAAGGACGTAATAAACCATTTCGGATCTTAACTGATTGTGTTCACGTTAACGGTGACTTTCAGACCGCGTTCCACTCACTGGCATGGTGCAGTGTGCAGAGTAATGTATGGTGTCGTAATTGTACAGTAAACATATAGCAGTATGATACACATTAGGGTGGGTAGAATAATACATAGTGTTATATTAAAATGGATAAGGCAGCAACTGCAGCAGCAGCAAGTGCAGCAGCAGCAGCAAGTGCAGCAGCAGCAGCAAGTGCAGCAGCAGCAGCAAGTGCAGCAGCAGCAAGTGCAGCAGCAGCAGCAAGTGCAGCAGCAGCAACTGCAGCAGCAGCAGCAACTGCAGCAGCAGCAGAAACTGCTGCAGCAGCAGTAACTGCAGCTCCCTTTGATGCTGTTAATCCTGCATAATGCACATGCATATGCAGTACTAATTACATTCCTGCATTTCCCATAAATATGCTAAATTCCTGTTGATATGCAAATTCCTTTGTCAATGCGCCCAGCTTATATATATGCTCTAAGCCCGTGTGCTGTTTCATTCAGACTCTGTCGCCTCGACGGACCTGGTTTTCACCTGAGGACGGCTGCTTGCGTTGTGGCCGAAACGTCGTGAGAATTGTTTTATTATGTTTTATTTTTATTATTTTATTACTTCCCTTCTACGTGACTTTACCGAAAGAACCAAGAAGATGAATCCCTGCAGTCACGAAAGCTTTAAATCGAAATGAAGGTTTATTGTTTACTATTATTAAACAAATAAGTTTACAAATATTACAATGATAATGTTTCTGTGCATGTGAGTCGATGGGTTTCTATGTGTGTGGCTCCATGTCTGTGTGTAAGTCCATGTGTGTGTCTATCTTTCTCAAACGGACAACGCCCCATGTGTGTGTACACGTACAAGTGTTTGTGTGTGTCAGTCTATTTGTGTGCGTATCAGTCGCTGTGTGTGTGTAAGTCCACATGTGTGTGTAAGTCCATACGTGTGTGTTTCACTCGATGTGTGTGTAAGTCCATACGTGTGTTTCACTCGATGTGTGTGTGTCGAAGTGAATGCGTGTGTGTGAGTCGATGTGTGTGCATGGCTCCATCTGAGTGTGTAAGTCAATGTGCGTTTGTGTGTCTATGTGTGTCAGTCGATGTGTGTGTGTTAATCCATGTGTGTGTATCTAAAAGAAGATGTCTGTGTGTCACAGTCCATATGTCTATGTGTGTGGAGGGCAATGTGTGTGTCAGTCTATGTGTGTGTGTGTGAGTCCATTTGTGTGTGTCTTAGTCGATATGTGTGTGTGTAAGTACATGTGTGTTTACGTCAATGTGTGTGTGAGTACACGTATGTCAGTGTGTGAGTTGATGTGTGTGTGTGAGTCGCTGTATGTGTGTACGTCAATATATGTGTGTGTAACTCCATGTGTGTGTATATAAAGTGCATGTCTATGCGTGTGTGAGTCCATATGTGTGTGTGTGTAATTCCATGTGTTTGTGTGTGTGAGTCGATATGTCTGTGTGTGTCAGTCCATGGGCGTCTGTGTTAGTCGCTTTGTGTGCATGGCTCCATGCACACAAAGCCTGGCCTCTGGGTTGTTTTTCATGCTTTCGGAGTCCCTCAAACTTTGCTCACGATCCTTAAGGACCTTCATGATGGTGAGCGGCCCCGCGTCAAACTACGTGGCCGTCAGTCAGAGCCATTCCCTCTACACCTTGGGGTGGTGACAGGGATGTCCTCTGGCTCCACATTATTTAACACATCTTTTGAGCACGTAGTTCGTGAAACCTTCAATGGCTGTACCCGAGGAATTACCATATGCTACAGATACAATGGGAGGCTGATCGATGCCCGGGTGCGGTCACGGGATGCCTCCCTATTGCTCAACCATATTATGTATGCCGATGCTCTGGTGATTGCTGCTCACTGCTGCTCAACCTGGAGCTTGCCACTAAGAGGTGGGGCCTTACCATCAGCCCCACCAAAACTAAGCACCTGCCTGGGTATTATGTACCATCGAACAATCCACCCCCACAACTCACAATTGGTGATGCGGCAGTTGTGGAGAGATTGCCGAGATTCCCATACCTGGCCAGTGTGCTCATGACCAGCTCCGGTTTAACAGCAGTGGGTCTCACTCAAAATCAGTCGAGCGCCATTGTCTTTTCATCGGCTGCGTTACACTGTGTGGAAGCTACCTGCTCTCTCGCTCCACATAAAGCTCCAGGTCTTCTCGGCCACGGTAATTCCCTCCCTTCTCTACGCTTGCGAAACGTGCACCCCCCTAATGGAACATCTTCGTCGGTTAGAAACACTGAGGCTGGCCTGCTAAAGATCCATCTTGGGTTTAACCATATATGTGTGTGTGTGCGTCTAAGTCGATGTGTTTCTATGTGTGTGGGTCAATGTCTGTGTGTAAGTTCACGTGTGTGTCTGTCTTTTTTGCCCGAGCAACGCCGGGTACTTACCGCTAGTACATGTATATCTATGGATGTCTGTATCTCTATGGGCCTCTGTGCATCTCTGTGGGTCTTTATGTGTATGTATATATATATATATATATCTGGGTCTCTATGTGTATCTATGCGTCTCTGTGTATATCTTTTGGTATCTGTATCTCTCTGGGTCTCTGTGTATTTATGGGTTTCTGTGTATCTATGGGTATCTGTATCTATATGTGTATCTATTGGTGTATGTGTGTATCTACAGGTCTCTCTGTGTATCTATGGGAATCTGAGTCTCTATGGGGCTCTATGCATATCTTTATGCGTTTAGAGTATTTACCTGCCGCTATATACTTCCATGTGATAAGCCGCTTGGTTGAGCTGCTATAAATTTGTGACGGCCAGGTCGCTTCTGAAAAAGAGTTACACAGCAACTCATTGTGACCTTACCTGGTAAAATAACACGTAGTAAATAGTAGCAGTACGAGTACGTCCAAACGAGGAGACGGAGCGTTTGGCATATCCTTTGCATTGCAGAGCCGTGAAACATTTCAGTCGGCTTCGGGTAAGGCTTTCATCCAGCAGCAGATTGATTATAATCAATTATTGAATGACGTCGAGGAATGTTTAACCACGTGTCATCCTTCGAGACTCAAAATTCTGTCCGGAGATTTCAATCTCGGGAAAATTCCGAGAAACCCCTTCCCTACCTGACACCTGTACCCTACATCCCCCGGAGGTCGATTCACCTTAACAACAACAAAACACACCGATACAGTGTAGTGTGAATCATCATTGGCACGTAGGCTTGGGGTGTGGTCCTGCCCACGCACGGACCACGACAAAGATAACAATTCCCCATATAGCCTTAACAGACTGTTGGGGCAAGTGCTGTTAGCAAGCACCTATGAAGGCCGGCATGGCACACGAGGGAGTGGGTGGCCACCTTTGTCTCTCTAGTGGCGATATGTACACATCACACCAGGTACTCATTTGAGGCTGAGTCGATCTGGGGGAGGCCCAGGACCGGTTCAGATAATCGTCACTGGTGATGGCTGTGAGCGGGAATCGAACCCGGGTCGCCGAGCTCACAGCGCAGCGCGCTAACCGCTACGCCACCGCTCCCCACCAGCACTTGCCCTCCCAGCAAGCACAGTGTGTGTGGGGCTATCCTGGGGGCCGCTTTGTCTTCGTGCCTCTCTCATCGATTACGAACTAGGCCCTCCCTTAAAATGGGAAAGGGGAGAGAGTCCAGAATTGGCCCACGTGACGCCGAGTGAAGTCGCCTCTGTGGCTCCATCTGAATGTGAAATTGCAGTTGTCGCTCTGCCATCTACATCAGCCGCTCAATTCTGCTGTGAATCTTCTCTGCAGGTGCTATTCCTGCAGGAACTGTCTGGCGCCAAGGAGTGTGGCGATGGATTCTACAAATCATCAAATGAAGTCTGCTGTGAGCTGTGCCGTGCAGGTAAAGCAACACAGATATGGAGACTCCCAATGTATGTGCCTCTGTGGAATGGCAAAGTGTGGTGACCGGGTGCTTCCTTTCCTCCACCCAAGTCAGCTTCTCTCACTGCATTCTAGGCTATGGGGTTGGTGGTTACTGGAGAAATGAGAGATGTTAGGCACTTGAGAAATGTATTGCTGTCAAAGAGTTAACCAACGTAGAAGTCAATTAAAAAGGGTGCGCCATAGAAGAAGACAACCTGATGATGATGATGATTGATGCAGGCAGTGATCAAAGGGAAACTGACATTATTTCATACCTGTCAACCCTTATCAGTGCCTTATCTTAATACAGACCAATTCAGACCTTATTGGTCACCCCTTGTCCTTTTAAATCTTAACGTTTATCCTACAAAGTCCCATCACAAGGTAGAAACTCCAACAAATAGACACAAAAATTGCCTGTATTGAAACGGCTGAACGCTGTATGGACCTGAAAACGAAATTTCCCGGTAATAAATATGGGTAAACCATATGGGTTGACAGGTATGCTATTTGGACACACATGTGTCGTCGGATGGACAACGACAAGAAATGTAAAAGTGTGTTATTGTTGTTGTTCGGTAAAATGGAAGGAACCAGAAAGAGAGGAAGTCCTAACAGAGAATGGCTTGACAACGACATCATTAGAGATTGGTGCCAGAAAGATGTGGCCACTACTTGAGCATATTGGCATTACAAGACAGGGAAGAAAGTGGAAACAAAACATAACAAATGTGCAGTGGACACCTACTACTAAGACTATCTGCCCACGGACCATGATGATGATGATACACGACACTATGCATTACACTACACGACGTTATGCACTACACTACTATACACGACACTACGCTATACACTATTCTATACACACAGATAAATTGCTGGATCACCGCCACACGGGGTTATTCCACACACGCACACAAGCTAACGCTAATGCTGCCGGCGATCAGACTCTGAGAAGCTCCCGCACTAAGCCTGACTCTAAATGGCTGCATGAATGCATGCGGGCATCTGCGGGCGGTCATATGCTAATCCGCTTCCACACAAAGAGCGTTAAGCGGCTGCACAAATATGCATGCCGGCAGGTGATTTTTCGCAACCCCGCACCCACCCTAATACTCGTGTGCGAGCGTCGGCGGCCATTTATGTTTTAATACAAGCGCACGCCTCACACACACACTCAAATTACCAGCACCACGCTGGGGTTCCACACACACACATCACACTGCAGTGATACTCTGTACTAAAGTTTCTTAACGGCGCAAATACACACGAGCTGGGGGGAATATTTCGTGAGACGAGCTCGGCCTGACTCTGCCTACGAACCCAGTCGCTCAAACGTCCTACCACGTACCTTGAAGCTGTCCTCACAGCATCGCACGGACGCTGTGCGAGTCGGAGAGAGAAGGACGAGAGAAAACTTTCCCTATCGCTGCCTCGTAGCAGCACTCGCTGGCATCACACGGATGCTACGAGGGGCTCGAGGAGGCAGGACGGCAGGGAGTGGGTCTTGACGGCCCGGAGGTTGAAGACAAGAGACTCAAATCGTCCTGGGCTACTCTTTTTATTCTCTAAACTTCAAAGGCCCAGGGTGACGTCGTTCCACGCAGCCAACCATGCGCTTACCTGCGCCGCCGTGCCTTTTTACCTTCTCTAAATGGAGTGCCACAGAGTGTGCTGCTGCTCCGCTCACCCATTATTCTCCCGTTCTCATTCATTCTAACCTACTGGTATGCCCTTCTTGCCTAATATTCCACCCTCAGCCTCTCTCAATGTCGTGAATAACTTATTGCAGTTGGCCTAGTGAACCTTTTCCTTCTGCGCCCATACAATTTTAAGCCAATTTAGGGGCACCACAATGTAACCTGTCCTGTAAGGGTCGGCAAATCTCCCAGTACCGGGAAACCATGGGACTCTCCCTCTAGGGGCCCTTTGGATTAAAACTCGATGTGCCAGGCAATCCCCTGCCAGGACACTACGTGGGTGCAAGTGCTGCGTGTGTGCATGTGCTTATCGTGGGGGGTAGTGGATAATCGCGGCGTTTGCGGAGTTGTTCTGCGGTGGTGGCACCACAGAGGCAGACAAAGGGATATCGGACTCGGTATGCAAGTAAATTTGAGTGTCGTCCGCAGAGCAATGAAACTTTAGCCCGATATTTTGGAGCAAATGACCAAGTCGGACAATATAAATACAAAGGAGAAGAGGGCCAAGAACTGAACCCTGAGGAACCCCAAATGAAACAGAGCTGGGAGCAGATTTAAAATCTCCTATAAATACGAAATGTTCCTGATAAGATACATAGATCTGAACCACCTAAGAGCAGGTCCTGAAACCGCCATGATACTTTCCCAATGATCAGTCAAGATGTCATGATCGATGGTGTCAAAGGATAAACTCAGATCCAGCAAAGCGAGAATACTGGGTGAGCCAGAGTCAGCAGCAATCAAAAGGCCGTTCACCACTTTAACCAGAGCTGTCTCAGTGTTGTGTCCAGCCCTGAACCCAGACTGAAATGGATCCAGAAAATCATTAGAGGACAAATGGTGGTTGAACTGCAAGGCAACCAGGCCTTCAGGAACCTTGGATAGGAAGGGTCGATTGGAGATTGGGCGATAATTATTTGGAACCTCAGAATCAAGGCCAGTCTTTTTCAGGAGAGGGATGACAGCTGTAAGTTTGAAGGTGGAAGGGATAATACCAGAGCTGAGAGGTAGATTAAAAATGTTGGTTGCAAATGGGAAGAGTAAATTTACATTTTCTTGAATTAATTTGGTAGAGAAGGGATCGAGGGAACATGTGATGACCAGCCAAGAAAGAGCAGGCTGTGTGTGGAGACGATGAGGGAAGGCCACACCAGCTTGTAAGTTAGATAATCTTGACAAAAACGCAATAAAAAAATATTAATAACTAAATTTCGATTTAATGCTTTCGTGACTGCAGGGATTCATCTTCTTGGTTCTTTCGGTAAAGTCACGTAGAATGGAAATAATAAAACGTCGTGAGAATTATTTTATAACGTTTTTATTTTTTATTATTTAATTATTTCCATGCTACGTGACTTTACCGAAAGAACCAAGTCGTGAGACTTATTTTATTATGTTTCATTTTTATTATTTTATTATTTCCCTTCTGCGTGACTTTACCGAAAGAACCAAGAAGATATTAATAACTAGTAATAAAGTGCTAACACTTTGAATTTTGCTTAAAAGTAACTCAGATTAATGCGAATAATAATAAAATAATCCCAGTGGGAGAGGCAAGATTGCCCACGTCCCATGCAGGTGGCCACTACTTGACCGTATTTGCACTACAAGACGAAATGTGATAAACAAACGACGAAATGTGCAGTGGAAAACCTATGGATCGTGATGATGACTGAAAAAATGAGTTCAGTTGAGCCACTGCCCCTAACATAACTTAACGCTGGTTGACTGTCAGTGCAGCCCGTGACTCACCAAACCAACTTGTCATCACGTGTGTGTGTCTGTGCGTGTGTCTGTGCGTGGGGAGCGGTAGTGTAGCGGTTAGCGCGCTGCGCTATGATCCTGGCGACCCGGGTTCGATTCCCGCTCACGTCCAACACCAGTGACGATTATCTGAACCGGTCCTGGGCCTCCCCGAGGTCGACTCAGCCTTAAATGAGTACCTGGTGCGGTGTGTAAACATCGCCACTGGGGAGACAAAGGCGGTCGGGCGTGGTGCTGGCTCACCCACCCCCTCGTGTACCGTTCTGGCCTTCATAGGTGCTCGCTAACAGCACTTGCCCCTACAGTCTGTTAAGGCTACACGGGGGATCTTTGTAGCGGTTAATGCTTGGCGCTACGAACCCGGTGACCAGTGTTGAATTCCAGCTCAGAGCCAACACCAGTGACGATTATCTGAACCAGACCTGGGCCTCTCCTAGGTCGACTCAGACTCAAATGACTACCTGGTGCAGTGTGTAAACAACGCCACTGGGGAGACAAAGGTGGTAGAGCATTTGCGCCAAAAGTCTGTTAAAGGCTATACAGGAGATCTTTGTCTGTGTTTACAACAACTCAATTGTTGCTCACACCTCTTTGCCTTTCAGGGATGCACAAAGTGATGGACTGCATAGGTGAAGGAAAGGGTGCCTTGTGTGAGCAGTGCCCTAAGGGCACATTCATAGACAGAGACAACCAGGAGAAGGTGTGTCCGTCATGCAGCAGCTGTGGACCAGGTAAGTGACAGCACAGCAAAGTAGGCGTTTCCCCTCTATATGTAGTGTGTGTCCTTTTGCATGTGGCATAGATATTGTTTCATCACCGTCAGGATCCATGTACAGATAGCCCCGTAGTAGGTGTCCACTGCACGTGACGATGCGTGACGATGTGTGACAAGGGGGGGGGGGGGGGGGGTTGAGAAATGTGACGTTACATAAAAATGCACAACTTTAAATAACACGTTCTATTTAATTACATAGACTTTTTAATAAATGTTTTCTCCTACAACATCAGAGTGCAGCGCCACATTAAATACGCACTACAATGACAATAGTTTAAAGCGATTTGAAGCATGTTTTTTTTTTGGGGGGGGGGGGCAGAGCTTTGTGACGTCATATTTGAGGGGGGTCTGACTTTTTGTGACGCCGTGTGACGAAGGAGGGGGGGTCAAAAATCGTCCAAAATCGCGTGACGTCATTTATAGACGGCCCCTTGTGCCAATATGCTCAAGTCGTGCCACATGTGTCTAGTACCAATCTCTTGCGATGTCATTAAACCATTCTCTGTTAGGTCTTCCTCTCTTTCCATGTCCTTCCATTTTTCCAAATGGTGTCAGTTTCCTTCACATCGCTCCCTGCATCATCATCAGGTTTTCTTCTACTACAGTGCAACATTTTATTATACTCATTGGTTTTTTTCGGTAAAGTCGCGTATGTAGAAATAAAATAAGTTAACTAAATAAAATTAAAATAAATCACGACGTTTCGAACGCAACACAAGCGATCATCATCAGGTGGAAATGGGGTTGCCGCGGTTGCTCCTCACGTCGCGTCCTCTCTACCCCTTCTTGGTTGCCACTTTCATATCTGGTAAATTTGCATAATTGCCCCTCCCCACACCCATACTCCTAAAACCGGTCCCACCAGCTATGACTTACACCTGATAGAAGCAAGGGGTGTGATCCTCATCTTTCAACTCGTCACACTCGTGCTGAAAGAAATAAAGACCCCTACTATTGAAGACTGCTGTGTCGAGTGTCCACTACACCAGTACAAACATTTATGGCAGTGCAGCCAAAGCCATTTTAAATAATTGGACAAGGTCAACAAAATACAATGTCCCAAATTGGTCAAGGATACTCTATAACATACCTGTCAACATGTTATCAGTGCCTACCTTATTATAGACCAATTCAGACCTTATTGGTCACTCCGTGTCCCTTGTAAATCTCAACGTTCATCCTACAAAGTCCCATCACAAGGGAGAAACACAAATAAATACATTATTATGTTTTGCCCATATTGAAACACCTGTACACCATATGGACCTGAAAACTCAATTTTCATGTACAAGAATACGGGGTAAAATGTATAAGTTGACGGCTATGTAGTGGGTTTACTTTCCAACACACAACACAACCGGTTAGTACTGTGACTAGTAACTAATTGGCAACGTTTTTGTGTTACGTGACAAACCCCTCTACTTATAGGCTGTGTCGGATGGTGGTGGCAGGTTTCATGACGAAGAGTTGCTGGTTTATCCAGGATGTTTCTGTTGCGCGTCGTCGCTTTAAGATGTTCTCTGTTCATATTTTGGTTTGTTGCGGTTGAACCTGACTCAAGAGCTGCATGGCTCACAGGGCTATACCTAATAAATGAAACTTGAAAACTTGAAATGACGACACAACATTCATATTCACGCGACCTAACCACCACTTCTCCCCCCTTGCGATACTTTTTTTTGTTTTCTAATCGCAGGCGAGGAGGCGGCTGTGAACTGCTCCGTGGCCCAGGACACGGTGTGTCGGTGCACGGAGGGGCTCAAAAGAGACGGCGACTCGGGAATTTGTGTGCCTGAGGAGTTGGAAAACCAAGGTAGTAGTAGGATTACAAAGCCGCTCAAGTCAACCACAATAAGCTGTTTGATTTGTCAGCTGTCAGGGAGAGCACGGGACAGCCTGGTCCACTGAAATGGCAGAAGCTTTCTGCAGTAGAAGCGAAAATTGAAACTCCACCTTATGTCTATTGCAGGCTTCAGGAACTGCATGTTCAACACAGCCATATGTGATGTTATCAGTTCACTACCCTGTGCAATATTGAACACCGAATTTTAATTGTAGCTACACTACTTTTTTAGACTGGAGTCACCTTTCCTCCAAATATTCACACTGGGAAGTAACACATTTACTGCTCGTTTCAGAGATTTGTGGTTCAATTCCAACGGCTAACATTGATTTGAAGCTTTCGTGACTGCAGGAATCCATACTCTTTGGTTCTTTCGGTAAAGCCACGTAGGTAGAAAAAATATAATAAAATGACGACGTTTCGGCTGCAACACAAGCGGCCGTCTTCATGCCGCTTGTGTTGCGGCCGACACGTAATAATTTTATTTTCTACCTACGTGGCTTTACCGAAAGAACCAAAGAGTATGGATTCCAACGGCTACCCTGGTTAATGGAACTGGTGCATTCCACAAAATAAAATGCGCCATCAGCTTCACAGTGAATGATAGTGGTCTGGTAACCTTATTTGAAAATAGAATCACATGTGTTCTGGCATCGTGGTTCAAATGTGAAATTATCTGAAAAGTTCGTTTTTGGGGGAAGGGAAATCGTAAAAAAATAACATCACCCCCAACTGTGAAACTGCTGCAGATGATAATCTTTGAAAAAGCGCCTTCGCGATATTTTCGTGCTTAAAAAAACTATAGAAATTATGCAAAGAGCAATGATTTGATAGTTTTATTTTGATAGAGGTTTCGTTAATGCGACCTACTGCATTCATATACATTGCAATGTATCACATAGACCTGACAAGTAGGCGGAGAGGGGACTGCTGTTCACAGATAGTTTTTTTCTCCTTCATAACATTTTCAGACGCCACGTCATTCGTGTTGGCAGCAGCCCTCATCTTCGTCCTGACTGCACTCGTGTTTGTCATAGTTTACTTCTACATGAAACTAAAGGGGTTGACTTTTAAAAGGATGTTGAAGCGATCCGGTAAGTGGTAATGTTCCGTGCTTAATCCAAAGATCCCATCCTCGTATTGGGGCTGAAATTATACATGTGGCAAAATGTATTTTACTCATTATACGTGAATTAAGATGTGTGGAGAAATCACGTCTTGGCACAAGCCGCCTCTGCATGCTTTCTGCAGACACCACTGCACAGAATGATGAAAATGAGTTTCATCCCTTTTGAAAGCTTGGCTTCGGTGTCATATTAAATTGTCCCTTCGAGAGTCCTGCTATTGGTGACAGTCACCCCTGCCATGCCTCCACTCATCCAACAATATTACATACTCTCGTAAAGTCGTGTTGGACAAGACGCTCAATTGAAGCGTCATCGTTACTTCGTTGTGTGCTTACCACTCTTGAGGAAGTGGACAATTCTCGAGGTCCCGAGGGCATCGAGATAGGATTTGGACTGATTCACAACGATCGCAAAACTGTCTGTTCATGGTCTTTGGCCGGAGGTGATAACATCTTCATCTTGGCTATGAAACTTTACATTCCAGTTAATAACTGTCCAATCTTAAAATTATAGAAAACATTTAAATGTTCTCCTTGACTCCAATATCAACATGTTTAGTATTCTGTGTCGACTGTGCTATGAATCAGCGATAATCTGATTTTATCGGATTTATTTCAGACACTACTCATACAAATAATGAGCATGATGAAAATCTACCGCTTGTTCTTGTCGTGCAAAATGAACACAAGGTGCCATTTGGAGTTCAGGTAAACTCAACGCAGCATGGTGGCATGATGACCCTACTCTACATTGTTTCAGTGTGTAAGCGTGTATACCAGTACACTGAAGACTCCATCTCACATAGACATAAATAATTGTAACCGTGTCTTCTCCACACGCTACAGAGGAGCAATGAGAACAGCGAGACAATGCAACTCATCCAAGAGAACAAAGATAATCTAAAGGTCTGGATTGGAGTGGATCCCTCTGCCTTCTTGGAGCATCTCGATGGCTTCAAATTGATTCCACGGCACGTTCACCAAGCGGCCGTCATCAAGGGCGGAGAGGAGAGTGTTGAGCTCGTACTGGACCACTGCATCTGCCAGGGAGAGGTGGGCTGTGAGAAGCTGTGGGATGCCCTCTACTCTGTGAGGAAGCAATACGTGCATCTATGGAAGTGGATTCAGACACACGGTACGACCCACGTAAACGCACCAGTATATTGATATTGAATGCCTTTTGTTAGAGTAAGGAAGAAAAACCATGCATATGCATAGCTTTTGTAATGCTTTCCAACACGAGTTCGTCCTTGGGGAGGTAATTGGAAACAACGCTACTTTTAAAGCCGTAGAGGAATGATGTCATGCTGTGTGTGACTGAACGACTTCACGTTTCCTTTGACTGTTTAAGTACCAATACGAACCTAAATATGTTATACGTTGTGCCTTGATTCCAGAAGCACAATCCTGGCCTAATTTGATAGAAAATCAAATAAATTTGCGTAAAACGATACTTGTGGAATTCATATGAACCTCTGTCGGTCGCAGGTGAGGCATTGAGAGCCGTTCAAGATAAGGAGTCTGATCTGAAGCTGTGGATTGCCAGAGACCCCAAGCATCTTCTGCTGCAGCTGATGAGTCGTGGACGGATCCCAAACGAGCTCTTCACCAAGGCCAAGAGCATCCGGGATGGCGCAGAGTGCGCAGAGCTGCTGCTCGACTACTTCGTTAAGAGAGGGAACGACGACTGCCTCAAGCTGCTCTTCGCTCTGCAGGCTGTGCAGGACGAGTATTCTGGACTGAAGGAGTGGCTGGGAGGCCTTGGTAACAAAACAATAAATTAAGAATAAACATTTAATTTCATACAATCCAAATTTGTCGTATTAACCGGCCATCATTCCTTTTCGTGACATGTCCTGCCCATGTGCACTTAATTAACAAAAAATGTTCCATAACCCATGTGTAGTGGGTTCTCAGTGAGACGGAGACGACGTAGTGGAGGCACACTTGTTTCTTTAACCAAAGGGCAGCAACACAAAACTTGAAGGGGTAACGGCCCCTTCACCCGTACTCAATGGGAAACACCCCTCGCACTATCCCCTGACTGATCTACTCCCAGTCCTCCGCTAAGAGTGCTAGGGGAGGCTATTTGATCCGGCCCTAGTCCAGCACGGATCCCGGCACCCAGCTAACCAGACCGGCTCTTACAAGAGCATCGGTCCTGAAGCTCTCAGAGCTGCGCCACTGGCTTGCCCTGCTCGGTCCTGAGAAGGAAAGCGAGTCAGGGGATTCCCAGGGCCTATCTGCCGGTCTTCAGTCTTCTCTGGTTAAGCTTTACACACTGGACCTCGAGCCCTCCGGCTCCCCGCCTTTTATACGAATCGCCTCTGAGGGGTGGGACTATGGGGGATAACAGCGCCAACCACAGCCCCCCAGGGTTAACCGTTGCGGATGTGGATGTAGATACCCCTGTGTGTTTGTCCGCTTCCCTTCCCGTAACCACCCCTACACATGCACTGTCGTTCTGTTTTTCTACGTAATTGGAAACTGTGTACTTCAAAAATGCTCTTTTGCACGCTCTTTCAATGCTGTTGTTTTAATTTGCAGTGTCCACGTGTCTGATCCGTATGTCATAGCGGGTCATGTGGGCTGATTAAAACGTTTTTCTTCAGGCACATTGGTTACATTACATGTAATTGAGAATAGGGGTTTTTCCCCTTTTATCTGGCAAGAAAACTGAAACCTTTTACAAGGAATAGTGTCTGCATTGACCACAATACTTTTGGTCAAAATGCAAACAAAAACACACTGATAATATATTCATTATCCTTAAAAATGATTGGTCCACATCAGAGACAGCGTTCTTTTGAGCCTCGTCTCAATTGGTGCTAGACCAGAGGACGCCACAAGTATTGCGGTTAATGCAGACATGATTCCTTGTAAAAAGGTTTCAGTTGTGTTGCCAGAAAAAAGGGGAAAACCCCTATTCTCATACTTTGGTAATGGCAAAGGAGGTCTAATGATGTAGTTAGATTTCATTATTTGGTTCAATTTTCCAAAAGCAACCTGCTCTCATCGACCTTTGAATGCTGAAATGGTGCCAATTGCTGCTGCGTTTCCCCCCTTTTGTGGTGCCGCAGACTTCCTCCGGAGACTCTCCAAGTCCCCCGTGGTTCTGAACAAGTACAGCGACTTTGTCCTCCGGGACAAAATCCGCTTCAAGACGAGGGAGCTGCTCATGGCGCTGCGCAACGACCTGACGCCTCTGCTCTCCCAACTGCAGATCAGGAATATACTCACCGACAACAGTGTGCGGGTATGTCCACTAAGATCATCGTCATCATAATCACGTATCGCATCATAAATAAGTACCTTTGCTATTTGGCCAGTCTTTTGGCTCAAAGGCTATCACGAAAGCACGACGGATATACTTTCTAGGCTTTATAGAGCATATTTCGATGTAAAGCTTTCGTGACTGCAGGGATTCATCTTCTTGGTTCTTTCGGTAAAGTCACGTAGAAGGGAAGTAATAAAATAATTCATAGAGCATTTCTATCTTTATTCTGCTGTGGGATTGGTTGACATTGAGCAATCTCAATAAGGTCCATTTGGATGTTAGGGCTAGACAAGCTGAAATAAGTGCTGAGAGTATGAACAGATGTAAGAAGCACAATTTCACAGAGCACTACACATAGGTCGTTGCACCCATTGGTAGTGGCACACGTGATCTTATAATTATAACGTTTCTAAGACGACCATTACCGTATTTTCCCGCATATAACCCGTGGGGTATACCACTTTTTACAAACAAAACAAGACCCTGCGGGGTATATGGAGGTGCGGGCTATCCCAAAAATATTTTACACATGTGGCATGTCATAATTCGTTTAATTTTTCATGCTAGTGTAATGCGGGCGCGGGCGACCTCCCGGATGTGACGTCACGGAGAGGTGGAGTTAGGTGACGTGGGAGCAAGGTTAAGGTTCTTAAGGGATGAGACCGGAAGAGGAGGAGGGAGAGTGAGAGACAGGACAAGAGTAAGGCCACGTTGGGCGAAGCCAGGAAGAGTGGCACCGGCGGCCAGCGGTGGCCAGCTAAGGGAGCAGCCAGCGGAGCTGCGAGAGAAGACAGCAGAGTGGCTGCTGGAGAGAGGGTGGTTGAGGAGCTGCGGTGAACACAGCTGGCGAGGCTGTGTGTGAGAGGCTACGAGAGCGACGAGAAGAGAAACAGCAGCGAGTGCAGCCAGTGGGGGCTGCGTGAGGGTGACAGCCGGCGAGGCTGCTGGAAGGTTACGAGAACAACGGGAGACAACAGAGGAGCTGTTGGCGTGACGGGGTTAACAGCAGTATCTGTATCAGTGCAGAAGGCTTATAGAAGGACAGCCGTGTGGGTTGCGAGGAAGAACCGAATAAAGGACACCAAGCCAGACTTCGTGGTCGAGTCCTTTATTACATTGGTGTCGGAAGTGCAACGGCATGTCGAAACAAGTGAGAAAGAAAAATGTTCCAGCGCCAGCATCGGCTTCTTCGTCCGAAGACGACGACTTCCCTCCAAACATGGATCCTGCCGGGGTGGTGGAGGAGAGCCCTGCTGAAACGAGTGCGGGGACTGGGGTTGAAGATGTAGCCGTAGTGTCGGGGCCGCCGACAACATCAGACGCTGATCCGCGATGGCTGCAGGTGGCGGAGCAACTGGAGACTCTCAGGGACGTCCTGGCCCAATTGTGTCATCTCGTCACCCCAAGGACGGCGACGGAGAGGGCGGAGAGTGCTCCACAGGCCGCCACGGTATCTTCGCTCCCGGCGCCATTGGCCACGCGGCAGGAGGCCGCCATCTTGCGCGTTCCGCGGCGGGAAACCGCCATCTTGACCACGCCGCGGTTCGACGCCATTTTGAATTTGCCACCGGAGGAGCCATCGGCGGAGGGCGGAGTAAAGAGAAGTCGGAGTCGCCATCTCACCACGGTCAAAGAGTTCGCCATTGGGGGCGACTGGAGCGCTTTCGCCTGCAGATTTTTGGCGGCGGTCCGTTCTGCGCGATGGACCTTAGAAGTGTTGCCGACTCTTCTGGACGACGAATCTGTTCGATTTTTTCGTTCCATTAAGGCCGAAAAGAAGAAGACATTATATGGAGTTTTTCAAGAAATGGCCGACGCCTACGAGCCACCTGACGACGCGCATCGGCGATTTGCTCAACGACAACGAGCGCCCGAGGAATCGCCCGTGGCATACAGGGGTGCGGTGCTTGATTTGGCTATGGCCGCGTATCCAGAAACAACACCTGACCTGCTCGAGCCTCTCATCTTGGGCAAGATGCTCGAGCTGTCGCGGGATCTTGGGATTCCCATGCCGGTGTGTGGGCATGAGAAGCTCACTTCCCGGGCGGCGGCAAAATGTCTGGATGCACAATTCAACCTCCGACGGTGGAAACAAGTCGCGGCGTGGACAGGGGAGCCCGTCGCAGAGGGTGGCGCTCTGGGTTGGGACCCTACAAAGTCGGTATACGTGCCGGATGGGGGGGGCCCTCAGGAGCTGACGGCCACCTCTGGGCCATGGTCAGGCCACGGTGGGCCGGCCTCTTGCGCTGCACCACCGGTACGGGGCCGGCGGGATGCAAGGCCTGCGCTTCGGCACAACGACGCCGATTGTTTCCGCTGCGGACGGAGGGGCCACTACGCGAAGGACTGCTGGGCCCGCATCCCGGGTCCGCCGCAACAGGAGGCCTCATCAACGGCCAAGCCGACCAAGGAACCACCGAACCAGGCAAGTCGGCACGCACCAGACACCCGGCAAGGCTTTACACCTCACCCATCACCTTCGTTGTGCGATCCTAGTGTTGTTGTTAAAGAGAGACCTTCGACGGGGCCTTGTCGCTCTGTGACGCAGTGGCGCAAATTGGCACGGAGGGTTGTCGCGGCCGCTACGGGTTCGTCCACCGTGCCGGGGTCTATACAAGGGGTGGACGTGCGCATTTTGGTCGATTCCGGAGCGTCCGCGACTATAATATCGGATGTCATTTTTCATCTGTTGGGCATCTCACCCGGGGCCGTGCGTCCGGTTTACGGGTCGTGCGTCGCTGCGAACGGGCGTAGTATGGGCATCGTGGGCCAGGTGGACGCTAAAATATCTATCGGGGATGTGTCGGCCTTGGGCGTTGTGTTAATTTCAAGATCCTTGGCAGTTCCTTGTTTATTGGGCACTGATTTCCTGGCTAAGATGCCTATTTTGATCAAAATTAATGAGAATTGTATTGAACTGCCGGGTGGCCGTCAAATTTCGTTTCTGCCGTCGCCCTGGGGGCGACCTGCTTCGACCGTACAAGTGCAGGCGCTATCCGTGGCATCTGTTGACATCCCACCTGGCTCCCAGATGCTTATTCCCTTGCGGTATCGGAAGCCCCTGCCTAGTCAGCTAGGAGCGGTTGGGGTCTTGTTGTCACCTTCAGCCTCGATAACGGCCGGGTTGGCGCTGGTTGGGGCACAGACCATCGTCCGGCCAGATCAATTGCCGTTTTTGCAGGTGCTCAACGCGGGTACTGAAAGTGTTCGCGTCCCGGCTGGCACGGTTGTGGCACATGCCACTACGGCATTTACGGATCACGATTGTTCGCATAGCCAGGAAGTGGTTGCTGGTGTTTCTGAGCCTGTGGCTTCGGATGATCGCTGGATTGCTAGCTTATGTGACGGAAATTCTTCCCTGTCTGTGGATCAACGGGGTGCGCTTCACAAATTATTACTGACGTTTTCGGATGTGTTCAGCTCCAATGATTTGGATTTGGGACGCACCTCGTTGCTTCACCATCATATCGATACAGGCGACGCTGCCCCTATTCGGTTGAATTCGCACCGAATGAGTCCCGCCGAGCGAGAACACGTTCGAGGGGCAGTGGAAGACATGTTGGCTGCGGATATTATATCGCCATCAAACAGCCCATGGGGCGCGCCTGTGGTTTTGGTCAAGAAAAAGGATGGCAAATTGCGATTCTGTGTTGACTTTCGAAAATTGAATAAGATATCGGTGGCAGATGCGTATCCCCTGCCGCGTATGGACGACTCCCTGGACGCATTGTCGGGGGCTAAGTTCTTCTTTACACTGGACCTCTCTTCGGGATTTTGGCAGCTTCCCCTTGACGAGCCCTCACGGGAGAAGACCGCATTCCGTACGCCGCAGGGGTTATTTCAATTTAACTGCCTTCCGATGGGGCTGAATGCGGCCCCTGCCACATTTCAAAGGCTCATGGAGCTCGTCTTGACGGGGTTGCAGTGGGAGACATGTCTCATATATTTGGACGATATTATTGTCTTCAGCCGCACATTTGATGAACATTTAAGGCGGTTGGAGACGGTGTTCGCGAGGATGCGCTCCGCGAACTTGAAATTCAAACCAAAGAAATGTCACCTACTGCAACGGTCCGTCCGTTATTTGGGGCACATCGTGAGCGCTGAGGGGGTGTCTACGGACCCGGAAAAAACGGCGTGCGTCCGAGATTGGCCAACTCCGGCCACCGTGGGGGATGTACATCGCTTTCTGGGATTTGCCTCGTATTATCGAAGATTTGCACCGAATTTTACGACCATCGCGAGGCCCTTGCACCTCCTTACGGGTAAGGGACGTAAGTTTGTGTGGGGACCGCCAGAAGAGGCGGCCTTTCAGAGTCTGCGCAATCTGTTGGCTACGGCCCCAACATTGGATTATCCCGATTTCGATCAACCGTTCATCCTTGATACGGACGCGAGTGACACAGGTATTGGCGCGGTGTTATCTCAGTCTAAAGGGGGCGCAGAGCGCGTCGTTGCGTATGGTAGCCGGGTCTTGTCGCCCGCGGAAACCCGCTACTGTGTCACTCGCAGGGAACTCCTAGCCGTTGTTTTTTTCCTACGTCAGTTTCGACCGTACCTGTACGGCCGTTCCTTTATCGTACGTACGGATCATGCGGCCTTGCAATATGCCCTTAAAATGGATCAACCTTCCGGCCAGCTGGCGCGTTGGTTGGACACGCTACAGGAATTTTCATTTCAAATTCACCATCGCAAAGGGGTGCGCCATGCGAACGCAGACGCACTTTCCAGATTGCCGCAGCGCTCCCCTTGCAAATGTGCGTCGGGGACGCATAGATGTATGCCCAGCCTATCCCCCCCTCAGCCGCTGGTGTTGGCTGTTGAGGAGCCGGATGCTCCTGTGGAACCGGGGCCGACTGATGGGGTTTTGAATCTGCCACGGTCTGTTTGGATACGGGAGCAGATGATGGATGATTCGTTAGTGTCCTTGCGGAAGCGATCTAAAGTGGAGATTGGGGGTCCGGTTACGGAGGGTGCGCCGGAAACCGCGATCCGAGATGGTCTGCTCATGTGGAGGGAAGGTCTCCAGGAGCGCTGGCGTCTGGTGGTGCCTGCGTCCCTGCGATACGAGTTGATTAGAACTCTCCATTGTGACACGCTATTACATCTGGGTGTGCAGAAGACCTTGTTGACGTTGCAACGTCATTATTTTTGGCATGGCATGGCGACGGATGTCGTGGGGCACGTCCGCGCGTGCCCTGATTGTGCCCGACGTAAGCCACCTAAACATCCTTATGTGCCGCCTTTACAGTCAATTCAGGTGTCGCGGGTTAATGAATTGGTGGCACTGGACATTTTGGGACCTTTCCCGCCATCGGCGAGGGGTAATAAATATTTGCTGGTCGGGGTTGAGTACCTCTCCCGTTGGCCGATGGCCTGGCCGTTACCCGACCAATCGGCCTTGGCCATTACCAACGCCTTTTTGTTCGGATACGTTATGGACAAGGGTGCGCCGGAGAGACTCCTCACGGACCAGGGCCGAAATTTCTCTTCTAAATTATTGGCGGAAGTATGCGCGGGCCTAGGGACTAAGAAGGTCCGGACATCCCCATACCATCCGCAAACGGATGGTATGGTTGAGCGGCTAAACCGGACATTGTCTGCCATGCTGTGCCATACGGTGAGTGAACAACAATCGGATTGGGACCTGCACATCCCGGGGGTGCTTTCGGCGTACAGGATGACTCCTCATGCGGCTACCGGTTATTCGCCGTTTTACCTTATGTATGGTCGGGAAAACGTGCCGCCGATGGATGTGCAGCTGGGAACCGGTGTGAAGGGACCTTGTAAACCACTCCCTGACTACATTCGGGACACTGTTCGCCGGGTCTCGGAGGCGCGGGAGAGTGCCCGCGTGGCTACGGCCAAAGCCCAGGCCTGGAACGAGAGGTATGCGCGGCGTTCCAAGGGGGACTGCCCCTGGAAGGTTGGGGACCTGGCCTGGCTCCATTGTCCGCAGGTGTGGCTGGGTACCTCTCCCAAATTTCACAAACCTTGGCAAGGGCCTGTCCGCCTCATTGAGGTTCCTAACCCTCAGTCGGCGCGTGTTCAGATTGGTTCTCGCCGCTGGTTTGTTCACACGTCGCGCTTGAAACCGTATGTTGCTCCCCTACATGATGCTTCATCTCCCAATGTTGCCTTGCCGGGGTCTGTTGCTGCCGACTCTCCCCCGCCTGCGTCCATTGATCTTGCTAGAGCGCCTGTCATACCTGTTCCAGGCAGGCCGGCCTTGACACCAGAGGGGACGAGGCGCCCTGCTCGGAGGGTGCCTGCCAGATCTGCGGGAACTTCGAGCCCTGCAGCCCTTCCGACCCCGCTGCAGACACATCCGCGGGACACGCCCGAGACTGATCCTTCAGGGACACGGGACGTTGGTGGACTTCCAACAGCGACAGGGGGATTTCACCCTGTCACTCCTCAAACTCCATCACGTTCCCGTTCCACGGATGGGCCGCCGACCGTCCGGGACGGGCCGGCGACCCGCACACGTTCTAAATCCCTTGTGTTTCGTTGATTGTTACGTTGCGTTATTGCTCTTACTATGTATTTATTGCCTGCTTCTGCTACGTTACTTGATTGTTGAGTTGTGTTGATTGTTCTTACTGTTATATTGCATGCTTGGTGTCCTTTGGTGTGTTAGGGTCGGTTTCGCCCGCATTACTGTTGGTGTTGTTCAGCCGAGGTCGGCTGGGTTTTTCTCCACGGGGGAGGGTGGTGTAATGCGGGCGCGGGCGACCTCCCGGATGTGACGTCACGGAGAGGTGGAGTTAGGTGACGTGGGAGCAAGGTTAAGGTTCTTAAGGGATGAGACCGGAAGAGGAGGAGGGAGAGTGAGAGACAGGACAAGAGTAAGGCCACGTTGGGCGAAGCCAGGAAGAGTGGCACCGGCGGCCAGCGGTGGCCAGCTAAGGGAGCAGCCAGCGGAGCTGCGAGAGAAGACAGCAGAGTGGCTGCTGGAGAGAGGGTGGTTGAGGAGCTGCGGTGAACACAGCCGGCGAGGCTGTGTGTGAGAGGCTACGAGAGCGACGAGAAAAGAAACAGCAGCGAGTGCAGCCAGTGGGGGCTGCGTGAGGGTGACAGCCGGCGAGGCTGCTGGAAGGTTACGAGAACAACGGGAGACAACAGAGGAGCTGTTGGCGTGACGGGGTTAACAGCAGTATCTGTATCAGTGCAGAAGGCTTATAGAAGGACAGCCGTGTGGGTTGCGAGGAAGAACCGAATAAAGGACACCAAGCCAGACTTCGTGGTCGAGTCCTTTATTACACTAGGACTATCCACTATGCAACACTTACCTTTGACTAAAGCACTGCTGAATAAACCACTCGCACTAAAATTGCACATATTATTACGTTTTAAATGATTCGAATTGCTTGTACAATGAAACGACAATGTTTGAAGTGGGCGCATTTTGTTTATCATAATACTTTCAGTGGCTGTAGGGGGGGGCGAAAGTTTCAGCTGAGGCTATGGATTGCACAATGGGAAGGGCCTTAACAAGCGTCTACCAGACGACACGGAATCATAATTGCTGAGTCCCTTAGGCCGCTGCTATTGCCTGAGCACTATACAGTTGCGACCATGAGCTTTGTTTCAAACTTCCAATGGCTTTGTTGCCAGGAGGAAATGGCGTTAACGTAGTGCTGCTATTGTCTACGCAGTGCGCAATCTACCAGTGCTAAAACTGTACAGGGGTAACTACCGGTCATATGATGAGGTCGAATGCTGGTAAGCCTAACAGTTCACTTACTTACTTATCTACCAGTTATGTGTTACTTATTTATTGGATATTTACTTTTGTTACTTTATTTACTGTTTTAAGTTCACTCGTTTCTGTTTAGTTTGTTTTCTTTGTGCACGTTATGATTTTAACGTTAACAATTGATAGTGGAATGTATTACAAATGTAAACTTTGTACTAATATGATGGAATTAAGCTGCGGTAACGACGTTAAAGATATGAATGCATGCGGGGTATATGGAGGTGTGGGCTATCTGAAATTTGTTTTACACAAAACGCTATTTTTGTGTGCTATATGCGTCTGTGGGCTATATGCGGGAAAATACGATACCACTGTTTACATCGGACTCTATAGTTACATAATAGTATTTTTAAGATATACTTAGCATTTTTTTTACTGATACTCATTATAGAGATGTGGTTTTATGCCAACTGGTGACAAAAATGTCTTCTCAATACTTAATTTAAGATACATTTTCTCCAGCCATAATACCACAAAACATCAAGTTAATTTGTGAATGTTGTTGCAAGTTTTTTTTGCACGAGTGGTTATTTTGATATGCACGTCATCAGCATACAGGGATACTCTAACCCTTTGGCTTCTAAATGTCGCACAGTAGCACTCGGTATAAATTTAATAAAAATGGTCCCAGGATAGATCCCTGCAGGACACCTACAAAAGTAGCCCGTTCCTCTATTTTTGCATCTTGACAAGAAACGATGTTTTTAATTGGTAAGAATCACACAATCTAGATTTGTTTTCATAACTGCAGGGATCCATACTCAAGAACACTATGGCCTTATCTCATCGAAATTTACATAGCGTATTTTCTCATGTACTTCACAGTGATTTTATAATCGTATGTAAGATGACAGTGGTCTGAGCTGAAGAATGGGGTTTCTCAAAATGGTGGTGCCATTTTAGTGACAAAACAGAACAGGCACGAGTGTTAAGGAGGGGGCTGGGGTAGGTTTGGTTGGAGCTGGGGGGGGGGGGGCAACAGAAAGATGGGGGGGGAGTGAAGCATTGCATTGGGAAGACAAATAAACTCGGCCAGGGGGGCTGGGTGGGTATTGGAAAGAGATGGAGTGGACGCTGAGGTGAATACTTTAATGATGGGTTTGTCTCCCGAATTTTAGCGAACCCTTCGATGAATGTGGCTAGTATTCGATAGGGTAAGTCCCGAATAGCAATACAACCTTATCTGGAAATGTTGGAATGTTAGATCATCTTTACAAGAGTTATCGATTGTGGTGCACAGTCACACACCAAGTCACACGATGTCATAAACGCTGCTTTACAACGGAAACACAGTGGTTCTGGAGTGTTGTAGGCAAGTGGCTCTGCAGAATCACCATCGCTATAGAAACGTCCTTCTGCGCTTAATTGTCGCATCTTGTGCTCGTGTGTTCACCCGCAGGCCGTGAAAGAAATGCAAGTTCGGCAAGGCAGCGAGAAGGCGACACAGCACATGGTGGAGTTGGTGATGGCGAGGGGACGACCCAGGGTCAAGCAATTCTGGGAGGCGCTGTGGGACCTCAGGGAAAGTTACCCAGACCTGGAGGACATCTTTGAGAAGTTCTAATGGATGGAACCAGAAAGAGAGGGAAGACTGACAGCGACTATGACTTGACGACATCACAAGAGATTGGTGCCAGAAAGATGTGTCCACTACCTGAGCATAGTGGCACGACAAGACAGGGAGAGGAAAGTGGAAACAAATGACGAAACGTGCAGTGAACCACGACCTACGACTATGGGGATATCTGCCCTATGGATCGTGATGATGATGAATGGATGTGGGGGGGGGGGGGGTGCGTGGGGGTAGTTGTGGCCCAGTGGTTAGTGCACTGCACAAACCAAGGTGGCTAGGATATGTTAATTACCGCGCCTCATATATAGGACAGGAGGTCGTGGGTTCAATCGCGACCCAGACGCCTGCTGTTTATTTGTAGTTTGCAACATCTCTCTCCCTGTGGTCACATGGATTTTTATCCAAGTCCTCCGCTTTTCCTTTCCACATGAAGAATTCACGTGACATGTTTAAGGGTATTTGACTGCTATAAAATTCCACGTGATGATAAGATTTTGTTGAGCTGTCATTTCGGATAGCCATGTCGCTTCTGAAAAAGAGCTATTGTATAGCTCATTGGGCCTTTACTTGTAAAATAACAAAAAAGTTTTGATAATTTATGAACCCAACTCCTCTGTCTGCTTCTTCCCTGGCACTGCTCTACTTTGTAATTCCCTCCCATCGTGTCTTGTGTCCCCCAAGTTTTTGTAACAACCCTTGCCCAATTCAAGAAATGTATTGTCCATTGCCAGCCATGCAGAGGAATGTGCATGGTTGTCGTGTGGGGTGTTTAGTGAACGAGACCGGATTAATCGGTCCTATTCATTAAGATTACTATCTTTAATCTTTGGTTCATTTAAGTTATGGTCGACTTATTTTAACTTTGTTTTATTATTTTATAAATAGCATCACGATATATTTTAAAATATACATTTAATCACAGGCCAAGAAAGATGTATTCACTTGCTTTAGATCGCTGCCACTTCCAGAGCAGACCACGTTGCCAGGCTTCCTCACTGCCAGGCCAGGGATGCCTGATATGGCCATGGTCGCCATTTTTAAAAAATGGCCGCGAGTAATCAGCCCCGAAAAACATTCGTAGAAGATTACAATTCTTGCTCGATTAGTCATCATTAGTGATGTCATCACCTTACTGGATTCATCATCATCGGTGATGACATCACCTTACTGGAGTCATCATAGAGCAAGGCGATGACATCACTAATGATGACGAATCCAGCAAGGTGATATCATCGCCTTGCTCTATTATCTACAGTGGTGACATCACCTTCACTCGATTTAAGACCAGAAACAGGAAGACTTCTTTACAATTCTGGCAAATCCTCTGATGAAGCTGTTGGTTGTTGTTGTTGTTGTAATCGCCAGATAAATATCACAGCAGTACTGAGGAAGGAAGGTCTCAGAAGTGTCAAAGGGGTCGCGTGTGGTAGGACAAACAGTGATATCTCCAATGTTTTTTAAGGCATCCGACTAGCATGTAAGAGTAGGCGAAATATTTCCCACGGGGAGGGGCTTTCTTTTTGGGGCCCTATGGTGGCTTGGAGATGTTAACTACATCGCCTGGTTTCCAGGAAGTTGTGGGTTCGACCCTGACGCCTCCTGTACATTTGGAGTTTGCATCACCCTCCCCGTGGTCGCATGGATTTTTCTCTGGGTCCTCCGGTTTTCCCTCCACATTTAGGCATTAACATCACACGTTTAGAGTTTTTGGCTACTGCTATCCATTTCCACACGATGTTGATGATATCAGCCACTTCGTTGGGCTATCATTTGTGATAGTCAGGTTCACTTCTAAAAGAAGAGATATGTACCTTAGTGGGGCCTTACCTGGTAAAATAGTGCAACATATCCTCTGGGGGGAGGGGCTTTGTCGATGCCCCTCTTGTGGAGGCCTTTCCACCAGTAGTGACCCACGTAAGTCAGTTCAATACTGCCCCTTTACCTTCTAGAATATGTCTTGATACTGGAGGAATCTGATGAACTATAAAGCTCTTTTTTTCACAGATGTCCAGTATGACCCTTGATAGTCATACAGTCACGTCACAAATTCCCTTCACTTCTATTCACTCCCCCGAGTCTCTCTCCACGAACGACGTTTCGTCAACGGTGCTTATGGTCGACACATTTTAGAGCCCCCTGGGCTCTTACCAAAATTTGCCAGCTCCCAGGGCCCTGATTGGCCGACCCGTAGAGTTCAAACCGGCCATTGGTACGGCAGGCACATGAAGGTTACAGCCCAATGACTTCCCTTGGTTGAAGTTCCACTGCAGTGGCCGTTTCATTGTTACATTGCCTTCCTGTCAACCCCTTATCAGTGCCCCTACCTTATTACAGACCAATTCAGACCTTGCCCCGTGCCCTTATAAATCTCAACGCTCATCCTATAATGTCCCATCACAAGGGAGAAACAAAAACAAATAGATTTAACACATTGTTGCAACGTATTGAAACGGCTGTCCACCGCGTGGACCTGAAAACTACATTTCCCTGTACAAGAATACGGGTAAACCGTATGGGTTGACAGCTGTGACATTGCGTTCAATGGTCCCGTGTTAAAGCCGGTGTTAGGCCGTGACGATGTTATCCAGGTCACTGAAGGGAGCTCCCCCTGGCTTGTGGAGCGAAACTCCGGACATCGTGCACGAGCAACAACAACAACAACTCAGCCGTGGAACCCGAAAACACATCGGAGGAGCTTTACAGCACAACCTGCGAAAAACCTACGCAGTGCAGTATTTCAGAATAGTATTTTTTGTTAGGATAGAAGCAACACAGAATAATAGTGTATGCTGCGATACGGACACACAGCTATTTCGAGAGTGTTTGCAAGTTTATATTTATTGAAACACTGTAATACATTTTTTATACTATATATTACGTAACACGATTTATGTTCCTGGGTAGTAAGTGTTCATCTATAATTGCTTATGTCTCAAAAGTATCGAAAATGGCTACTATTCCCCACAAACTTTGCTTTTGTGACCAGGACATTACGTAAATGAATGACACAAATGCACACGTGTCCTCATTGAAAATAGGTACATTTCAAAATATCACTGTCCTGGTCACAAAAGCAAAGTTTGTGGGGAACAATAGCCATTTTCTGTACTTTTGAGGCATAACCAATTAGGAAATAACACTTACTACCCAGGAGCAAAAAGATAATACATTTGTTACACAGTGTTATCAATGGAGTGGATTATTAACGTTGCTTTTGTGTCTTGGTCACAAAAGCAAAGTTTGTGGGGAATAATAGCCATTTTCTGTATTTTTGAGGCATAAGCAATTGGGAAATAACGCTTACGACCCAGGGACAAAAAATATATATTTTTTGTTACACAGTGATTCAGTCACCGTGGCCAAATAAGCTAGTTATAAAAGAATACTCTCTAGACAGAATCTCAACAAGTCCCAAGAAAAAGCATTTGTTTTATTTTACCAGGTAAAGCCTCACTGAGCTATGTATCTGTTTTTCAGAAGCAAATGAGAGACGTAAAGAGGAAATCGATTCTCGGATAAAACCGAACCCCCCCCCCCCCCCCCCCCCCCCCCCAGAATCCGTGCCAATTTGCTTCAGTACGGATGCGAATCTCTCAGCTGCCCGGCTAGTTTACACTTCACTCGCTGTGCGATTCACAGGGACGTTTGTCCGAATGTTGAACGAACCAGCGTCCAATAAGCACGGAAATATACACCTTCCTGCATATCCCTGTGCAGAGCCTCGAATCTCGGTGCTATACAACGGCAGTGTATGTGTAACGGCGTAAGTAGCGCAGGAGACGTCGACGGAGGCAACACGTATTTATTAACAAGAGCTACGATACAGCACGTAGCGCACCCTAACACTTGAAGGGGTAACGGCCCCTTCACCCGGTTCTATCCGAGGCAGTGTCCCTCAGCTAACGTTTCCCCGTTAGCTCCTACTACACCCCTCTAACCCAGACCATCCTAGTGGAGGCTAACTGACCTGGCCCAGCTTCGGCTCAGGTCCGACCCTCAGCCACACGAGCCTGGCCCTCACAAGGACACAGACCTCGCTGCTCTGAGGTCGCCCCTGGCTTGCCCTGCTCGGCTCTTATAAGAACTGGCAGACAGGACAGTCTCAGGGCTAGCTAGCTCCTCTTCAATCTTCACTGGCTCTTGATTCTCTTCTGCTCCAACGACTGCCTCGAGCTCTCTCGCGCACCGCCTTATATACCCAACTGCCCCCCCGAGGGGCGGGGCTGTATGCGGACGTTGATGTAGACACCCCAACGTAACGGCTTGCTACACCCCGGTACGTAATACCTCTATATATGTATGATATATATGATGCGTTCGCCCTTGTTTTCTATTCCACGGTGTAGGTAGTTTTAATTGTGTTTTTGTTTGATTTGAAGATATTTTTTCGTGTTTTTACCTCAAACTGTGCTGAAAAAAAACTGTTTTGTAATTGTTTTACTTTTGTAATTTTTCAGTCGGTACCCTGAGCCAATGAAGTATTTAAGCAAAGGGGTTGGGTTGGGAAATCTGCAGTCTGTGAGCCAGATGTGACGCGGGACATTATTTCAATGGCCACATGAAAGCCATACGTTTCTAACTGGCACTCAAGTTATATTTATGCGTGACTACAAGCACTACAAGTGAACCTTATGGCAGTACCCCGGGGTACCATAGTACCCCGGCTCTCGCATAATGTTCGTGATGCAGTCATTTTTAGTCTGTTGATGATCGGCAATGCGGCAATCGACTCATCTCGACGAGCTGTACACGATGCACTATTCAAAGTTGAATTTTTCGATAACGGATTTTTCATGCTAATGTTTGGCGTTTCGACATCGTGGAGGAGCACTGATTTAGGATTGATTGGTACCCCAGTCGCGGAGTTAAGTACACCCCTGGAAAAAAGTGTCCCAGAAATAAAATATTTAATTGCCTCGGCCATTTTGTATTGTGTCACTACAACATATGTGCACACTATTATATACTACACTGCTATACACTACACTATACACTACAATACAACACATCACTGTTATACACGACACACTACACTATATGTTACAATATACTACACTACTAGACACCACTACTAGACTAGTAACATGACACTATACACTTTGGGTGAGTGGTGGGCATCGGGTGAGTGGTGGGAGAGGTTAATTGGGATTTTGACATGAAGCTACCAACGCGTGGGCGAACCCAAAAACATCTGCCGAGATAATCGCCACAACAACAAAAAACTTTCTTAAAACTATGTCAGTGCATTTGTAGTGGGTCGTATGGAGACGGAGTCTTCTTAGGAGGCAACACGTATTTATTTAACAATAACGTGAACACACGGGGTCCCTAACATAAAGGGGTAACGGCCCCTCCTACCCGACGACCTGAAGAGATATAGCCTCCGGGCTAACGTGCCCTAGTCACTGGGACCACCTAATCTTAGCCCTCCGGCTAACAGGACCTAGGGGAGGCTGACCCGACCCAGCCAAGGGCTTAGGGTCTCGACCACTGGCCCACTTAGACCCGGCCCTGATTAAGGACGTCTGGTCCGGGGACCCTCAATGTCCTCGTCTTCAGGCGAGCTCTTCAGTGTTCAGCTTGACGCTGACTGCCGGAGCTGCTCTGGGGTCCGGCTTTTATGGGGCTCCCAGGGTCACTCCACCCCGGCCACGCTCACTCTCTGGAACCTTCTGGAGGGACCTAGATTGTTGCACAATCCCCCAGCCCCCACCTCGAACCGCCCCCCAGATTGCCTGACCCACGAGTCCAACTTGGTACAGACCGGACCCGCCATTGCCCCCTGTTGGGCTCTGACTGGAGGTACATAGTTTCCAGTAGTGGTGGCAGTTACAACACATTGCCACACAAACCCCATTGTATAAGCAGGAGCTGACAATACGCAGCCTACGGTGCTTTGTATTACATGATGTTTGTACCAGACCTGAATAAACATAACATGATTTTTTTCCACGTCCTGTTCCTCGTGTCTTTTCACACATACATACACACAACAAAGATCACCCGTATAGCCGAAACAGACTTTTGGGGGCAAGTGCTGTTAGCGAGCAGCACCTATCAAGGAAGGCAATGTGGCACAAGGGGGGGGGGGTGGGTGGCCAGCACTCCACATCCGACCACCTTTGTCTCCCCAGTAGAGATGTTTACACACCAAACCATGTCCTCTTTTGAGGCTGAGTCGACTTAGGGGAGGCTCATAACACGATCCCAATAAAATTAAAAGACAAAAACCAGAAAGGGTTTAATATCATCATGTACATTAAAATCGATCATGTTAATCTCGTTAATATGCCGTCCGTATTATTGTTTGGGTTTTTCACAGTTAATTAACATACATAATGAATGTGCATTTTGTTGATCTAATAGCATGTGTAGTGACATGAGAAGGGAGGGGCTGCTGGGGGCTCTGGGACCCTGGGCGGGCTAGGCGCTTGGGCCCCTTGGCGCCAGGCGCTGGGTTCACAGGCGGGTCAAACGCTTAAGCCTCTTGGCGCCAGGCGTTGGGTTCCCGGGCGGCCCAGGCGCTTAAGCCGCTTGGCGCCACCAACGGGGCGGGGGGGGGCTGTGTGTCAAGACCCAAGACCCAAGACCATCCATCTGAGGACCCTGGGACGCTGTGAGGGCCAGTGGTGGGACTCTGGAACTCCCGACTCTACGACCTTGTGAGGGCGAGTTCCAGAGCGTAGCCAGAGTAGTGTATCTAGGCTGTGTACCTAGGCTGTAACAGAGTTGGACTGTTGGAGAGTTGGAGTGTTGGATTGTAATAAAGAAGTTACCTCTACAAGTGTCTCCGGAACCCGTTACACATGCACAGAATATGCAGTACCTATTATTGGCTGCTCACAGTTAATCAACATACAATGACATGCTTATTATTTAGTTAGTTTGTTATCCACCTCCTGCACCTCCGAGCAGCATGGTGGAGATCTGATAGTTTATCGACCTGCATGGCCGTGCAATGAAAGTGCACAGATAGTCCCCGGGTTACAGAAGGGGGGTTAGGTTAGCGAGAACGATCCGTAACCCGAATTTTCCGTATATCGGAAACTGAACGATTTTCCCCAAAAATCAACGATGAAATGCCACATCCGGAAATAGTTGAGCCTCTCCTACCCGATTACTCAGTACGGTATCGCGCTGTCGTCTATTTTATACCGCTGCCTGTGGGGCCGTCCATAAATGACGTCACGTGATTTTGGACGATTTTTGACCCCGCCCCCCCCCCTCTTCGTCACACGGTGTCACAAAAAGTCAGACCCCCCCTCAAATATGACGTCCCCCCCTTAAAAAATAAACATGCTTCAAATCGCTTTAAACTATTGCCATTGTAGTGCATATTTAATGTGGCGCTGCACTCTAATGTTGTAGGAGAAAACATTTATTAAAAAGTCTATTTAATTAAGTAGAACGTGTTGTCTAAATTTATTTAAAGTTGCGCATATTGATGTGACGTCACATTTCTCAACCCCCCCCCCCCCCCCTTCGTCACACATCGTCACAAATGTCTGCCCCCCCCCCCCCCCCAGGTACAACGATACGGCCCCTGTATCGTTGTACATAATGCTCCCCACCTCCTATGATTCTTTCATATTATCGAATATCTACCCCAACACTACCCCACAATTCAACTAATGGAACATACACTGTATACTCATCCAATTGTTTATGAATGCCACGAAATATTTTAATATTAATTGTTAACAGAAAGCAATCAATTAGGCTAGGCCGAGGCTTTTCCGATCGCTGTTGGCTGAGACCATAAGCAATCGAAGTGTAATTGTGTTAAATAAAGTACATACAGTAAATAACACATGAAATAAACTTAAAATTAAGAAAACTAACAACAGACACATGGGAAAAAAAGATAATTCCAAGTATAGAAAACTAAATTACATAATGCTACGAAAGGAGCAATGCATAAGGCTGCCCACCTTATCGCCTGATGAAGCTGGTTATTGTTGTTGTAATCACTAGTGAAACGTCACGGTACTCGAATTGTAAATGTTGTGGGTTTACTCTCCAACACACCGGTGTGCTGTCCTATTAAAAAATTGGCACGTTTTATTTTCGTGACAAACCTTACTAATTGGCTGTGTGGGGTGATGGCGGGTTTAACGATACATTTATAGTCAAGTGATCTAACCCCAAAACCCCTCTATTTTGGATAAAATTGGTTGCAAAAACCGACCTACTAAGTGTTAATCGTGTACATGCTGCAGCTTGGTAATGTTTGGTGAGGGTAGAAAAGCTTGAGCTAGATCCTCGATCCTGCCCGCTCCCTACTGTCCCCACAGGACACCAAACAGGGTAGCTGCAGTAGCCACAGGCTTCCACACAGCACCGTTCACACAGAGGCTTGCACACAGCAGCACTCACACAGAGACTTGCACACAGCGGCACTCACACAGAGGCTTGCACACAGCGGCGCTGTGTGCAAGTGCACACAGGCCATTAATCACACCTTATCGCACGTCTCCCTGGCAACACCTCTGGTGTCAGCGTGCAACCCCGGGCGACCCGGTATGCACCTGCTTCTCCCCAAATGAGGTGGCGGTTTGCCCGTGCAACGTTATGTTGCACACGCACACGTGTTTGTCCTCGGTTACCCTCAGCCAAAAGTGTGCACCACGTATTTTTACCACACTACACAAGTGTAGAGGTGTAATTGTGCATGGCCACGGATGTTGAGGTGTAATTGTGCATGGCCACGGATGGCCAACAAACACAAGGGGCGGGGTTACGGCCGTACACAGGGGAGGTGCTCGCACCGACGTCCGCACCTGCATCCCCCAAGGGCCCCTCCCGGGGGCCGAGCCCTATAAAAGGTGGTGAGCCGGAGGGCTCGAGGTCGGAGCTCAGCTTTAACCAGAGAAGAAGGAAGACCTGCTAGAATAGGCCCCAGAGCTCCCCTGGCTCGCTGTCCTTATAAGGGCCGACCAGGGCAAGCCGGTGGCGTGGCCCCGAGAGCCCAGACTGACGAGCCGGTCTGGAGACTCAGGGTGCCGGGATCCCAGCTTGACCAGGGCTGGGATAGATAGCCTCCCCTAGCTCCGTAGTGGAGGACTTGGGCATAGGTTAGCGGGGTTAGCTGTTGTGTATCCCTGTAGCCAAGTGACCCGTAATTACTGTGTGTGCACAAGTTGGTGTAATAAACAAGTGTGCCTCCGACCCTGTCGTCAAACTTCCTACATACTTACTACACAAGTACACCGTAGTATACACTACATTCACTGCTGTAATACGGGGCTTAGTCCCGCGCTCGTTGGCTTGAACAGTGCGGAGTTTTCGCGACAGTTGGATTCAACGGAGCGGAGTCTCGTGAACGAAATGTGTTCGTAAGTCGATGACTGTTTGTAATGATCCTGATTGGCCTACACCAGAGACAGCCTTCTCTATGGCCTTGTCCTCACCAGTTTCAGACCAGAGAACACCAAAAAGGCGAACAGTAGAAAGACGAAACAAATATCAGAGCATTTATAGCGCGGGTTGAGCAGTTATATCTATGGGATAATTTATTTTTAAAGTATCAAAATATGGTAAATAAGAATTGGTTTTACACTTTGTGGCAATAGAATAGGAGGTGTTAAGATGTTCAAACACCAAATAGATACCTTTTGCAAGGAATCAAGTCTGCATTAACCACACATACTTTGTGGCAAAACATGCAAACATTATCTGATAATATACGCATTGTTTTCGAAACTGATTGGCCTACACCAGAGACACATTTTTTACATGGCCTTGGCTTTGTACTGCTCGCCGTTCTCTGGTCTGACACATTGGGGGTTATTTCACCATAATTCACCACGATAGTTAATTTGGCTGCTTCTTTGAAGGCGAGGAGCATAGACGGCAATTGCAACACATTTTACATTTCAGTGGTCATTGTTGAAGGATGCCAGTCACACGAATGAATTACTATCCTCTCACCATCTTAAATAAAGGCTGTCAAACACAATATAATTAACATTAATAGGAACCCACCGCATCTCACGAAATAATCAATCCTCCAATAGTTGTGAACTGGATATGTTAAGGACATCAGCGATAAAAGACAATTTTCTGAATCTCAGTGGCCTGTAACCTGGTTAAATACATTATTTATGTGAATCTCACCTCTTGAAAAAACCCCGACAAAATGAAAACTCAATAAAATAAACATGAAATAACCACGGATGTAACTTCGAGATAAAAAGCTTAATGAAGTTGTGCTGTAAATCACAAACGAGATCACTCTCAGGGGCATCAAATACAAAGAAACCCCGTTTATAGCATTAACAGACTGTTGGGGCAAAGGCTGTTAGCGAGCACCTTAATGGCCTGAAAGGCACACGAGGGGGCGGGTGGCCAGCACCACGCACGACCGCCTTTGTCTCCCCAGTGACAATGTTTACACACTGCGCCAGGTACTCATTTGAAACGGACTCGACATAGGGGAGGCTCAGGATCTGTTCAGATAATCATCACTCCTGTTGGCCGTGAGCGGGAACCGAACTTGGTTTTGCCGAGTTCGAAGCCCAGCACGCTAACCGCTACGCCACCGCTACCCACAGGTACCTCACACACCATCACACATGAACTGCGTGTGGATCTGCCTATTCATCGGTGCTACTCCCAAACAGCACAACAGTCTGTTAAGGCTATATGGGGGAATATTTATATTTCCGAGTGTGCATGAGTAATGACAGGTGGGCGGTTGCTGAAATTTGAGATGGCGAGATGAAATCAAAGAGTTCTGAAGCCACTCCTCAGCCACTGTCACAATTGTGGAAATGTGATTTTGGGAATAGACAACAACAGTTCTTCCATCTTCCTGAATACAACGTCACTTGGAAAAATCTTGATGCTGTGTACGTGAATTTAAAAGGTGACATAACGGTAAAACCAAAGTGGCTAATTGTGTTTGTGGACATCTAATTCAAAATTAGGACTCGCCTAATTAATGTAACTGTTACACTCCGATTTTGAACACTTTAAACATGCGAAACATTAACCGCATACGGAACGTACACTTAAGTAGCACACATTCACGGTAACAGCAAAAAGTGGCTGTGAGTGCGAGACCACTTAATGAATATTCTCAGTGCAAACTCTGAATGGCTGAGTCCCTTTATGACTCCACTGTTGTGTGCAAGCCGTTGCAGATTTTCTCAAGTCGAGGATACACATCCCTGAGGTCCCACAGTAGCTCCCAGAAGGGCCTGGCTTTTGATGGATCGTCGCTCAGAACAAGCTCCAGCACGCGGACGGAGGTCACTAGAGTACCCGTTTCTCTGGCCGTCTGTGAAAGTAAAAGGACCAAACGAACCCAGACTTAGCACTTAAAATGTCACAATTGTTTCGATTTACAAAGGCAAGTGGCCACACAGTGCTCGGATGACTCCTGAACACACCTGCAGCAGTGTGTGGTGAAGACAAGGGGGTAACAAAGTGGCTAGGGAGATGTTAAATACCTCGCCTTCATCTTCTTGGTTCTTTCGGTAAATTCACGTAGAAACGTCGTGAGAATTATTTTATTATGTTTTATTTTTATTATTTTATTATTTCCCTTCTACGTGACTTTACTGAAAGAACCAAGAAGATGAATCCCTGCAGTCACGAAAGCTTTAAATCGAAATTTACCTCGCCTTCTTTAGAGAAGGTCATGGGGTTCATTTTCTGTACTTTTGAGGCATAAGCAATTAGGAAATAACACTACCCAGGAACAATAAAAAAAAAATTGTTACACTTTATAATGGAGTGGATTCTAACCATTACACCACGGCAGTTACCTACGTTTCTCAGTTAAACAGTCAAACATCTTATCGTTATGGTAAACTGGTATCCATATTTTCCAATTTTTTTCATGTGGTAACTGTTAATTCCAAAAACTCAGATTTTAACAACCCTATTAAATACGCACCTGTAAAATACCCTTGAAGATGTCTCTGTTGTCAAGTGTTGTAATCAGCTGCTCTGCCTCATTCCCCAATGCTCCGATTAGCTCTGCCTTGTTGTGGTAGACTTGATTCTGAAGGGCGCGGTCGGTGTACTGGTTCAGACGCATGAGAAATATGTTGGAGCGCTCTTTGAGGAAATCTGAAAGATGGGGGTTTTTGGGTAGTGGGTTTAGATCAAGTTATGTATCAGTAATTTATACAGGTTGAGCAAAACATTTCCAAACCTGTTACACTTTTCATGAAGAGTTTATCTCGATCAGACTTGTTTGTCTTAAGCTCCATTCAATACAATCATGTTGCTCATCTTCACCTCACATCTAAACTATTAAAACTAAAGTATATTTATTTCAGCAGGTAAGGCACACGAAGCTATAGAGCACTTTTTAAGATGCGACTTGGCCAAAAATGATAGCTCAACAAAGTGGCTTATCACGTGGAAATGTATAGCAGCCAAATACTCTAAATGCATGTTGATTCTAAATGTGGAGGGAAACACCAGAGGATCCGGAGAAAAATCCACAGGTAGCATTCTGCAGTAACTTCTCCAACTCCTCAGAGTGGGCAGCAATCACCAGATTACCCGAATAAATAATATAGTTGACCAAGAGGGAGCATCCTTTGACCATCCCTGGGCATCAATTAGCCTCCCATTTTAACTATATCATATGAAAATTCCACTGATACATCAATGGAAAGCTTCTCTAACTACGAGGTTAAAGAAGATGATAAATAGGGTAGGTGCAAGAGGAAATCCCTGTTGCACCCCAAGGTGAACAGAAAATGGCTCCGACACCGGGCCATGCAACTTTATCCAGGCCTACCCACCATCATGAAGGTCCTTAATTATTATAAGCAGACGGTCTGTGATGCTGAAAGCATAAGGAATAACTCAGAACCCTGGCGTATTGATGGTATCGTAGGCCTTGACCAGGTCAATAAAACACTAAATTATAACACTCACTCCACAGTAGTCTGAGATTATTAACAAGGGCCCTTATGCAGAACAGTGATCAGCCAGTTAAGGTGCCTGCATTGTCACCGAGCCTTCACCACCAGTTTCCCACCATACCATGCTTCACTACTCTCACCTAGCACTGACGGCTGTTTGTAGAACCCTGCGCAGCGTCACTCAAAATCGGCTTCGGACACCAAAGGTCTCGAACTGTTACAGCCTAACGTTGGTTTACACTACACCACTATACACTACACTATACACTACACTACTTATACAATACACTACTATACACTGCACTATACACTATATTATTGCACACTACTATACACTACACTATATCTTGACTTAAAGCTTTCGTGACTGCAGGAATTCATATTCTTTGGGTCTTTTGGTAAAGTCACGTAGATAGGTTCAAAGAAAATAACAAAAAACTACGACATTTTGATCGCAACACAAGCGGTCGTCATCAGGAAAAGGGGGTTAGCTTCTAAAGGCAAACTGTTTATAAAGGTTTTAAATGGGCATAGCCCAAATGTCAGCCACCTCGCGCGCCGGCCTCGAAGTTGCTGCTCTGCGACCTTCCATTAACATGATAATCTCTCACATTAACATAGCCACCTCAGCTCGCTCGCCGTGGAGGCCACTCAACGATCCTACATTAACATGCAAATCAAATTTTTACCTGGCAGCCCTTTGATTGGTGAGAAACCCACCACCGTTGCGGTCGCTGCCCACCACTTACATTAACATTGGCTGCTGACATTTGGGCTACGCCCATTTCAAACCTTTATAAACAGTTTGCCTTCACAAGCTAACCCCCTTATACTTGATGACGACCGCTTGTGTTGCGATTAAAACGTCGTAGTTTTTTGTTACTTTCTTTGAACCTATCTACGTGGCTTTATCGAAAGACCCAAAGGATACTACACTATACATTACACTACTATACACTACACTACTTACTATACACTAGTATACATTACTATACACTAAACTATATACACTATACTGTTACAGCCTCACATCGGTTCTCTGCTATCACCCCCCCGGTGTGGAACTCTCTAATCTCTTTGCATATCCGCAACATCAAATGCACTCCGACTTTTAAGAAACATCTAAAAGCCTCTATCTCTGTTGGTCAGGCTTTCGATCAGCCCTGAGCTTGGCGCCACACATCTCTGCGTTGTTGAATTTTGTCTGCAAAATCTGGCGCGTTTTTAAATGGCATTACATCAGAAGTCCATCCCATGAAGAACTATGGAAACTAAGGAAGACGAATGTGGTAATAGTTTGTTACCAAGGGAGCTGAGCCACTGCTTGACTTCAGGATAGTGGTCTTCCACGTCTTGCAGCGCAAACAGCAGCTTGAGGCAGCCATCGTTGCCTCTCTTTATGAAGTCGTTGAGCAGTAGCTTCACATGCCTGTCTTTGTTCCAGATCCTCTTGGCTTCGATGGAGAGCTGAGCCGTGATTCGTCCTTGCCTCGTCAACTTCTCCAGGAAGTGCTTTGGGTTCTTTCTGATCCACGTAGTCAGATCATTCTCCTTGTTACGAACGGACTGCACTGCCATACCTGTGGGTGGAAGATTTAGGTCAGATGTCAATCCTCAGGTGGCTTATAAATGCCATGACAGAGCACCAAGTCAACATATTTTACAGTTTGGTTCACTGTGAATATTAAAATCAATTTCCTTTGTTTCATGAATATATCCTGTGACCGCCATAAATTGGCTGCAAAATACAAAACGGAATTACGAGAAAACAGTGCTTTGTCAGGCTAAGATAGTGCCAACGCAATACTGGTTAAGCAAATCCATTCCCCGTAGTCCAAACGAAATTGTTTGAGACCTAAAATTCCAAACCTGAGTTTCTCTAAAAAACACTACGAAAGTGAAAAATAAAGTATTTTTTTACCAGGTAAGGATCACTGAGCTAAATAGCTCTTTTTCAGAAGCGACCTGGCCACAACTAATAGCTCAACAAAGTGGCTTATCACGTGCAAATTGATAGCAGCCAGATACTCTAAATGCATGTTTCTAAATCTGGAGGGAAAACCGAAGGACCCGAAGAAAAATCCACAAGACCACAGGGAGAGACACCACAATCTCCAAATTTACAGCATCAGGCGTCAGGGTCGGGATCAAACTGATGACCTCCTGTATACCAGGCGAGGTAGTTAAAATCTCTCCACTGTGGTGCCCCATGGTGAGATAACCAATCCAAGATCTAGACATTCTCACAACACACGCAGACTGACTATACAACATCATCCAAAGAGTAAGAGAAGTCCAGAAATTTGCAAGAGATTCAATGTTCTACAATTAGAATGTTTTCATCATTTGCATTCCACATTTGAAAATATTTCTTACAAAGGTATGACGTGGAAATCAGATAAACTCACCACAGAAATGTATTCACATTGAAGTGTGATCAACCAATTAACATTTGAAAATATTTCAAATGTTAATTGGTTGATCACACTTCAAGGAGCACATCCCTTTACCCAGAAGTTTCCTGAATTGTAATACACTGGAAATAAGTCAAGGTACCTGGGAAACCCACAAAATGCTTGTGGATCGGAAACTAATCCGTTTGTATGGGCATCTACTGTCAACTCGTCCCAACAGGTTTGGTAACTCGAACGCTGAGATAACTCTTTCAGGATTTCAGACATGACCATGTGACTGCTCCTATAACAGACTCTTGATTTCAGTAATATTATTTTATCTGCACTAAAGTTGGGCTATAAAGTGTTACAAATGAGACTCAAATATTATTATTTAGCTTTAGGCAACAAAAAAACAACACCAGCTGGCAGTGGTGAGAATGCAAGAGTGGTCTTTGAAGGATATATGTCAACTGTTACAAGACGAAAACCCAAGAGTAGATAATGATATTGATTAGCCTGCTCCTTGAAGGTTGCGCATCCAGTGTCAATGGAATAACTGAGGCATCGAGGATGCACAAACCACCTGGCCGGCCGACAGATACATTACGGAGGCTGTCCTACCATGTTCTTGAATCCACTTCGATAGCTGCTGGTAGTGGTTGCTCACAGATTGGAGGGCGTTCAAGAGTCTCTCACACTCCTTTGCTCCTTGCTGAATGAAGTGGCTCAATACGAGCTCCACACACTCCTCTCCATGCGTGTTATTTGCTGCTTGGTAAATTTCGTCTGGAATCATGGTGGCGTTTTTGAGATGCTCCAGGAGATGTGAGGGTTCCACTCCGATCCAGGCCTTGAGATTATCTTTGTTTTGAAGGATGAGCGTCACGGTCTGGCTGTCGTATGCCAACTGCAGTGGAAAAACAACATGTCTATATTTATTTAATGTATTAAAATGGAAGGTATCGGTGTAGTTACAAAGCCTGCATAATAGAGTGAAATATTTTAAAAGTCAATGTGAATACATTTCTGTGGTGAGTTTATCTGATTTCCACGTCATACCTTTGTAAGAAGTGGATCAGTTTCAGTTGTGTTTCTTGTCATTTTAGTCCCTGAGAAATTAACACGTGAAAGATGGGTTACTACTGCTCCTGCTTTGAGATACAGAATAAAGCACCCTCTAATCTTGCAACTCAGTACTAGGGATATCATGTAACAGTGACTAACTACGGAATAAGGAGATATCCTCCATATATTTTTTATTGTGTGTATATATATCTGTATTATCCATAATTGATTGTTGAGTTACGTATTTAAACATGATTACTTCGGGAGTCTGTGAATGAGACATTGACATAAGGTGAGAAGTTATGAATGCATTAAGGGTTCCATTAGTGCAAGCGTTGAGCTATTGATGGAGATGAAATAGAAGGAGATTAGAGAGATTTTATATATAAGTTTGAGGCAAAGTATATTGAATACAGTTATCACTAACTTATCAGAAGAGTGTAATTTGAGAAAAAATCTTTTCATCAGAAGGAATACTTCAAATCTAGGTAACAGTTCCATTTCACGAGCCAGATGCCAGGTGCATATTTAGTTGAAGACAGGGCGAAGATTGGTTAAATAGCAGCTCAGAAATCCTTGTACAATTGAGCAAAAAAAAAAAATCATCCCGGTGATGTAAACCATACACACACAGGACAATGCTGGGGTCAAGGAGACGATGGGAGAGGTCACATACATCACAATGAAGGGTTGTCACTGTAGTATAAGAATTATGCAATTCAGACCAAACAAAACATTGAAAGTGTTTATAGGGAACATCCAAGTTTTGCCGTTAAATGCACAGACACATTGCTTCAACTCTGTCAGATATTATGCTTTAAGACAGAACAGTATACTTACAGAAACGGTTCACTCTTCTTCTGACAATGTGCCATTTTCTTCTCACGAAGATGATCAGTGCGATTGCGAGAGTACATCCCAACACGATGACAGCTATGGGTGTGATAATAAAAAAACACGAATCCATTAGGACAGGAACATTTACATTCATCCTACACATCTGGATGTATTGTAAAATAATCCCATCGATTAAAATGGCGATTCCTGTACTGCCTTTAAATCGAATGGGTTTCTTTAACAGTCAATGGATTGTCCAATAAGAAAAACCCCAGTTATTTCAATGCAGATTCAGGAATTGCGATTGAAATGAATGGGGATCCTATGAACTACACAGGTTCAGTACATTCCATTTAAACGAATGAGATTGACACCCAAAGAACTGTCTGCAGAATTTACATTTGATCCATTAGATATCCCTGGATCTGCATTCAAATAAACGGGATTGACGTGGTGATTCCAAAGATATTGCACATTTTGTAAATTTCCCATAAAATAGACTGGCGATCAAGTTATTATGATTTAAATCTAAATTAGATGGCATATATTTTTTATTAAAATATCCTTCATAGTGGGGTAGGACAGGTCAAAATAGTACAAGAATAATAAAACTTGAAAATAATTTGCAAATTGCCTATTGGTAAGAAAAAAATATAGGCAGTGATAGGACATTGTAACATGCGAATTGCCCATGGAATATTAGTTATTCCTAAAGGCATCATCCGTGTTTAAATGTTCAGATTCAAATATGATTGTTGCAGGAATGGTCCAGAACTAGCCGAGTATGGACTTGCAATTTAAGCTCGAAAAATGTGCAGGTTGGTCATAAACATGGACAATGGTTGGCTATGAAAATCTATTTTACGTGTATTGCCTTCATTATGCATTCCCTCTCTCCGGTACAAAAGCTAGGCTCAGCACTCACATGGGGGACACATACAGCGATGTTCTTCTTGTGTCTCCTGAAAGTACCTGGCCATATCAGCCATGTCTGGGGAAAAGAAAGCTGCAGCTAACTGGCCAAATCTTCATGATCCAGGAAAAAAAAACGTGACTACAGTTACACCTCCTGCCCAGGCCTTAGGCTCCACCGAGGGCTGCGGGAGTCAACACTGTTTTCTTCAGCTCAATGTGAATGGACTACACTGGTCAACACACTTTTTGTGGCATAAGCTATTCCAACGGTTCTAATGTAATTTTGGGGTGCTGATTGCAAATCTGGCATCAGTTTTTGTCTATCACATCAGATTTTTGAGATATCAAATATTGCATTTAAATAAAAACTGCAGAAGAAAAATATTAAATAAATGTGGATATCTATACAAAATGATATTATAAACACACTATCCTAAGAATACAGCACCACATTTTAACACTAAAGGAGTCACTGACTCGCAACAACTTGCAATAATAAGTGACAGAGTTAATTTCTGGTAAAATCAATGAAAATGGGGTATGCCGATAGCATAAAAATGAGATGTGATAGAGCAAATCTGAGATCATATTTGGAATCGGCACCCTGAAATTAGTCTAAAACAGCTGCAAAAGTCCAGGCCAGAAAAAAATGTTTTTTTTTGTTGACCAGAGCTATCTGCGGCTAAACGCGATGTCATTAATCAATTAAGCCACTTCACACAATATCGACGTCATCTGTTTACAGGAGACACATTTTAGATGATCAGGCAAAGCATTTCCAGATAGCCAATACGACCTTGTCTGTTTCTCACTTCACTCAAAAATATGTCTGTGCACTGTGCATGAAATGTGATTGACATCAAGCCACTGCCACCCTCTATTGTCTGCCATTTTGTATGCATTGGCAACTTCCCCAGAAGCCGGCATTGCCGATCATTCATCCACATCGGACTACAGCTGCCCATCATCACGAGCACCTTAAAACAACGTTGAAACTTTCACAAGGTAAGGTGGACAGACTACACTGCAGTGGTTGAGTGTGGCATGGTCTGCATCCCGAGCACCATCTCAATATATATGAAGCATGCCCAAGTTTTATGGGGGCACTGACCAGAGGCATAGCTAGGGGGGGGGGCAGGGGGGTACATATGTCCTCGGGCGCCAAGGTAAAGGGGCGCCAAAATGAGGCTTACAACGTCACATTATAACTTATTGCGGCGGGCGCGGCAGCCTGAAACTACTGCACAAATCTACACCTCAACCTAAAAGTTTATATATCCCGCCACACACAGCCTACATGTCATGTAATTACATTTTGGTACGCGCGCATATTAAGAACTTACATGGAAGAACGAATTTGCGAATTTCACTGCTAATTTTATTAACAATAGCAGTTTCAATTGCAAACTGTGAGCGGTCGTTCAGCAAATTGAAACTTATTTTGTCGTATTTGCGTGCTTCAATGGGACAAGATCGTCTCAGCGATCTTGCTCTTCTTAGCATTGAAAGAGAAACATTAGAAAAACTGATTTTGATTACGTGATTGACCAGTTTGCGACAGTGAAATCAAGAAAAATGAATCTTTTGTAGACTATGTCAACCAGTCTACGACAGTGACTGAGTGAGCCATGTAATATAATTTCTATAAATTTGCTTCTTTAAATACAATGTTTCATTAAAACATTTTTTATTATTATTCTTTATCCGATGTAATAGGAAAATGTGATTAAACGGGGGGGACGCCAATTTTATAGTTCGTCCCCGGGCGCAAAATATCCTCGCTACACCTCTGGCACTGACAAAATAATCCACTGACAAAAGGTGTTTATGCTATCTATGCCGCATGCCTTGATGCTGAGTGTGCCGAGATACACATGTGCACACAAAAACAAACATGTTTTTTTGAACACTGAGTTTAACATGTTTAATTGTAATTATTATGCTTTGTTTAATTGATTGATCAATCAGTTTTGTATATACATTGTTATTTTTTGGTGTAGTTTTCATAAAAGCCCTCTTGGGTTTCCCACCTCACCTGCACACCTTTTTTAATTTCCACTGTTTGTCTTTCGGTTGTTTTTTTGTGTGCAAATAAACAACGAAAAAAAAGAAAAACCGTGGCCGCCAGTACTTTGCATAACCCCCCCACCATAAATGTGCTGCCAAGATGCTGGACAAGGTGCAACATGTGGCACCGGAGTTGCCCCCTTTACGTTGATATCTTCAAGCCTCCACCCATGCGTCTGAAGTCCGAACACCCAGTGTGGGCATGATCACAGCCCAAAGAGTTGAGCATGCGGGATACCCGCACTGTCTGGGGCGAGGAATGGAGATGCGTGGATGTTGCCTAAAAATAACCTCATCAGAGATCCGTCTGTCCAGATGCCTGGCTTCGACCTGCCAAGGTAGCAATGGGTTCAGATGAACCACTTCCGGTGTGACCTGGGCAGGGTGTGTGTGCCACGTCTGAACATCGATGGGGTGTACTACTAAGTGACAGCCCGCTGTGTGAATGCAGAGATCAGGAGACCATGGCACACATCATCTTCGGCTTTGAAGATCGTCAGGGTGTACCTGGTGGGCTGATTGGCCTGCATGTGCTGGAGGCTGTCACATGGCTCTATGGCTACGCGGATTGACGTCCACTCACAAAACATTGACACATTTAGTATTTAGTTTTCTTGTGTATCTGGTGTGAAAGTCAAGTGAAAAATAATTCGCAAACTAAATAGTGATAAGGTTTTAAATCTTATCTTCCCTTCATTCTCAATGCACTTTTAATTAGACGTTACCAGGATCTCATTGGCAGAATAAACTTTCTCTGAGGCAATGAGTTTAGCATCGTGTAAGCCTACCTGTTTTATACCCTTGAACACTCGGCTGTGATTCAGGAAGACAGCGCTGCGAGTCGTTGGGGTCTGTTTCGAGCCCCTCCTTACACCCACACACGGTGTCCTGAGCCAAGGAACAGGGGACAGTCACCTCCTTATCTGAAAAGAGAAGCAGACACCTCGTCAGCGTGTGATGTTCTTTCTGCAGGACAACCCGACTGGGTCGAGACTTCAGAGGTGTCCTGTTTGGAGTTTTGGTCAGATGCTCGTTCTGTTTAATTTCTTTCATTTCGGGTCAAGCCTGAAATCGGCAGATTATTTTAACTCTATTGTAATATAAAATGTATAAACATACAATGTACGTATGTCAGCAAGCTACTTGCTGTGCTTTCATTCACCTGCTCCACAAATGTTGCACAACTTGCACATCACCTCCTGGTTGTCTCTTTCCATGAATCTGCCCCGAGGGCACGGCTCACACATGGCACCCTGTCCATCAGCTATGCAGTCCTGGAACTTGTACAACCCTGAAGGATGAAAAAATGTGAGCAATGGAGTTGTTATAACCACACTGGACCACAAGTTGGTTCAATGAGACACAGGCTGTACTAACAGTCAACCAGTCTTAAGACTAATGGCTCGACTGAACAATAATTTCCTCAGTAATCAATCACTTTTTGTACCCTGATCGTGGTGAGGTCAAAGGTTTTAAAAAGGCTCAGTTGGGTTCCTTTCCACAAGAGCAGAGCCTGTGACTTGGTGAGAAAAAGAAGCACCCGGTCACCACACTGGTCGTTTCACAGGGGTTGAGATCTGCATGTCTGTGCTTTGCTTTACCTGCACGACACAGCTCACAACAGACTCCTCGTTGAGTTTTGTAGAATCCATCTCCACACTCATTGGTGGCAGACAGCTCCTACGGTAACAGGACATACAGAGAAGATTCACACAAAATGCGGTGATTCGGCTAAAGTCACCAAACGTTCTGGCATGACATGGAGAGTCCCCATGGTTTCAAAAAGGTTGCACTGGTGTCCCCATGAATCAGGATTTTATATACAGTTACATTCGTTGCAGAGGTCGCAAACGGGTTTTGATTCCTTACCCGTACCCGGCCGCACCAGGGTCGCAAACGGCGACCCGTACCCAGCCGTGTAAGGGTAGCCGTTCCCTACCCGTACTCGTACCCTACCCGAAATGAGTGACAAACGGCTACTCAACAGTGACTCACGGCCTACCCGTACCCGACCGCACCAGGGTCACAAACGGCTACCCGTACCCGTACCCGGCTGGGTACGGGTAGCCGGGTATCGGGTAGAGTACGGGTATCGGGTACCCAGTTGCGACCTCTGATTTGTTGTACCCATTGGTCAACTAATTGTTTGGACAGAGGGTGTCGCCACTCACTGTGTGGTACGGGCTAGTGGTTGAATGGGCATGATTACATAAATGAAGAGTTGGATTGTCCCCGGTCGAGACTCCCAGGAATTTGGTTGTTTTACACTTCAGTAATCCCTCGTTTAAAGCAGTAGTAGATGCGTTCCTCAAAAGTGCCGCATTAAGCAAAAATGCATTGAGCAATACAGATGCCCCTGTATGACCAGTCTGATACACACTCTTACACATCAGAATCTGAATATGTATTCATCCTGGAGGAATCCGATGAACTATGAAGCTACTTTTGACAGATATCCATTAGGGGTGGGTAAGAATGTCACAACAACAAACAGTACAAAAACATGATATAAGTGTAAATTAGAAGAAATGTAAAGAAATCACCCAAACACATAACATACTAATAAAACTAAACTATCCCCATCCTACCAGGCAAAGCCCAATGAGGTATTAACCTTGTTTTCAAAAGCAACCTGGCTACCACGTATGATAGCTAAACAAAGTGGCACGTAATTTTGACATTTATGGCACCAAAATAATCTAAATAATCTCAATGCATGTTTCTAAATACGTGGCTGGATGAAGATACACTTTTATTCAGGGTCTTTCCATAGCATGAGCTGGTAGTGGGAATGTTCTGTGATTGTAGAACTCGGCATGTGGTTAGCGACAGCCAGGGTAGTGGTGGCTGAATACATCGTGGTGATGAGGCTAAAGTCAAGTAATCTGTAATGTCCCCAATCTCATACATTTGTAGTGACACCCCACATTGTAGTCGTCAATAATAAGTCTTTATTTCTTCCAGAACAAGACACATGGGGCGGTCTTCAAGGATGCCCTTCACTCCAAGCGTCTCAAGCTATCACGTTTCCCCCCTCTTATATATCTCTGAAGCTCGTTTCTTGAATGTTTCTTGACCCCCTTTCCCTCCAGCCCATCACCTTACACTTTCTCTTTTAGACCACAGCCAATCTTCCTATTAATAGTCCTGTTTCCCCACTCTTTCCATTTTGTATTTCTCCTCAAATCCGTCCAATGTCCCTGCCTCTAACCAATCCCCAGGCCCGTGAAGCTACTAATCAGATGGCTTGTTTGAACTTCCTGATTATCCGTGTCACGTGGTGTCTACCACGTCAGGTGAGTACCGTTAGTAGTGATATATAATCATTACATATTTTCTGAAGCTAAGCAAGATTGCACAAGAGTCAGTGCATCTCATTGGTTTCCAACGTGGAACGGCAAGAGGATGCCAGTCACAAGAGACTTGGAATCTTATTTGGGCTCCCATATTGCAAACGAACTACGTGCACGCACTGTACTGGTACGCGAAAACTTTGCAATGGCGGGTTTTCCAATAGCGGATCTGATGTTTGCGCCAAAAGTATTGTGCCTCGACCAATTCGCATGGTTGACCGCGAGATTCCTGCCTAGATCGTAAAGAAGTGCAGTCTATTCTCCTGTAACACGGTGGTAGTTGCGGTCCTGAAGAACGCCGCGTTATGGAAAAATCGTGTTATAGTAGATAATACATAACATAGGGTGTATAAAGCACAGTCCGCGATAATACATCAGATGGGTACTCAGGCTGAACAAAGACCGAGGTGCTTGGGTAGCATCTAGAACAGGGGTCAGGAACCTTTTTGACTGGGAGAGCCATAAAAGCCAAATATTTCTAAATATATTGCATTGAGAGCCATATAGTATTTTTAACGTATAATAAACTAAATACGTCTTACTTTTAATGCGACTTCTGGTCACGGGACCCGTGACCCGTGAAATTTATCTTCAAAACTAATTTCTGGTTACTTTAAAATGACACAGTATTATTAAGCAATATCACAAGTATTTTAAAATCAGTTCCAAACTGATTTTTTTATTTTATTTTTTTCAACTCAAAATTGTCTGGGAGCCATATACCGTCACCGGAAGAGCCATATATGGCTCGCGAGCCATAAGTTCCCGACCGCTGATCTAGAAGCATCCAGCAGCATCCCAATGCCTTGTGCATTGTCGGTATACTACGGCAGCCATTACAACCGCTTATTCCTACTCGCGCTGTGAAATACTTCCGTTCACTCCATCGCGCTATATCCAATTCGCGTTATGAAAACTACATGCAGCGTTACAGGAGCAGGCGGACTGCACTGTATTCTAACCACACTGCTTGCGATGACATTGCCGTGGAAGAACATACGCCCCATCTTGGCCCCCAGTGCGGACCATCACGGGTTCCAGTTCATGTGCTGTTCCCATCATCCAGTGAGGTAGTGACGTTCAGCCACGCAATTCTTCCTGTACGATTTACAGTTGATTATCGATTATCCGGCTTTCAACATTCTCCGGCGGTCCCGGGCCATCAGACGAAACCGGGAAAGCCTCTCCAAAGGCTGTACCGAGTCTGGCGATTGGCACCGTGTGCGTGACAGAAAAAGTAGCCATGCTTGATTTGTGTCAAATATAATAGTACATTATACAACTATTTCGATTTAAGGCTTTCGTGACTGCAGGGATTCATCTTCTTGGTTCTTTCGGTAAAGTCACGTAGAAGGGAAATAATAAAATAATACAAATAAAACATAAAAGTATGTAATAACATAACATAATAAAATACAATTCTCACTTGTGAGAATTGTATTTTATTATGTTTATTTTTATTCTCACTTGTGAGAATTGTATTTTATGATGTTTTATTTTTATTCTCACTTGTGAGAACTGTATTTTATGATGTTTTATTTTTATTATTTTATTATTCCCTTCTACGTGACTTTACCGAAAGAACCAAGAAGATTATACAACAACTTAAGCAATGAAAATACTGCACATATATACATATTTCATGACTAATAACTGCAGTAATCAAAACATAAAATATACAGTGCGATCTGGCGATAACTGCGTGTAATTCGGCATTCATATCAGTCCGGCGACCGTCAAAACACAAGTTGTTAGAAACAACAGCGGAGTAGTACTAAGTACATTAGCCCATGTCGAGTCTTCGAGATTGGAGTGGTAAGGACAGTACAGTGAATACAGTAACTTTTTACAGTAGGAAATACTTTGTCTATTTGTATGTTTATGTACGCAAACACATTTTAAAAACAACAAAAAACGTATACAACAACTAAAAAAATGTCAAGCAAGAATGTGCAAAAATAAGCAACTTTTTTAATCATGATTGTTGCTTAGCCGGCGTTTTTGAAAATCCTGTACTCCCTTTCCCCCACGAAAGCCGCCGGATAAAAGATGGACTGTAAAATACTTTCTATAAATACATAAACCGGTTTTATATTATACTAGTTTAGGGGCTTTCCACACACGTGTCTATTAGTGTTAACATTTTTTCAGCGCTCTTCACTGAAAACCCTAATGCATAAGGGCCGGTGATAACGAAACTATAAACCAAGGCAGTAGCAATGGAGTCAACATTGGGGGGGACCAAATCTTTCAGGGGGTCTGGAGGTCCCCCCCCCCCCCCCAGAAACAATCTAAATTTGAAGACGAATTTCCTGCCTAAAATATAAAAAATCACTAACACATAGGGTGGACTTTTTATTTTATTTTTTATGTCTAATAGTGTACTACATTGCTCTGTTTTTTTTTCTTTTTTCCTTTTCTTATGGCATTGTGTGTAATGGCAGAGATTAGGGATTAATAAAGTACAACCATAACCACAATCGTATAAACAGAAATCTATTTTATAGCAATATATTGAGCATATTTCAATATTGGGGGGGATGTGTGTGTCCCCCAATATCTATTATAATTACGGCCTTGCTATGAATGCTATAATTGCTATAAATGACTAAACTATGTTTTATTTTACCAGGTGTAAGGCGACCACTGAGCTGCGTAGCTCGTTTTCAGACGAACGACCTGTCTATCACAAACGAAAGATCAACGACATGGCTTGTCATTGCGTGGAAATGTATAGAAGCCAGATACTCTAAACGCGTCTTTTTTTAATGTGGAGGGGAAAACCGGAGGATCCGGAGAAAAAAAATCCACGGGGAGAGAGAAACACGCAAACTCGCGAGCTGCCTGCCGACCAGGGGCTTTGTGGTGTAGCCCAGATGCTCAAAAATCAAACAGATACCCTTCGCAAAACAACACGCCTTGCGAACGTTTAAAAGGCAATGCGCAGATATTTATCGGAGTGTTTGTTGCAGTTTATTTTTTGCCACGGGTATCTGTGGGCTAACGCAGTACTTGACGATGCCTTGCAATGCTAGGTATCTGTTTGGTTTTTTCGAACATCTTAACACAACTCCTGTTTTATTATTGCCAGAAAGGGTAAAAAAAAAACTATTTTTTCCCATCATTTTTTTTATACTGACAAAAAAATTGAGATGCGGTGTAGCAGTTTACACAGCGTCCAGTGGAGCTCTCCGGGGTAGGGAGTCGGGGTTATTTAAGACACTTGCCGCGCTGGAACGGCGATCTCAGGATAGCAAAGTGCAGTGCGAGGTCGTCCTCACCACCACTACGAGAAACGCCAGCGGCAGCAGCAGCAGCAGCCCACTGAGTCGTCCTTGGAGTCCTCCACTTCGTGGAGTCATGGCCACTTCCTTCTTCTGTCTCCGCGGCAGGCGCTGCACGGCTCCTCCCGTGTCCACGGACCCACGCGCTCCGCTTCTCCTGGCCGTGTCCTCCTTTCACAAGTTGCCGTTCAGAACGATGTTCCTAATTCGTCTGCGAGGGGTGGGTGCGTGGGTATGTTGGTTGAGGGGGGTTGACGATTTAAAACGACGTCAAGGTTCGGGATTCAAACAGGCGACTGATGTAATCGTGGTGAATGGAAATGCCCCGCTGTATAAGTTTCACTTTGCGTCTCTTGCGTCAGTATGGGAGGGCAGGTGTGTCACCAGAGAGGCTGGTCTCGATTAACTTTTGTTTCTGACAGCAGGCGGTTAAGGGTTCGCGATTCGAGAATCGAATTTTACCAAATTAAGCCGAAGAACCAAATGTATTGTGAGTGGGTTTTTTTCGTGCGGTCATTGGAGACCGGACTGAGACCATCAACGAACTATACTTGAGAATTCTAGATTTGAAGCTTTCGTGACTGCAAGGATTCATATTCTTAGGTTGTTTCGGTAAAGTCACGTAGGTAAAACATTAAAATTAATAAAAGTAAAATAAAATAAAAATCACGACGTTTCGGAGGCAACACAAGCTTCCGTCTTCAGGTGGAACTGCCACAGCCACGACAGCTGTATCAAGTATTTGAGAAACCCGGTTTAATCACAACTCTTTAAGTCTGCGGGTCTCTTTGTGAATCTGCAGGTCTCTGTGAGTCTATGAATCGTCTGTGTAAGTCTGTCGATCTCGGTGAGCAGGGTCTCTGTGAGAGTGTGAGTCGGTGTGTATCTTTGTGCTTCTGTGAGTCTGTTTTCGTCTGAGTCTCGATGCGAATCTATAATTCGTAATGGGTTCGATCGAGACCCTGACGCCTGCTGTATATTTGGAATTTGCATGTGCTCCCCGTGGTGGTCGCGTGGATTTGTCTCCAGCTCCTCCGGTTTTTCCCTCCACATTTAGAATTAACATCACGCGTTTAGTGTCATTTGGCTGCTATAAACGTCCACGTGATGATGATATCAGCCCCTTCGTTGAGCTGCCATCAGGGGCCTTCCCTGGTATAATAAAAATAGTTTATAGTTTTATAATGGTTAAAAACAGAGATGAATATGCAAAGGAAACATTTTTAGGGGCCAATTCATTAGGGATCACAAGACACCTGGACCACTGCTGTAGAGTAACTTGCACAGTTACATGCCACACAGGAACCCTCCTGCTGCAAGAACTATAACCGAGTCGCGTTGAGGCTATTGCAAATGACGACTTGTAATTGAATGAATGAATACATCGGATAAAGCTATGCGGGCAACTTGTTTTTCTATAAGCACAATTAATTGAAACAACACAAACAGCAACAGCACAAACCCGTTAGATTGTTTACAAAGAGGACTTTCCACACACATGGCCATCAGCTCTTCTTTCGTATGGCGTTGTGAAAGGCAACAGTTTTTTTTTTATTAACGATCGTCATAAATTAATGTAAAGGTTCATCATCCAGTCCAATGATGTGGTTGACGCAGTGTGGATTTCAGCGATACCGCCAGGATGTGCATGGATGGAGCCAGTGGCGGCTCCTGCAAAATCTCTCAGGGGGGGCAAATGTCTGGATGATTGATAAGGATAAGGTCCACCCATGCAATGGATAAATTAACAGCTTAAGCATGTAAAGGCAACTTCACTTCTTTAATATTAATGAAAAATAAAGTGACTCTTACAATACATCTTGTTTGTTTCTATACTCACTATTAAAACAAACCACTCAAGTTTCTTTTATTAAAGATTCCACTAGGTGGCCACAAATAAAATTGTTGACTGAAACGTGCTTACGTATGATGACGTTAGCACGTATGATGACGTAAGCACGTTAGTGCGAGCCCTCCCGGAAGCCATAGAGAATGCATTGGAGCGCCCGCTGTTCGAAAAAAAACATCTTTGAATGTAAGTCTATGGGGCCACTCGGGGCGATTCTCAGCTGGAGGGAAATCGCCCAAAAAGAGGCGGTACTCCACAGAACGTAGCATGACGCTGATTGGACTATATCCAGAGGCACAGTGACGGCGAGCGTGACTCTGTGGTTGAATGACATTGGTGGTGCGTCGCCCAATCGCCCTAATGAAGAAACCGCCCCTGGATGGAGCATTCATCGGTGATGTGCTTGATGGTTTGGACTTCTCCACAGTCGCAGTTGGGTGATTCTTTGATCTTACATTTATGGAACGTGTACACGCATCTGCCGTGTTGTGTTCGAGCGCAGTTCAGCGTGGTCCATAGTCGTCATGGAAGAGAGAATTCCGGTACTTCCACCGTTGGATCGTGAATGATGTTTTTGTTTGCCACGTCCATAGCCACCCACGATTCAGACCACCGAGTGGCAGTGTCTTTATTTTCGGCGGCTAGAGCGGAGGCGCATATCGAGAACGGTTTCCTGGATTTTAGCCTTGGGCTTAGGGGTTCCTTTAGATCTTGATGGAGCAGCAGAGTGAAGTTTTTCATTATCTTGTTGTACTCCCGTGTTGTCGCATCATCGCGTCGGATGTTGGCCGGAGCAATATTCGCCAGCACAGGAAGCCACGGGAGTGGAGTAGACTTTAGGGAACTGCTGATGATAAGAAGCACGTTAATTTCCGCGTCGACAAGGTTCGTGTGAGGGCTTGCACCCCACACCGGGGTACATGACTCCGCAGTCGATTGAAGAAGGGCCTGCGTCGAAATCTTCAACTTGCTAGCATCGCTTCCCCAGGTTGTTTCTGCAAGTTTCTGAATTATATTCACTCGTGCTTTCGTTTTACCTTTAGCTTCTTTGATGGTTGCTAAGCATCCGATCCAGGATAACTCGTATATACCGAGGGTGTTCATCATGCCTTAGCTTTACCCCATAGAAATGAACGCTTTTGAAGCTTGTCTGTTATTCAGGTGGAAGGCGGAGACAACGCTCTTCGATGGGTCAGGTTTTAGGCGCCGATTCTTGAAGTATTCTTCCAGAGTCTTCAGATATTTTTCGAGGACTGCCTCAGTGTCCTCCCTTTTCCGTGCTTGAGTTGCGAGTGTGATATCATCCGCATATGTGATTTTACAGCAAGATGTCGCTGGAATATCGCTAGTATTGAGATTGAACAGCACTGGTGCCAGAACTGATCCCTGCGGGAGTCCATTGTTCAATCTTCGTGGACTGCTGGCAGCTTCATCAAGGTGGACGGTGAACCATCGGTTGCTCAGCATTTCGGTGATTAGTCTAATTGTCGGGTGGTAAGGCGCAGCTTTCGCAAGCTTCAGCAGGAGTCCCTTCCACCATACGGTATCGTAAGCTGAAGAGAGGTCCATGAAAGCTGTTGCAGTTTTGAGCTGGCGTTCGAAACAGGCTTCGATGTGAATTGTTAAGGCAAACACCTGGTCGCAACAATTTGGACCAGTTCTAAATCATGCTTGTTCCTGGGGAACTATTTCTTCAAGCGTGGACATCAGCCTTTTGAGCGGAAGCCACTCCATTAATTTGTAGCAGATGCTGAGTAGGGAGATAGGGCGGTAGTTTTGAGCGTCCGATGCGCCCGTGCCTTGTTTCAGAATGGCTATTATCCTTGCCTCTTTCTACTCCTTCAGAACAATGCCTGTGGAATGGATGTCAGTGAAGAATGTGGCTATCCATTTTCTCACTCTTGGTCCCAAGTTATTGATGAATTCTGGATAAATAGCAAGACCTGAGGCTTTCCCGCATTTCAACTTCCTCCGCTGAGAACAGACGGGATAATTCATAGGTTTCTTAGCAGTTATCTAGTGTGCGATAAAGTTATTTGTAGACTGAACGTCTTATCTGTTTGTCGATTGAAGTTCGTGAATTGTTAATAAGTTGCCTAGCAATCTCGTCAGGACTGACTTGCGGAGGTTTATAAGCTGGCGTCGCGGCTGCTCCCATCAGCCTCAGGAGGCCCCAGGCTTCATGGCTCGATTTTGCAAAGTCAAGTGCCTCAACTGTTTTGCAGCACCTTTCTCTCCTTTGCAAATTCAGTGACTCGAGTAAGGCTTTTGCAGTCTCCTGCTTCCTATCAGCATTGCATTTCTGGAAAAACTGTTCGCTTACTGGAGTCCAATATGGGGTGAAGACCTTTCTGCAGCCTCTTGCGATGTTGGCGTTTGCAACTACCTTGATGAGACCAACGAAGTGAAGATATTTCGATTTAAAGCTTTCGTGACTGCAGGGATTCATCTTCTTGGTTCTTTTGATAAATTCACGTAGAAGGGAAATAATACAATAATAAAAATACTGTAAAACATAATAAAATATTATGTTTTATATATAAAAAGATGAAGTGAAGATAATTGACTGCACGTGGAGGTATCATTCCAACTGATTCTTCCAAGTCCACCGTGAAATTCACTCATTCAGGTGATCTCAGATTCCAACGTGGTTTTGGTCTGCAGCGGAAGAGCAGAATCTGAAGACCGATATGGTTCACTACAGGTCTATGTTGGCTATTTGAAAAGTCGTCTAGGACTTTTCTCATCGACGGCATCGGATTTCCGTTCTAATCCCGAGTCACAAAACATAAATCGGATGTATAGCACTTTTTCCACCTCGCCGACTTGAAAGTACCGTGGTCTTTTGCGTCATAGAGCAAGCGCTGGTCTTCTGCCGCTGCCCATGATGTCAGTTGTTCACCAGCTCTATCGTTGGCACTATAGCCACACAAGGTGTGGTGGCTGTTGAAGTCGCCTATGTGGATGATAGGGTGGCTTGGCTGTGGTAATGCTGGACACGGCCATTCCATACCTGGAGGCTTGTAGACATTGACCACTGTCACGTCATTGATCTTGATGGCAATGTAGTGTGGCGAGGTATGTGGCATGAGCTGGACCGTGTCCTTCAGGTCGTTCTTTATGTATGTGTAGGGGTGTTACAGGAGGGAAACGGACGAGTACACAGGGGTGTCCACATCCACGTCCGCAAACGGTTACCACCCTGGGGGGGGCTGTGGGGGGATGCTGTGATCCCACACAGCCCCACCCCTCGGTGGCAAGTTGGTATATAAGGCGGGGAGCGAGGGGGCTCGTGGTGCAGTGTTGGGGAGCTAAGGAGCGAAGAGCCAGTGAAGACTGAAGACCGGGCAGATAGGCCCTGGATCTCCTCTGACTCGCCGTCCTTCTCAGGACCGGGCAGAGCAAGCCAGTGGCGCGGCCCCAGAGCCTCAGAGTCGATGTTCTTCTAAGAGCCGGCTCTGTCTGGTTGGGTGTCGTGACCCGTGCCTTGATCAGGGCCGGGTCAGATAGCCTCCGCTAGCCCCCTTAGCGGAGGACCTGGGAGCATAACAGTTAGGCAGATAGCCTAGGGGTGTATCCCAGTCCAGTACGGGTGAAGGGGCCGTTACCCCTTCCATTGTTACCCTGTAAAGTTATAATAAATAGTGTGCCTCGACTACACCATCTCTGTCGCTTGTGAACCCACTACATATGTTGCAATGCCATGTGTCGGATGGTGGTTTTCAGAAATGAGAGTGTATCGAGGGCACTGTCGATCCAGATGCGTTTCTTCCAGTGCAAGGCTGTTGATGTCTTTAAACTGGAGAATCTTCGCGATGTAATCGCATTTCACACTAGAGAGGCCCTCGATGTTAAGCTGCATGATTGACAGCGACGGGCCGATATTCACATTGCTCCGACCTTGTGAAATGGTCTCTGTACTGTTGCTTTTCAAAAAGGTATGGGGGATACCTTTTTGCCAGTACAGTCACCTCGCGTTTTCTCTGCGCGTCTATGTCACGCGATTTTGAAATGATTTATTTTACATTTTTTGTGATTCACAAGTGTGACTGTTATTTAAATGTTGAATTGCATTTTTTTCGTGACTGCAGGAATTCATATTCTTTGGGTCTTTCAGTAAAGTCACGTAGATAGGTTGAAAGAAAATAACAAAAAATAACAAAAACTACGACGTTTCTATCACAACACAAGCGATCGTCATCAGGAGGATGATGACAATCGCGTGTGTTGTGATCGAAACATCGTAGTTTTTTGTCGTTTTTGTTGTTATTTTTTGTGATTTTCTCTCAACCTATCTACGTGACTTTACATAAAGACTCAAATAATATTTTATTGAAATGATGCGCTCTAGCATGTTGGGCGACCAGAGTGGCACGGAGCGCACTTAGTGAGCTGAAATCGTGAGACTGGGCAGCAAGGTGTCAGTAGTGATGATGCCTGAGCTATTTTCCAATAGGCCACAGTAGGAACTGTGCCTAGAGCCTACGAAAAAAATAGTGTTTTATTTGTTTGTATGATAAAAATGTAACTAAGATACCTTCTTGCATAAACATATTTGTATATACAGTGAGGGAAAAAAGTATTTGATCCCCTGCTGATTTTGTACGTTTGCCCGCTGACAAAGAAATGATCAGTCTATAATTTTAATGGTAGGTTTATTTGAACAGTGAGAGACAGAATAACAACAACAAAAATCCAGAAAAACGCATGTCAAAAATGTAATAAATTGATTTGCATTTTAATGAGGGAAATAAGTATTTGACCCCCTCTGCAAAACATGACTTAGTACTTGGTGGCAAAACCCTTGTTGGCAATCACAGAGGTCAGGCGTTTCTTGTAGTTGGCCACCAGGTTTGCACACATCTCAGGAGGGACTTTGTCCCACTCCTCTTTGCAGATCTTCTCCAAATCATTAAGGTTTCGAGGCTGACGTTTGGCAACTCGAACCTTCAGCTCCCTCCACAGATTTTCTATGGGATTAAGGTCTGGAGACTGGCTAGGCCACTCCAAGACCTTAATATGCTTCTTCTTGAGCCACTCCTTTGTTGCCTTGGCCGTGTGTTTTGGGTCATTGTCATGCTGGATTACCCATCCACGACCCATTTTCAATGCCCTGGCTGAGGGAAGGAGGTTCTCACCCAAGATTTGACGGTACCTGGCCCCGTCCATCGTCCCTTTGATGCGGTGAAGTTGTCCTGTCCCCTTAGCAGAAAAACACCCCCAAAGCATAATGTTTCCACCTCCATGTTTGATGGTGGGGATGGTGTTCTTGGGGTCATAGGCAGCATTCCTCCTCCTCCAAACACGGCGAGTTGAGTTGATGCCAAAGAGCTCCATTTTGGTCTCATCTGACCACAACACTTTCACCCAGTTGTCCTCTGAATCATTCAGATGTTCATTGGCAAACTTCAGACTGGCATGTATATGTGCTTTCTTGAGCAGGGGGACCTTGCGGGCGCTGCAGCATTCCAGTCCTTCACGGCGGAGTGTGTTACCAACTGTTTTCTTGGTGACTATGGTCCCAGCTGCCTTGAGATCATTGACAAGATCCTCCCGTGTAGTTCTGGGCTGATTCCTCACAGTTCTCATGATCATTGCAACTCCACAAGGTGAGATCTTGCATGGAGCCCGAGGCCGAGAGAGATTGACAGTTCTTTTGTGTTTCTTCCATTTGCGAATAATCGCACCAACTGTTGTCACCTTCTCACCAAGCTGCTTGGCGATGGTTTTGTAGCCCATTCCAGCCTTGTGTAGGCCTACAATCTTGCCCCTGACATCCTTGGAGAGCTCTTTGGTCTTGGCCATGGTGGAGAGTTTGGAATCTGATTGATTGCTTCTGTGAACAGGTGTCTTTTATACAGGTAACAATCTGAGATTAGGAGCACTCCCTTTAAGAGTGTGCACCTAATATCAGCTCGTTACCTGTATTAAAGACACCTGGGAGCTAGAAATCTTTCTGATTGAGAGGGGGTCAAAAACGTATTTCGCTCATTAAAACGCAAATCAATTTATAACATTTTTGACATGCGTTTTTCTGGATGTTGTTGTTGTTATTCTGTCTCTCACGGTTCAAATAAACCTACCATTAAAATTATAGACTGATCATTTCTTTGTTAGTGGGCAAACGTACAAAATCAGCAGGGGATCAAATACTTTTTTCCCTCACTGTATGTGGTGCCTCTGCGCTGACCAGCGTTCATCCAAGCCCCGCTAGGGCTGGGACTACGACCAGTAAGCCCGGCACCACACAGTGACATTCACGCTCACTACACTTATTTCAACAGACTCAGACCTTGTCAGACAGCGAGATTTTGACGATCTAGTGGATGATTTTGCGAGGAGGAAAGCAAGAAAGACACAAATATAGGAAAGCGGGGGGGGGGGGGGCTCCAAAAGACATGTGCCCAGGTGCCTCACTGGACGATGATCCGAGCCTACATGTCAATGGGGTTTTTTCTTCATAAGGTGGGAGAAATGAACCACCGGGGATGAGCTTTTCTATATTTTTTTCATTGCAAATTTATCAAAATAAAAACTTCAAATGTTTTTTTCTCACAATCTCATTCTCAATAGAGAGCAGTGCAAGGGAAGACACGCGACATTGTTGTCCTACGGTTTATTAGAAACGGCAACATTGGGGCAGCAGTGCCAACTGTGGAAAGTTATCACTGAAGGCCTTCCAAAACAAATGTGCCTAGGGCAAATTAGAGCCTTAATCCGGCCCTGCCTGAGGTACAGCGATATATTTAATACACGTGTAGTGAGCGTAAGTAGCGCAGGAGACGTTGATGGAGGCAACACTTATTTTATAACAAGAGCTACGATACAACACGTAGCGAACCCTAACACTCGAAGGGGTAACGGCCCCTTCACCCGATTCTACGAGAGGATGTGTTCCTCGGCTCACGTTCCTCGTTAGCTCCTACTACACCCCTCTATCTCAGACCATCCTTAAGGAGGCTAACTGACCTGGCCCAGCTTCGGCTCAGGTCCGACCCTCAGCCACTCGAGCCTGGCCCTCACAGGGACCCAGACCTCGCTCTCTGAGCTCGCCCCTGGCTTGCCCTGCTCGGCTCTTATAAGATCTGCGAGACAGGGGAGTAGTCCCAGGGCTAGCTAGCTGGTCTTCAATCTTCACTGGCTCTTGTCTTCTGACTCCGACGACTGCCTCGAGCTCTCTCTCTCACCGCCTTATATACCCAACACCCCCCCCCCCCCGAGGGGCGGGGCTGTGTGGGATCCCAGCCACAGCCTCCACACAGCCCCCCAGGGTGGTGACCGTTTGCGGACGTTGATGTAGACACCCCCAACGTAACAGCTCGCCACACCCCGTTACGTTAAATACCTCTACACACGAATGATAATATTGTAAATGTAATACAGTAGACTCTCGATTATCCGCCTACGCGATGCTGGGTGGGAGGGGAAATGTGATACCAGTCGGGTAGCCAACATGATAAACTAATGAATCATTATGAATAATAACATCTGCTAGACAGGGAAAAGCAGTACGTGTGTATGTGAGCTCTCTACTCACAGAGAAACCAGTGAGTGTGTATTCTTAGGTTTTTTTCGGTAAAGTCACGTAGGTAAAATTTTAAATTAATAAAAGTAAAATAAAAATTACGACGTTTCGGAGGCAACACAAGCTTCCGTCTTCAGGTGGAACCGTCACAGCACGACTGCTGCATCAAGTAAGATAAATTCCAATAAAACAGTCCTTGTATATATAAGCGATGGGTGCCGAGATAACAAGGTAATACCCATCATAGTGGGTGTGTCTCTATGATCATTGTGTAAAGAGCTTTGCTCAGGAATGTACCACTGAATCTCCTATTTTCCACGAGGTGTTTAGCAAGTGTTCGCACCAGGGGGCGATGTTGCTGCATCAGCCACTCCTTTGAGCTGTAATTTGTGATTCCAGGTCGCTTCTGAAAAAAAGCTACATATACATAGTTTAGTGGGGCCTTACCTGTTTTTTATTTAGTAGTACTGATTGAATACAGAACTGTAATGCGAAGAAATTATCTTTTCGCCATTGGAATTTTTGACCAATGCCATCTGCAGCTGCACTCGCACTGCGAACAAAGATCGCCCCCCAAAGTATACATTATGATGGGTAATGCAGACTCGATGATTCCTTGCAATACTGTGGGAGACCTTTTTGGCAAAATGTTGAAAATAAAGAAGAGGTTTTTACCCTTTCTGGTCTGACACTGGTGAAACAAGGCCATAAAGAAGGCTGTGTCTGGTGTAGGCCAATCAGTTTCAAAGACAATGCCCTATTTTATTACGATTATCAGTGCATGTTTCTTTGTATGCTTTTCCACAAGAACGGTGTGTGATTACTGCCACTTGATGATGCCTTGCAATAGTGGGTGTGTGTCTATTTGGTGTTTGAACATGTTAAAACAGCCTCTGTTTTATTGCCAGAATGGGTAAATCCTTCACTTATATTTTCATCATCATAGATCCCCCGTGTGGCCTTAACGGACTGTTGGGGCAAGCGCTGTTAGCGAACGCCTATGAAGGTCGGCACTGTGGAATACGAGGGGGTGGGTGGCTAGCACCACGCCTGGCCTCCTTTATCTCCCCGAGTGGTGATGTTTACTACACACCACACCAGGTACTCGTTTGAGGCTGAGTCGACCTAGGGGGTGGCCCAGGACCGGTTCAAATATCCGCCACTGTTATTGAACTTGGGTCGCGGGGTTCGTAGTGTAATACACTAAGCGTTGCGCCACCGCTCCCCACTCAATCACTCCACAGAACAGGCTGGGAGGAGTGGGTGGTGGACATGTAAACGCCACAATAAACAATGGGTCCTGGAGTCTAGATGAGTCGAACCCAGACCATTCTTGCTGTGAGACGCAAATAGCTGCCACTGCCACCGTCTGCGCTCAGAGCGCTCTGCCACATTATGGTCAACCCGCCCATTTTGTGTGCATGTTGAACTTCTTTTGCACATTTACTCGCCAACCGTGTTCGGGACTTGCGCCGCTCCCCTTCTCCCCGTGTGTGTGTGTCTCTCTCCCCCCCTCGCGTGTACTTTTAATTCCCAGAGTTGGCATTTACCGAATTTGAGCGGAGAATTGCCCGATAATGCTGGATGCAATTACCAGCGAAACGTCGTACTCAAATTGTAAATGTTGTGGTTTCACGCTTCAACACACCGGTGGGCTAAAGCAGTGAACTAGTTGTCTTTTTTCAACGTGACACTTTTTTACTGTTTGGCCGTGTCGGGTGGTGGAGGGTTACGACACATTTATAAGTAACGCGATCTAAACCCAAAAACGTTGATTATGAATAATATTGGTCGCGAAAGCCTGCGTGTTAAACAGTCCATAAATTTTTGACCCCCCCCCTTCGTCACACGACGTTACAAAAAGTCAGACCCCCCCTCAAATAAGACGTCACAAAACTCTGCCCCCCCCCCAAAAAAAAATTAAACGTGCTTCAAATCGCTTTAAACTATTGTCATTGTAGTGCGTATTTAATGTGGCCCTGCACTCTGATGTTGTAGGAGAAAACATTTTTTTGTTGTAGGAGAAAACACATATTTAAGTCTATTTAATTAAGTAGAACGTGTTGTCTATATTTACAGTGAAACCTTGGATTGCGAGTAACTTGGTCTGCGAGTGTTTTGCAAGACAAGCAAATTTTGTTAAATAAATATTAATTTGATAAACGAGCGAGGTCTTGCAATACGAGTAGTTCGTATACGCTTTGTCTGCCGAGCGTCACGTGATCACAACTGATATACGAGCGCTTTGATTTACGAGTGCTTTGGATTACAACCATGATTCCGGAACGAATTATGTTCGCAATCCAAGGTTTTACTGTATTTAAAGTTGCGCATTTTGATGTGACGTCACATTTCACCCCCCCCCCCCTCCTCGTCACACATCGTCACAAATGTCTGACCCCCCCCCCCCCAGGTGCGTGACGTCATTTATGGACGGCCCCGAACCAAATGTATCGTTTTGTGTGGTTTTTTGTCCAAGTCATTGGAGACGGGCTGTGACCATCAACTCACTAAACAGGTAGTCCTCTACTTACGATGGAGATACGTTACGACGACCCCATCGTAAGTCGAAAATATCGTCGGACCATCGTAACTCGGGGACTACCTGGACTTGAAAACTCGGTTGAACCACAACTCTTTATTTGAGTCTGTGGGGCCCTTTGTTAATCGATGGGTTTCTGTGTGAGTTTGTGTTCTCTATGTGAGTCTGTGGTCTCTGTGTGAGTCTGTGGGTCTCTGTGTTAGTCTGTGGGTCTCTCTGTGAGTCTGTGGGTCTCTGTGTGAGTCTGTGGGCCTCTCTGTGAGTCTATAGGTCTCTGTGTGACTCTGTTGTCTCTGTGTGAGTCTGTGGCCGTTGTGTGAGTCTGTGGGTCTCTGTGTGAGTCTGTGGTCTTTGTGTGAGTCTGTGGGTCTCTGTGTGAGTCTGTAGGTCTCTGTGTGAGTCTGTGTGTCTCTGTGTGCGTCTCTGGGTCTCTGTTTAAGTATGCGCATGTCAGTGCCAGTCTACGTCTATATATAAAGTCTACTCGGATTCTGCGTTGCCACAGCGCTACCCACTGCTCGTTTGGAAAAGGACTCACTTCTGTGTGCATGATACACCTGACTCGGTACCTATGCTGGATACTTGTGTAGAGGAGTAGAGGAGAGTAGTGGCGTCGTGTGCGCTGTCGAGTGCGATGACGTCACGGGACGTGGGGTCACGCGCGCTGGATAGTGCACATGACGTCACGTCTCCTAGGGTACTTAAGGGATACCCCGTGACGTAAGCGGGGTCACTGTGGGAACGGGTAAAGTAAACAGGGTGAAGAGGGAACCAGGGGTAGAGAGAGGGATCGAATAGGGAGTCTGGGGAGAAGCCGGTGGTAGCAGCCGTAGATGTGCTTCTCTCTCCGGTCGGTGGAGTCGGCAAAGTCCACGATCCGACACGAGAGAGAGAGACCGAAGCTACCCGGCAGGGACCCGGACTCAGAGTAGGACCCCTAGCCCCTGGGAGTTGTGTACCCTGTGCTGTATTGATAAGCATTAATAAATCCTGCCGGAAGCCCCTAACTTACCTCCGTCTCAGAGTACGTCCGTCGGAACTACTCAACACTTGTGTAATGAGATCGCCATCTCCTGTATTATGTGGGGCATTACTTGTTATGCAGTTATGGTCTATCTTTTGGTAGGGTTTCTATCTGGAGCAGAGGCTTTCCACCAGAGGCGGGGCTTAGTCGCCGGGGAGCGCATATAAGCCGGGGCCGGAGCAAGGTGCAGGGTTCGGTGTTGAAGATCAAGAGGAGCTCCCTGTCGCTGCTGCCCCACCACCTCCATCGGCCACGTGGCGTCTCGACCTTCAGCCGCCCAGCCGCTCTCTAGCGCGCCGTCAGCCAGCAGCGTGTTAGCGAACGTGGCACAGGGCAGCAAAACAGAACGGGTTTTGATTCCTTACCCGTACTCGTACCCGGCCGCACCAGGGTCGCAAATGGGTACCCGTACCCGGCCGGGTACGAGTACCCGTTCCCTACCCGTACCCTACCCGAAATGAGTGACAAACGGTGACTCACCAGTGACTCACGGCCTACCCGTACCCGGCCGCACCAGGGTCGCAAACGGGTACCGGTACTCGTACCCGGCCGGGTACGGGTAGCCGGGTATCGGGTAGGGTACGGGTATCGGGTACCCGGTTGCGACCTCTGCCTGGGCGGCATAACATCCGTAGAGAGAGTGAGAGAGAGAGACAACCACGCTGTACTGAAGATGTATTAATAAACAACGTAAAGTTCTTACGGTGTCGGAGCCACTCATTGCACTTGCATTCACGCTTTTGTGCCAGCAGAGAGTGAAAGAGGCGGTGATTGAGGTACATGGCGAGATTCATAAGTGGGAATTCTGCCCTGGATGCAGCAGCAGCTGCTACTGTGCCCACGTTTTGGCTCCTTGCCAACACACATCGAGTCCAGATTCCAGCCTTAGTGGACTTGTCGTCGGCCTACGACACAGTTCTGGATTAAGGGGCTTGATGTTGAAGCTCGCAAGGACCCTTCCTGTCTCGAAACAACACGCCCGATATCGATCTTACTGAGCAGCAATAGGCGGCTGTGTGTCTATATGGGGCAAAAAATCCAGCTCACCCCCGGTTCCTCAATAACGGATTGCCAAAAGGTTCAGTGCTCGTGCCAACGCTCTTGAATGTCTACACGAGTGACATGCCGCCAACCGGGTCACGCAAAGTTGTATATGCGGATGACCTTGCAATGGCAATGCAAGCAGCCACTTTCAACGACATTGAATCCACTCTGAACCGAGACCTAAACACGATGGGGGGGAGAATATTTCCAGAAATGACGGCACATGGCCAAATCCTCACAAAACAGTCACCGCATTTCATCTTGATAACTGGAGCGCCAATCACTCCCTGAAATTGACCTTCTGCGGGAACGCTGTGTGACACGACCCCACTCCAACCTATGTCGGAGTGAAGCTGGACCGTACGCTAACCTTCCACGGCCACTTGAAAACATAGCTGCCAAGACTAAAACAAGGGTCAACCTGGTCCAGAAACTGGCAAGCACAAGCTGGGGAGCATCGGCACCCAGTGCTACGGACATCAATGATGGCCCTTGTATACTCTGTAGCCGAGTACTGTGTACCAGTATGAACCAGAAGTAGTCACCACTCGACTTGCTGATGTCCAACTGACCACTGCAGCACTGGAACTCTCAAGTTGACCCCAACACCCCGGCTGCCCTGGCTGTCACAAATCTCTCCCCTGACTCATCCGCCGCGACGTTGCAACCCTCTGGGAAGTTCTGCAAATCGAGGAAAATGGCCGCCTTCCCACTCACCGGGACCTCAATTACGTCCCTTTTCATCGCTTGAAGTAACGCCGCAAGCCCTTTTGGACCCTATGCGCTTAAGCTTCAACAATGAAAGTTCAACCCCTGATGAAGCCTGGAGAGCGAAATGGAGTTCAAAAGAACTCATAAACAAACACCACGTTGTTCAAGTTCAAGTTCATTTATTAGGTATAGCCCTGTCAGCCATTCGGCTCTTGAATCGGGTGCAACCGCAACAAAAAAAACATGAACAAGAAAACATCTTAAAGTGAATATGTGACTAAGTGCAAACAGAAAATCCAAGAAAAGACAGCAAAATATTGCAGAAAAAACACCGTACACCAACGCTGTGTGCAAAAAATCCCAGTGGGATGCAAGTCAAACAACAACCACAAGACAACTTAGATTAAGGCCATCAGTCTTACTCCGTACTACAGCAAACAAACATGGCCAAACCAGTAAACTTTTCGAAATCACCTAAATAAAGCCATGAAAGCAATGAAACAGTGATCATAGGAACTGTGACGGAATTTTCACAATAAGCGACATTAACAATATGTACCACCAAACCCTGCAGCCATAGCTGGCTGCATGAGTCACTCCACAACAGCAGGAGCATCAGTCGGAGTATTATAATTTTTCAATGCACCTTTAAGATCAGCACACTAAATCAAAACACAGGTCATACTTTGCAGCGATCATCCGGAGCGAAACATTTTATTTTAGGCCACTGAATAGCACTGGCAGCTAGGGGTGTACAACTCCTCTAGAGCAGTTTTGAGTGAAAGACCCAACGCAGATGATCCCCGTGTTGGGTCATCCACGAAGCTGCCCCCCACACAGACCCGGCCCACCAGGGGGCGGGGAGTGGGGGGGGGGGAGCATTTCGCCCTCTGGCCAAGTCTCGTTGCCTGAGTCGACGACGAGCGACCGACAGCCAATTGCAGCCGCGAAGCGGGAAGTGCGGTCATCAACCTGACACTCACAGGAGCCGTCACTCTCCTTCACACCTAGACGGGGAAAGAGGGGGCGAGGGAAGAGAGAGAGAGGAAAAAGAGAGAGGAGGGGGGGGGCGAGGTGGGGGGAGAGGGGGGGGGATGGAGAGGAAAAAGAGAGATGGGGGGGGGGAGAGACTTTAACTTTTAAACAACTTTTATTTCTGCCAGCAGCAACGGCACTTGAGCCGATGTCGATACGAAACACAAAGTCACCAACAACAAAATGGACAAACGCCATTTTTTTTTAAAGCACGCGTTGCGGCACGTGACACTCGACGCGCCACGCACAACGCAAACACGTCACGTGGTATCTGCGGATTGACTGCTGCATGTGACAGCGTGCACTTGTCAAATGAACGTTGCGTGGGTGGGGGTGCAGGGAGGGGGAGTAGGGAGCGGCGGTGCAGTGGTTAGCGCACCGCGCTGCGGTAACCCGATTGTCGATGCCTGCGAACCAGAGGTCGCAGCCGGGTACCCGATACCCGTACCCTACCCGATACCCGGCTACCCGTACCCGGCCGGGTACGGGTAGCCGTTTGCGACCCTGGTGCGGCCGGGTACGTGTACGGGTAAGGAATCAAAACCCGTTTGCGACCTCTGCTGCGAACACCTTCCAACACGGGTGACTGGACCGGTCCTGGGCCTCCCCTAGGTCGGCTCAGCCTCAAATGATTATCTGATGCGGGTGTGTAAGCATCAGAACCGGGGGCGTGGTGCTGGTCACATGCGCCCTCGTGTGCCGTGCCAGCCTTCACAGGTGCTCACTAACAAGCACTTATTACATCGATTAAATATTTGGCTGCTTTAAATGTCCACATGATAGGCCCACTTTGTTGACCCGTCATTTGTAATGGCCAGACCGCGTCTGAAAAATAAGGTAACAGCTCAGTAGGCCTAACCTGGTAAGAAAACAAAAGAATAGTTTAGTTGTATCTGTACTATTCTTTGGGTCTTTCGGTAAAGTCACGTAGATAGGTTCAAAGAAAATAACAAAAAATAAGTAATATTTTTAAAAACTTTTTTTAAACACGCTTTTATGAAATGTACTAGTAATGGCAGAACTCCACGACTCCAGGAAGTAGCCCGAGGCTTGCCACAATGCAAAGGACCGTGGTCAGTTACAGCCAACGTCAGTTCAGCGTGGACAATTAGACCCAAGCCGAAACATAACATATAAAAAATCATGTTGAAAAATATTAGTTTTTATGATAGAATATAGTATTGTCATCAGTACGACAAAAGTATACCAAGTTTGCAGTCGATACCACATTGGGAAGTGGGTTAAAAGTGAGTTACAAGATTTGAGGATATGACAACAACAACAACAGACAGAGTGAGTTAATAAAAAGTATGTAATAAAAACTACGACGTTTCGATCGCAACACAAGCGGTCCTCTCCAGGATCGCTTGTGTTGCGATCGAAACGTCGTCGCAGTTTTTTTGTAATTTTCTTTGAACCTATCCACGTGACTTCACCGAAAGACCCAAAGAATATGAATTCCTGCAGTCGCGAAAGCTTTAAGTCAAGATTTATCTGTACAATTGTTATTAGCGATGTATTTAGATGTCCTATACTTTGCACTACTCCTATCGTTTACACTATGAGATCTCTTTTACCAGTGGCAAAATATAGTAGTAGGTTTTTACCCTTTTAAACTGGTACAAAACTGACACCTTTATTCAAGGCATCATGTTTGCCATAACCACAACACAAGTAGTCAAAAAAGCAAACAAAAAGAAGCAACTCTGATAATGATAATAATATGCACTGTCCTTGAAGGTGTGGACCAATCAACTTCAAGGACAGTGCATATTATTATCATTATCAGAGTTGCTTCTTTTTGTTTGCTTTTTTGACTACTTGTGTTGTGGTAATGGCAAACATGATGCCTTGAATAAAGGTGTCAGTTTTGTACCAGTTTAAAAGGGTAAAAACCTACTACTACTCCTATCGTGTTTGCGTTAATCGTGTGTTTGCTGTTGTAACGTTCTGACCCCGTGTGCCTCCTACTGGACATCTGTGACAAGAGCTTCACGGCTCATCGGATTTCTCCAGTAAAAAAAAAATCAATATTATGTACTCTTTGTTTCTTTCGGTAAAGTCATGTAGGTATGAAATAAAATAAATCACGACGTTTCCGGCGCAACACAAGCGTCCATCATCAGGTGGGAAAGCGTGGTCTGCTGCTGAGGCAGACTGTTTTAAAAGGTTTGAAATGGCTGTAGCTCAGGGGTTATATATTCTGATTACGACTTGCCCCAGCAGTCGATACGGGTGATGTTTGTCTTTTGTATGTGCTATACTTGCGTGCATAGTGTACGTATGTTATGTTAATGTGTGCGTGCGTGTGCGTATGCACTACGTGTGTGTGTAGTGTGATGTTAACTCCCTCGCCTAGTATACAGGAGGTCGTGGGTTCAAATCGTGACCCTGACGCCTGCTGCTGCTGTATATTTGGATTTTATTTTATACCTACGTGACTTTACCGAAAAACCCAAAGAGTATGGATTCCTGCAGTCACGAAAGCTTCAAATGAAGATGAAATATTTAGAGTTTGCGGTTTCTCTCTCTCTCCCCCGCTCCCCCGTGGTCGCGTTGATTTTTCTCCGGGTCCTCCGTTTTTTTTCCCTCCACATTTAGAAACAATGTCACGCATTTAAAGTATTTGGCTGCTGTCAATTTCCACGCGGCGATGATATCGGCCACTTCGTTGATCCGTCATTCGTGACCAGGTCGCTTCTGTAAAAGAGCTATAATTATAGCTCAGTAGGTAAGGTATTACCTGCTAAAAGTATATATATATTTCGATTTAAAGCTTTCGTGACTGCAGGGATTCATCTTCTTGGTTCTTTCGGTAAAATCACGTAGAAGGGAAGTAATAAAATAATAAAAATAAAACATAATACAATTATTCTCACGACGTTTCAGCCATATGTACTGTGTGTGTATGTAGTGTGTGTATGAACTGTATATCTGGTGTGTTTATGCACTATGTGTAAGTAGTGTGTGTAAGTAGTATGTGTATGTGGTGTGTAAGTAGTGTGTATGTAGTTTGTGTATGAATTATGTATGTAGTGGGTATATAGTGTGTGTAAGTAGTGTGTGTATGAACTTTGTATTTAGTGTGTATGTAGTGTGTGTATGCAGTGTGTCTAAGTAGTGTGCATGTAGTGTGTGAATGCACGATGTATGTCGTGTGTATGTGGTGTGTGTATGCACTGTGTCTATGTAGTGTGTAAGTAGTATGTGCATGTAGTGTGTGTATGAACTTTGTAGTGTGTATGTAGTGTGTGTACACTGTGTGTATGTAGTGTGTGTATGCACTGTGTGTAGTGTGTGTGGTGTGTGTATGCACTGCACATGTAGGGTGTGTACACTGTGTATATAGTGTGTGTCAGAGGTGTGGACTCGAGTCATGTGACTTGGACTCGAGTCAGACTCGAGTCATGAATTTGATGACTTCAGACTCGACTTGGACTTGCATAACAATGACTTTGTCCCACCTCTGAGGTGTGGACTCGAGTCATGTGACTTGGACTCGAGTCAGACTCGAGTCATGAATTTGATGACTTCAGACTCGACTTGGACTTGCATAACAATGACTTTGTCCCACCTCTGGTGTGTGTACACTGTGTTGTATACGCTTTGTAAGAAGTGTGTGTATCTTCTTGTTTCTTTCGGTAAAGTCACGTAGAAGGGAAGTAATAAAATAATAAAAATAAGACATAATAAAACAATTCTCACGACGTTTCGGCCACAACGCAAGCAGCCGTCTTCAGGTGAAGAATGAGACACTACCAAACTAGGAGCTTATATATAAGCTGCATTGGGGGTTGAAGAGCGCCTTAACAAAAAAAAAAATGTGCATGTGAAGAGGAATTTAGCATATTCATGGAAAATGCGTAGGCGTTGGGCGGGGGGGTGTCAAAGTCATATTATGCCCATGCATTATGCAGGATCAGCAGCAACCAAGGGGGGTGCAGGGATTAGCAGTAACAAAGGAAAGGAATGTTAATGATATGTAGCTGCAGTTACTCAACAACCACGTAGAAAACTAAAGTATAAACTACATAAAAAACTAAAGTATAAACTGCATCGCACCATCAGTATACTTACTATACTCTATAATAAGCTGAGTTACTAACAGCAAGTAATACATTACAATTCTACCTCGTAAAAATTCTGTAATATGCTTCCATCTAAACCTTATTCTCTTACATCACACGAGCATATACCGTACTATATACTGCCATAGATAAACCCAACATTAAATTATATACTGTATTGCTGTAAACCAACCTATATCTTATACATTTAATATAACACTATGTATTATTCTACACACCCTAATGTGTATCGAAATGGTTTATTACGTCCTTCCAATGATTGCTGAGCCAGAATCCATCTTCTCGGTTAAAATTGTCTCTGTGTTTGTATATGTGGATCGCCTCATGAACGAATCTCTCATGATAGCCAGATGGCTTGCAGTGAACCTCTGTCTTGGAGAAGTCAATATCATGTGAGCCCACTGAGTTGTAACAGTGATCTGCCACGGCTGAGGTGTTTGTCCTACCGTGTTTCAGGTCAGCTTTATGTTCACGGATGCGGTCCGAGACATGTCGTTTGGTTTCCCCAATGTAACTGCTACCACAGAGGAAACTTAGTTTGTAGACGCCAGGGTACTGTATGTCTGGAACCACATCTTTTACAGACGGTACCAGATCACGGATTTTATGTACTGTGTTGAATCGGACCTGGATCTTGTGTTTAATCAGGATTTTGGAGATCTTTTTTGTGACCCCAGCAATGTAGGGTAAGGTGATGGTCTTGAAAGGCTCCTCAACAGGATCCTTCTTGATGGTTGGAGTGATGGCTTTGCGGATTGTATAGTCGGAGTAACCATTTGCCTTAAGAGCTTGGCGTACGTGTTTGAGTTCACTGGAAATGTGTTCATGGTCGGAGATGCATTGGGCTCTATGATATAGAGTCTTGATGAGGGAATTCTTCTGGGATGGATGGTGGTGGGAATCCGGTTTTAGATAAGCATCCGTGTGGGTGGCTTTCCTGTAGACAGAGTGGCTCATTGAACCATCAGGTCTCCTTTTGATTAGGACATCCAAAAAGGGTAGCTTGCCATCATTTTCGACTTCCATGGTGAATCTGATGGCTGGGTGTATGGAATTGATGTGGTCGAGAAATTGGTCTAGAGCAGGCCGGCCATGTGGCCAGATGACAAAAGTGTCGTCTACGTACCTCTTCCATAAGGTCGGGCGTAGAGTGGCAGTCTGGATAGCGTCCGTCTCAAATTTCTCCATGAAGATGTTGGCTACAACCGGAGATAGGGGGGAGCCCATTGGGGTGCCCTCAATTTGCTTGTAGAAGGTTCCATTCCAGGTGAAGTATGTATTGGTTAAGCAGTGTCTCACCAGGGGGGGTACCCCAGCATTCAGTCCTTGATGAACCAAGTCTTCAATGATTGCGATGGTGTCAGGCACAGGTACCTTGGTGAACAAGGAAACCACATCAAAACTGACAAGCAGGTCGTCTGGGGACAGGGCAATCCCCTTGATTGTCGATACCAGGTCAGTAGAGTTTAGTACTGCAGAGGTGGTTTTTCCAGTGAAAGGCCGTAGGATTTCGGACAAAAAAAAAAACGAGCCAGTTTGTAAGTGGGGGAGTTGATAGTAGAGACAATGGGACGAAGAGGTGTATCTTCTTTATGTATCTTTGGCAAGCCGTACAATCTTGGTGGTCTGGCTGCAGAAGGTTTCAACGAGAACTGTTTGGTCTGATCAATTAATGCGGTTGAAGCAGAAATGATGTTGTTGGTTTTGGAGACGAGGCTGTTGGTGGGGTCTCTTTTTATTTTTGTATAGCTGCCATCGTTTAATAGTTCTTGAATTTTGTTGTTGTATTCTATTTTGTCCATGATGACAGTGGCATTGCCTTTGTCGGCTGAGAGGATGACAATGTCATCCCTCTTTTTTAATTGAGCTAATTCAAAACGCTCCTCTTTGCTGATGTTGCTAGCTGGCATCTTAGCTTTTTTGAGGGTTACAGAGATTTCAGATCTTGCTACGTCTGCAGCGATGTGACTCAAGCCCTTGAGAGCTACATCTACTCGAGCAATTATATCATTAACTGGTATGTGTCTAGGTGTGACTGCAAAGTTTAGTCCTTTAGCTAAAACGGATTTCAAACCTTCAGAAATAGGACTGTTACTGCGATTAATTACGACTTTGTTAATATCTAGCTTTTCAATGTGTGGGTCCGGTTTCTTGTTTGAGAGGCGATTGAATTTGGAAATCAAGTTGTCCTTACATTTAGTCGACATAGCGGCAGCTGAAGAGGCAGTCATTTTTTCCACATGTTCCCAATCCGATGTGGACATTGTTACACTCAAAGATAAGTGTGATTTGTAGAGTGTCTTGTCTAACTGATCTAGTTCGGTGCGCGTAAGTCTGATTTTCTCTGAGATAAGAGCTAAGCTAGTTCTAGACAGAATTCGTTTCGCATTAGAAGAAGTTACAGCAGCAGATGTTAGTGTAAATGCGTTTGGTATTACCTTAGAGTCGCGGCATCTCTTCAGAAAGGTGAGAGACTCGATTAGCTGAGCCTTCTTATCCCGGAGCTTGTTGAAGGATCTCAAAGTTATGTGGAAACCCTCCCCGTAGAGGCGGTTAAATTTCGATTTAAAGCTTTCGTGACTGCAGGGATTCATCTTCTTGTTTCTTTCGGTAAAGTCACGTAGAAGGGAAGTAATAAAATAATAAAAAAAAAATAAGACATAATAAAACAATTCTCACGACGTTTCGGCCACAACGCAAGCAGCCGTCTTCAGGTGAAAAATGAGACACTACCAAACTAGGAGCTTATATATAAGCTGCATTGGGGGTTGAAGAGCGCCTTAACAAAAAAAAAAAAATGTGCATGTGAAGAGGAATTTAGCATATTCATGGAAAATGCGTAGGCGTTGGGCGGGGGGGTGTCAAAGTCATATTATGCCCATGCATTATGCAGGATCAGCAGCAACCAAGGGGGGTGCAGGGATTAGCAGTAACAAAGGAAAGGAATGTTAATGATATGTAGCTGCAGTTACTCAACAACCACGTAGAAAACTAAAGTATAAACTACATAAAAAACTAAAGTATAAACTGCATCGCACCATCAGTATACTTACTATACTCTATACAAAGCTGAGTTACTAACAGCAAGTAATACATTACAATTCTACCTCGTAAAAATTCTGTAATATGCTTCCATCTAAACCTTATTCTCTTACATCACACGAGCATATACCGTACTATATACTGCCATAGATAAACCCAACATTAAATTATATACTGTATTGCTGTAAACCAACCTATATCTTATACATTTAATATAACACTATGTATTATTCTACACACCCTAATGTGTATCGAAATGGTTTATTACGTCCTTCCAATGATTGCTGAGCCAGAATCCATCTTTAACCGAGAAGATGGATTCTGGCTCAGCAATCATTGGAAGGACGTAATAAACCATTTCGATACACATTAGGGTGTGTAGAATAATACATAGTGTTATATTAAATGTATAAGATATAGGTTGGTTTACAGCAATACAGTATATAATTTAATGTTGGGTTTATCTATGGCAGTATATAGTACGGTATATGCTCGTGTGATGTAAGAGAATAAGGTTTAGATGGAAGCATATTACAGAATTTTTACGAGGTAGAATTGTAATGTATTACTTGCTGTTAGTAACTCAGCTTTGTATAGAGTATAGTAAGTATACTGATGGTGCGATGCAGTTTATACTTTAGTTTTTTATGTAGTTTATACTTTAGTTTTCTACGTGGTTGTTGAGTAACTGCAGCTACATATCATTAACATTCCTTTCCTTTGTTACTGCTAATCCCTGCACCCCCCTTGGTTGCTGCTGATCCTGCATAATGCATGGGCATAATATGACTTTGACACCCCCCCGCCCAACGCCTACGCATTTTCCATGAATATGCTAAATTCCTCTTCACATGCACATTTTTTTTTTTTGTTAAGGCGCTCTTCAACCCCCAATGCAGCTTATATATAAGCTCCTAGTTTGGTAGTGTCTCATTTTTCACCTGAAGACGGCTGCTTGCGTTGTGGCCGAAACGTCGTGAGAATTGTTTTATTATGTCTTATTTTTTTTTATTATTTTATTACTTCCCTTCTACGTGACTTTACCGAAAGAAACAAGAAGATGAATCCCTGCAGTCACGAAAGCTTTAAATCGAAATTTAACCGCCTCTACGGGGAGGGTTTCCACATAACTTTGAGATCCTTCAACAAGCTCCGGGATAAGAAGGCTCAGCTAATCGAGTCTCTCACCTTTCTGAAGAGATGCCGCGACTCTAAGGTAATACCAAACGCATTTACACTAACATCTGCTGCTGTAACTTCTTCTAATGCGAAACGAATTCTGTCTAGAACTAGCTTAGCTCTTATCTCAGAGAAAATCAGACTTACGCGCACCGAACTAGATCAGTTAGACAAGACACTCTACAAATCACACTTATCTTTGAGTGTAACAATGTCCACATCGGATTGGGAACATGTGGAAAAAATGACTGCCTCTTCAGCTGCCGCTATGTCGACTAAATGTAAGGACAACTTGATTTCCAAATTCAATCGCCTCTCAAACAAGAAACCGGACCCACACATTGAAAAGCTAGATATTAACAAAGTCGTAATTAATCGCAGTAACAGTCCTATTTCTGAAGGTTTGAAATCCGTTTTAGCTAAAGGACTAAACTTTGCAGTCACACCTAGACACATACCAGTTAATGATATAATTGCTCGAGTAGATGTAGCTCTCAAGGGCTTGAGTCACATCGCTGCAGACGTAGCAAGATCTGAAATCTCTGTAACCCTCAAAAAAGCTAAGATGCCAGCTAGCAACATCAGCAAAGAGGAGCGTTTTGAATTAGCTCAATTAAAAAAGAGGGATGACATTGTCATCCTCTCAGCCGACAAAGGCAATGCCACTGTCATCATGGACAAAATAGAATACAACAACAAAATTCAAGAACTATTAAACGATGGCAGCTATACAAAAATAAAAAGAGACCCCACCAACAGCCTCGTCTCCAAAACCAACAACATCATTTCTGCTTCAACCGCATTAATTGATCAGACCAAACAGTTCTCGTTGAAACCTTCTGCAGCCAGACCACCAAGATTGTACGGCTTGCCAAAGATACATAAAGAAGATACACCTCTTCGTCCCATTGTCTCTACTATCAACTCCCCCACTTACAAACTGGCTCGTTTTTTTTTTTGTCCGAAATCCTACGGCCTTTCACTGGAAAAACCACCTCTGCAGTACTAAACTCTACTGACCTGGTATCGACAATCAAGGGGATTGCCCTGTCCCCAGACGACCTGCTTGTCAGTTTTGATGTGGTTTCCTTGTTCACCAAGGTACCTGTGCCTGACACCATCGCAATCATTGAAGACTTGGTTCATCAAGGACTGAATGCTGGGGTACCCCCCCTGGTGAGACACTGCTTAACCAATACATACTTCACCTGGAATGGAACCTTCTACAAGCAAATTGAGGGCACCCCAATGGGCTCCCCCCTATCTCCGGTTGTAGCCAACATCTTCATGGAGAAATTTGAGACGGACGCTATCCAGACTGCCACTCTACGCCCGACCTTATGGAAGAGGTACGTAGACGACACTTTTGTCATCTGGCCACATGGCCGGCCTGCTCTAGACCAATTTCTCGACCACATCAATTCCATACACCCAGCCATCAGATTCACCATGGAAGTCGAAAATGATGGCAAGCTACCCTTTTTGGATGTCCTAATCAAAAGGAGACCTGATGGTTCAATGAGCCACTCTGTCTACAGGAAAGCCACCCACACGGATGCTTATCTAAAACCGGATTCCCACCACCATCCATCCCAGAAGAATTCCCTCATCAAGACTCTATATCATAGAGCCCAATGCATCTCCGACCATGAACACATTTCCAGTGAACTCAAACACGTACGCCAAGCTCTTAAGGCAAATGGTTACTCCGACTATACAATCCGCAAAGCCATCACTCCAACCATCAAGAAGGATCCTGTTGAGGAGCCTTTCAAGACCATCACCTTACCCTACATTGCTGGGGTCACAAAAAAGATCTCCAAAATCCTGATTAAACACAAGATCCAGGTCCGATTCAACACAGTACATAAAATCCGTGATCTGGTACCGTCTGTAAAAGATGTGGTTCCAGACATACAGTACCCTGGCGTCTACAAACTAAGTTGCCTCTGTGGTAGCAGTTACATTGGGGAAACCAAACGACATGTCTCGGACCGCATCCGTGAACATAAAGCTGACCTGAAACACGGTAGGACAAACACCTCAACCGTGGCAGATCACTGTTACAACTCAGTGGGCTCACATGATATTGACTTCTCCAAGACAGAGGTTCACTGCAAGCCATCTGGCTATCATGAGAGATTCGTTCATGAGGCGATCCACATATACAAACACAGAGACAATTTTAACCGAGAAGATGGATTCTGGCTCAGCAATCATTGGAAGGACGTAATAAACCATTTCGATACACATTAGGGTGTGTAGAATAATACATAGTGTTATATTAAATGTATAAGATATAGGTTGGTTTACAGCAATACAGTATATAATTTAATGTTGGGTTTATCTATGGCAGTATATAGTACGGTATATGCTCGTGTGATGTAAGAGAATAAGGTTTAGATGGAAGCATATTACAGAATTTTTACGAGGTAGAATTGTAATGTATTACTTACTGTTAGTAACTCAGCTTATTATAGAGTATAGTAAGTATACTGATGGTGCGATGCAGTTTATACTTTAGTTTTTTATGTAGTTTATACTTTAGTTTTCTACGTGGTTGTTGAGTAACTGCAGCTACATATCATTAACATTCCTTTCCTTTGTTACTGCTAATCCCTGCACCCCCCTTGGTTGCTGCTGATCCTGCATAATGCATGGGCATAATATGACTTTGACACCCCCCCGCCCAACGCCTACGCATTTTCCATGAATATGCTAAATTCCTCTTCACATGCACATTTTTTTTTTTGTTAAGGCGCTCTTCAACCCCCAATGCAGCTTATATATAAGCTCCTAGTTTGGTAGTGTCTCATTCTTCACCTGAAGACGGCTGCTTGCGTTGTGGCCGAAACGTCGTGAGAATTTTTTATTATGTCTTATTTTTATTATTTTATTACTTCCCTTCTACGTGACTTTACCGAAAGAAACAAGAAGATGAATCCCTGCAGTCACGAAAGCTTTAAATCGAAGTGTGTGTATGTAGTGTGTGTATGCACTGTGTGTGTAGTGTGTGTACACTGTGTGTATGTGGTGTGTGTATGCACTGTGTCTATGTAGTGTGTAAGTAGTGTGTGTATGTAGTGTGTGTATGTGGTGTGTATATGCACTGTGTCTATGTAGTATGTGGTGTGTGTATGTGGTGTGTGTATGCAGTGTGTGTGTGTATGCACTGTGTATGTAGTGTGTGTGTACACTGTGTATGCAGTGTGTGTACACTGTGTTGTATGCGCTTTGTAAGAAGTGTGTGTATGTAGTGTGTATGCACTGTGTATGTAGTGTGTGTACACTGTGTATGTAGTGTGTGTACACTGTGTTGTATGCGCTTTGTAAGAAGTGTGTGTATGTGGTGTGTGTAAGTAGTGTGTGTATGTGGTGTGTATGCACTGTGTATGTAGTGTGTGTACACTGTGTTGTATGCGCTTTGTAAGAAGTGTGTGTATGTAGTGTGTGTACACTGTGTGTATGTGGTGTGTGTATGCACTGTGTGTAGTGTGTGTGGTGTGTGTATGCACTGTGTATGTAGTGTGTGTGTACACTGTGTATATAGTGTGTGTACACTGTGTTGTATGCGCTTTGTAAGAAGTGTGTGTATGCGCTGTGTATGTAGTGTGTGTGTACACTGTGTATATAGTGTGTGTACACTGTGTTGTATGCGCTTTGTAAGAAGTGTGTGTATGCGCTGCGTGTAACTCTTATCTCTCGTGTCTGTGACGCCCTCTGACACGAGTCTTTATCTGCTTCCCTCTCCGCCCGCCTTGCCATACCTCTTCGTCCCTCTAATAATAATGTCCGATTTTTTTTTACATGCAACAAATTCGCGCAGCAAGTCACGAATACTCCGCTCTCTGTTATCCGATACTTTTTTTGGCCATTCTTCGTGAATTTCGGTTCCGTTCATCATTTCCGATTTTTTTATTATTATTCTCGTTAGTGTCACATAGAATTATTCTACAAAAGAAATTCCAGCCCAAACCCTACGAGAGTTCGGGTTTGGGCTGGAACTAAGGCTAGTTCAGAGGCTTTAATTGTAAGAGCCTCGTCCACATTGCGTCTTTGGTAGTCTACAAAAATGCGGGAGCGTCTCCGGCAGTCTACAGGAAGGCCGCAGTGTCTCTGATAGTCTACAGGAAGGCCAGAGTATCTCTGATAGTCTAGTGGACTTCTATGGTAAATTGGACTTCCATGGTGAACTAAACTTCCATGGTGAACTGAACTTCCATGGTGAACTGAACTTCCATGGTAAACTGGACTCCAATGGTAAACTGGACTCCCATGGTCAGCGGTGGGCAACCAAAATAACGAGAGACATTTTTATTTTTCGACTTTCAAGAGCACTGCGCTCCCCCCCCTTACAGAGCCACCCACATGTGCTCTGCTCCGGAGTTGGAGCTGTAGGTTCGACGACCCCTTGCCCTATCCTCTCGTGTGCCCTCTCTCTCTTTTTTTACGATCAGTGGAAACAAGAAGATGCTCGGTGTATTCGGCACTTTGTTTCGTTCATCATTTCGTAATTCTTTTTTTATTTTATTTTAAAAAGGGCTTTATGTAGCCCTCGCTCGCTCGCTCGCTCACTCTCTCGCTCGCTCTCTCGCTCTCTCTCACTCGCTCTCCCTCTCGCTCATTCTCTCGCTCACTCTCTCGTTATGTACGCCTCTGCTATCTCCCATCTACCCCCCCCCCCCCCCCACCACGTCTCTTCTCACTCTTTCCGTTTTTTCCTCTCCCCTAATCGCTAACTCTCCATTCTCTCCATTAGCGCACCCCCCCCCCCACCCACCGCCGCCTCCTCCCTCTGATCCCATCGCCACCCTCTGCTTCTCTCTCCCCGATTCTCTCTCCCCCTTCTCGTTCTTTCCCCTGTCCCCGCATTCTCTCTCTCTCTCACTCTCTCTTCCCTCGGCTTCCGCCGGTGATGACCTCTTCATATCGGCACTCGGTGCAGTGGAGGCTCACAGCGCTAGACCAAGACTCCCATAAGTTCAGTGTTAGTCAATGGGGCTCAAATAGGTTTCATTGTTATGCACAGGGGCTCTCATTTGGTTCAGTGTTAGTCACTGGAGCTCCCATGGGGTTTAGTGTAAATTACTGGGGCGGACGGAGCCAGACTGAGGCTCCCATAGGGTTCCGTGTTGATCACTGGGGTTCCCATCGGGTTCTGTGTCAATCACAGAGCCAGACCGAGGCTCCCATAGGGTTTCAGTGTTAATCACTGGGGCTCACGGAGCCAGAATAAGGCTCCCATAGGATGCAGTGTCAATCACAGAGCCAGACCGAGGTTCCCATAGGGTTTCAGTGTTAATCACTGGGGCTCACGGAGCCAGAATAAGGCTCCCATAGGATGCAGTGTCAATCACAGAGCCAGACCGAGGTTCCCATAGGGTTTCAGTGTTAATCACTGGGGCTCACGGAGCCAGAATAAGGCTCCCATAGGATGCAGTGTCAATCACAGAGCCAGACCGAGGCTCCCATAGTGTTTCGGTGTTAATCACCGGGGCTCACGGAGCCAGAATAAGGCTCCCATAGGGTTCGGTGTCAATCACAGAGCCAGACCGAGGCACCCATAGGGTTTCGGTGTTAATCACTTGGGCTCACAGAGCCAGAATAAGGCTCCCATAGGATGCAGTGTCAATCACAGAGCTAGACCGAGGCTCCCACTGGGTTTCAGTGTTAATCACCGGGGCTCACGGAGCCAGAATAAGGCTCCCACTGGGTTTCGGTGTTAATCACTGTGGCTCACTCGAGCCAGACCGAGGCTACACGGGAGCCCGCTGTTGCCGGGGTCAGGGCAGCGCACGGGATGTTTGGACAGCGCTCATTAGCGCGAGATAAGGAGAGAGCTAAATCCAGCTCGAGGCGAGGCGACGGGTGGAGCCACGTGGTGCGCACAAAGACAAAGGTCCCCCGTGCAGTTGAACACCAAGTAGTATTAAGTCTTAGTAGGGGCTTTCGCGAGCAATATTTTCCGTAATAAAGTTGTTGTCTTTTTTTGGGGGGGGGGAGGGGAGGCAGGGGGTTAGATCGCGTGAATATAAATGTTGTGTCGTTAAACCCTCCACCACCACCCAACACAGCCAAGAAGTGGGAATCACTGAGGCTCACCAGAGTCAGATTAAGGCGCCCAGAGGGTTCACTGTTGTTCACTGAGTCTTACAGAGCCAGACTACGGCTCCCAAAGAGTTCAGTGTTAAGTCACTGAGGCTCACAGTGCCAGACCAAGGCTCCCATATGATTTACTTTTAATCATTGAGTCTTGCAGAGCCATACTACGGCGTCCATAGGGTTCAACGTTAAGTCACTGAGGCTCACAGAGCCAGACCACGGCTCACATTGGGTTCAGTGTTAATCACCGGGGCTCACAGAGCCAGACTACGGCTCCAATATGGTTCAGTGTTAGTGACTGGGGCTCAAATTGTAAATGTTGCTGTGGGTTTACTCTCCGACACACAACCAGTTAATGCCGATTTGATTGGGGTTAGATCGCATACATATAATTGTGTCGTCGTTAAACCCGCCACCACCACCACCCGACACAGCCAATGCGTAAAGGGGTTTGTCACGTAAACAAAACGTGCCAGTTAGTTACTAGTTCAGAACTAAACCAGTTGTGTGTTGAAGTGTACATCCCACAACACAACTTTGTAACAATTCGAATAGCTGGTGACGTGACGCTGGTGATTACAACCAGCTTCATCGGGCGATTGGCCAGAATTGTGAATAAGTCAGATACTTCATCGCAATTCTGCCGAATTACTCAACAACATTTACGGTGTGATCAGTTGCAACCCGTAGCTTCATCAGGCGATTTGCATTCTGGGTAATGGCCTGATGAAGCTGGTTGTTGTGGTTGTTGTAACCACTGGCGAAACATCGCAGCAGTACTCACATGGTCAATATTGTTGCGGCTTTAACTCTTCAACACGCAACAATCGGTTCAGTGCTGAAGTAGTCAATAATTGGGCACATTTTGTTTACGTGACAAACCTATTACTCATTGGCTCTGTCGGGTGGTGGCGGGTTTAACGACACACATTCATATATATACGCGATCTAACCCGAAAGAAACCTATATTGTGGCGCACATATCCGAATATGGTATTTATACTGCGGGAGAAATCTGATTAACTATAAAGCTCTTTTTCACAAATGCAAAAAGAACGAACACAATGCACACAGACACGATAGGAGTCGTGCAAAGTCTCGGAAAGGTACCCCAATTGCTAAAAAACTATGCAAATACTACTCAACAATGTTTTTGTATTTCACCAGGGAAGGCCCACTGAGCCTCTTTGGCCTCTTTTTCAGAAGCGAGCACCTGGCTATCACAAATAATAGCTCAACGAAGTGGCTTTTCACGTGGCAATTTATATCAGCCAAATAATCGAAATCATCTCAACGCATATTTCTAAATGAAGAACGGCACAGTACACGACGGGGTGGGTGGGCAGCAACAACGCCCGGCTGCATTTTTCTCCCCAGCGCTGATGTTATATACTCAACTAAACAATGTTTTACTTTGCCAGGTAAGGCCCACTGAGCAATTCGGTTTTTTTCAGAAGTCACCTGGCTAACACAAATGATAGGTCAACGAAGTGGCTTTTCACGTGGCAACGTATAGCAGCCAAATACTCTAAAAGCGTGTCGATTTTAAATGTGGGGAGAAAAACTGGTGGACCACGGGAAGAGAGACACGCAACCTCCAAATATACAAGAGGCGTCAGGGTCGGGATCGAACCCACAACCTCCTGTATACCAGACGAGGTAGTTAACATCTCCTAGCCACTGCTGTATCCCAACTAACAATACTTGCCCCAACAGTCTGCTAAAGGCTATACAGATGATCTTTGCCTTTGTGTACGGCGTACGCGAGTGTGAATGATAAAGGTTCTTGCTGTCAATCTATCCCCGTGTTCACTGAGAAATCTAGAGTGGGGAGGGGTAGAGAGGGCGAGGGAGGGAGAGCGAGATAGAGTGGAAAGAGAGAGAGACACGGGGAGAGTAAAGAGAGAGCGTGAGACACAGAGAAAGACGCAGAGACACACACACAGAGAGAGAGAAACACACCGAGAAAGTTAAGTCCACAGAGACGCACATACATACATACAGACACACACACGTAAACACGCGTACCGATACAATACTGGCGCAGCGTCGGCATAAAGACACAGCGAAACACACAGGCACACATTCGCATGTAAGGATACGCAAATGCCTACAGAGACACAGACACGTGCAGAGACGCAGACGCACAAGGTATGTACACAAAGCGCTTAGATGTACGCATGAGACCATAGCCAACACGCACACACAGAGACACGACAGATACAGATGCACAGACAGAGACACACACACACAGATAACCACTTGAAACCATAACGCACACACATGCACACACACACATGTACACGACAGATACAGATGCAAGCAGCGACACGCACACACACAGCTAACCACTTGAACTCATAGACAGCACACACAAACACAGAGACACGACAGGCACAGATGCACGCACAGAGACACGCACACACACTCAACCTCCCTTCTGGACTGGAACGCCTGGGTTACCACAATCCCCTACGTCTGCACGTGAAGTTCCCGCCTCACAACGGGATCGAACCTGGGGTTGTCTCGGCACCTAGCGTCTGGAATATCACCAGGAGTCCAACCCGGGGACGGGCTGCCCAGTGTGGTGTGTTCGGAATGAAGTGAAAACGTCTGCACGCTGCCTTTTTGGACTTCTCTGGAGCCCAAGTTTGGAGTCTATTGAGGATTGTCCGCCCGCTCTAACTTGGGAGAAGCTTTCCTTGTTTTCACAGTACAACGTGACACTTCTCTGGATACAAACCTGGGGTAACTTTGGGTGTGGATTGAACTTCAACCAAGCCAAAATCAACGCCTGACTCGCAACCTCACAACCTGGAATTGAACCTGACATCTTGAAAGCAGAGCCCAGGCATCGAAACTGGGATACTTTTCCAGTCTAGAAGATTCTCAATGTTTGTTGCTGTGTGGGGTTTAACTCTCCAACACAACACCACAACCGGTTAGTGCTGAAGGAGTAAACCAATTGTGCAAGGTCTGTGTTACGTGAGACAAACCCGCTTACTATATTGGTTGTGTCGGGTGGTGGTGATGGGTTTAACTACGACACATTCATATAATTTACACGATCTAACCCAAAAGTAAAACATTATTAACGATTTTATTGTTTGTGACATTTCTGGGAAAGAAATTCCTTGGAACTTTCTGAATCTGCGGGGTCTAGGGAGAAAGTGGGGTGGTGGGTGAGGTGGGGTGAGGGGGGGTAAGGTGAGGTGGGGTGGGTGACGTGAGGGAGGGTGAAGGTGAGCTGAGCTTTACCGAGGACCTGGCCGTTATGAATCTCCTCCTCCTCCTTCTGGCGCTGCTGTGCGCACGTGGGGGACCTCTGGCTATTGTGACGTCACGGCGGCCTGTGACGTCACCCTCACCGTCGACGTTATCGTCGTCGCAGTCGTCGACAACATCGACGGAAGCCGCGATGTTCACTCAAACAGCGTCGTCGTCATCAACATCATCAACATCGACAACTCCATCACAAAGACCATCAACATTAACGTCAACATTATCCACATCATCATCATCATCGCCACCAATAACATCAACATCCACATCATCATTACGTGATGATGATGATGATGATATCAATGTTGATGATGATGGCGCCAATGATGATGCTTATGATGATGATGACTTTGCTAGTGGTGACCCGGGTCTGTTGATGGAAAGGCGCTTCATGCTTCAACTCTACAACAGGTGACGATGATGGTGGTAGTGATGAAGGTGGTGGTTATGAAGGTGATGGTGGTGAATGCGCTGGTGATGGTAGTGGTGAGGAAGGTAGTGGCGGTGTGAAAAGTCGTCTCTCTCTCTAGCGTATGGCAAGTATGTGCAAATCACACGTCCATGTTTAAGTCGAGCCATGGCGATAGCTTTGGGAGTTGTGCGACTAATACTGGACAGCGGCGTAGGATGCAGTTCTTCGCGATGTGGTCCATTGTCTGGTTCGGGTACCCGCAATCACACTGTGGGTTGGTTGTCCTTAATTCTCCACTTGTAGAGGAGGTGTGCGCAGTGGCCAGTTGTTGTTCTGAAGCGGTTGATGGAACACCGTAAGTTTTGTTGATCTAGATGTTAAATTACTTTGCGCAGACCGGCGCTCAGTACCCAGCACTGGAGCACGCGAGTGCGAGGATGGCCGTGCGGAGGGTTTTGTCGGTGGGTCCCCACGTTGTACCGGCCAGTTTGCTTTTAGTTTTTTCGCACACTTTTTCAATTTACTTTTTGAATGAGGCTTCTGTCTAATGTTACGTCTAAGTGCTTGGGATATAGCTCATTTTGACAGGATTATCACAGAAAGTCGCTTCCAACTTTGCCTTTATGTCATGGTTATTGAGATGGTGGATTGAGACAGTCGTTTTGGATGGATTCAGCCATAGCCTCCACCTTTGCAAGTAGTCTTCTAATACGGACACATCTCCCGTGTGTCACTAATGGACTTCAGGTTTCTTCCCTGAGTAGCCATTGCTACGTGGTCCGCATAGACAAATTTGCGGGATGATGTCTTTGGCAGGTCGCTTGTGAAGATGTTTAACAGGATCAGAGCCAGTATTGATCCCTGAGTAAGCCATTATTGACTGTTTTTGTACGGCTTGTGTTTCCGGGAAAGGTGTACCCAGAAGTTTCGGTTGCTGAGCATCAAGTTCAGCAGATTCAGTGTTGAACGGCACCTTGATAATGCGCACTGCCCTGAGTAGGAGTCCACCGTCTCTGGACGGTGTCATAGACGGATGAGCGGTTGTCATGGCGGTACCGGTTTTTTGCTTTCACTGGAATCCAGCTTCGATTGAGCTGGTGAGGGAAGGGACCTGCTCACAGCAGTTTCTGGCAGGTCGAAAGCCGGCTTGTTCGACGGGAAGGCGTGGCTCAAATCTGCGAGCAGAGTGTGCTCTATCAATGTGTGTACCGTTGACAGCAGTGAGATGGGCCTGTAACGTGAGGCCTGATCTTCTGGCTTTCTATGTTTCAGCAGGGCGACGACTTGCACTCCCTTCTCAGGCTCTGGGGATTGTGCCACTTAAATGGACAGTGGTAAACCAGGCCGCGAGCCAGTCTTATGCGTTGGTGATGGTGGATCTAAAGGTGGTGGTGGTGATGATAGTGGTAGTGCTGAAGGTGGTGGTGGTGAATGTGTTGGTAGTGGTGATAGTGGTGGTTCTGAAGATAGTGGTTATGAAGGCTGGTTGTGATGAAAGGGGTGGTGGTGGTGATGATGAATGCATTGGTGATGGTGGTGATGATGATGGTGGTTCTGAAGGTGGTGGTTATGAAAGTGGTGATAGTGGTGGTGATGTTTTGGTTGATGTGGTAATGATGAAAATGCGTTGTTGATGGTGTTGATGATGGCAAATGCATTGTTGAAGGTGGTGGTTATGAAGGTGGTGTTGGTGGTGGTGATGGTGAATGCATTGGTGATGGTGGTGATGATGGTGAATGCTTTGGTGATGGTGGTGGTTTTGAAGGTGGCGGTTATGAAGATGGGTGCTGATGACAATGATGATGCTGTTGATGATTCTGCTGCCTCTAATGATGTTCATACTGCTGCTGATGTTGATGCCCCTGCTGATGGTGTTGATGTTGCTGTAGATTCCTCTCTGATCGCTCCGCTATTCCATCCGCAAACACCGTGAGGAGTTTCAGAACAGAGGGTGAGCAAATCGCAGCACATCACTCACTTCTTTCGAACCGTTTCGTGTTATTGTTTTAATGTGTTTGTCCTTCCCCCGCACCTCCGATTAGCATGGCTGGCTACATTCAGGTGCAAAAGAAGTTCAACATACATATTACTATACACTACTATACACTGCTATATATTACACTATATATTACACTATATACTACACTACTATATAATACACTGCTATATACTACACTATACACGACACTACTACACTGCTATATACTACACTACTGTATACTATACACTACACTATATACAGTACTACTATATACTACACTACAATACATTACACTATTCACTACACTACTATACACCACTATATACGACACTACTATACGCGACACTATACACTACTATATACTACACTGCTTCCCCAGATGGTATTGAATCCTGCCATTACTCCTTTTGCCTTTGCAATCTTCGCTCTGTCTTTCGTATAGTCGATGTCCCATGTCAGTAGACTTCCCAACTATACAAATTCCCTAACAGTCACAATCTTGCTGCTTTCTATTATTATTTCGCAATGTCCTCCCTTCCGAACACTATCTTCGTGTTTTCCACGTCAATCCTCAGTCCTGCATCCTTTCTTGACTTATTCAGCGTATGACCACCTTCCTGCAGTGCTAAGCAGCTTTCTTCCATCAGATCTATGTCGTCCGCGAATCTCAGGTTATGTATTCTTTCTCCTTGCATGGGTATTCCCGTTTGTCGTTGCCCAGAATTGCATCCATCACTCTTTCCAAGTATGTGACCAAGTTGTTTGGTGAAAGCGGCTCTCCCTTCTCATACTTATTGTTGTTGGGATCTATTCTCCTATTTCCTGTCCAAACTTTACTGCTGACTTTGACCTTTACCGTATATATCCTGCAGAATCTGTGTGAGTCCTTGTTGCCCACGTTATTCTTTCTCTGATATAAGCCCTAGAATCAAGATTTGGTGTATTGTATGGCCGGTCTTTCCTAAACCCTTCCTGTTCATCCGCTAAATAATCCTCAGTCTGCGCCTTCAATTGATGGATTAGTACTGTCATTAGTATATTGCCCATGTGGCTCATTAGTCCGATGGTTCGGTAATTTTACAATCGGTGAGATCTCCTTTCTTGGGTATTGTCACAAGTGTAGTGACATGAAATGCTGTCACTCTATGGTTAGCGCCAGCCATTATTTCACAAGTCCTATACTCTTAGTTCTTTCGGTAAAGTCACGTAGGTAAAAAAGTTAAATTAAAATTAATAAAACTAAAACAATAAAATCCCGACGTTTCGGAGGCAACACAAGTCTCCGTCATCTTGATGCAGCAAATCTGGCTGTGACGGTCCCACCTGATGACGGAAACTTGTGTTGCCTCCGAAACGTCGTGATTTTATTGTTTTAGTTTTATTAATTTTAATTTCATTTTTTACCTACGTGACTTTACCGAAAGAAATAAGAGTATGAATCCTTGCAGTCACGAAAGCTTCAAATCTAGAATTTACAAGTCCTTCTGAGCGCCGGGTAATGGAGGGACACGTGACTGGGAGCCGGGGGGCTCCTTACTGGATACAGCAGGGGGCGTAGCCAAGGGCGTGGTCAAGGGCGGGGCGAGCTCGCGCCCAGGGAAATAAATGGGGATCGGGGTCAATCTTAATTTGGAGCTTTCGTGACTGCCGGAATGACTCTTTGGTTCTTTCGGTAAAGTCACGTATAAAGATAAAATAATAAATTAAATACTAGCATACGACGTTTCGATTGCAACACAAGCAATCATCATCAGGTATAAATGAAATAGAAACACAAATCTAGTTATCTCGGCCTCGCTGTGCGCTGCGTTGCACCGCTAGTCGAGTAGACAACCATGTGTTCAATAAACCCTCGAAGCCAGGATGACCGTCCAACTCCGATCGTCATTTATTGATTGCAACAGGTAAAACTGGTGAGAAAACACAGATACAGCATCTGTTATAATTCGGAAACACCCACACAATGAACACCACAGCATCAGAACATTGTCTCAGATAACAATAGATCCTGGAAGGACCAGGCGCCCACATTACCCCTGAACAACTAGACAAAGGCACAAGCTGATGCGTTGCATACAGGCACAGTGTATTCATCCCACTGCACCCCAAATGTACAGCATTACACTTAACACTAAACTGTGGATGAGATACTTCGTCATCACTCTCAGGATCGCAACATAGGCACAAGTCTGACTCGACCTACTAAATCACAAGTAACATCCACAATAAGGAAAGTCACAGGCTTCGTTACTAACTAGGCCTCGTATTTACTACAACAACTTAACGGCACCATAAAGGCATTTACATTGCTATAACGGTCATTCCAACATTACAACAGCATTTCCAATATTAGAGGAATATAAACAACTTACAGATAATGCTTCTTAAGCTCCCACAATGGATAAGTGCGGCTGTGGTCTCACTGAGATGCGATGCGTGCCGCCATCTTGACTTATCTGTGTAATGGCTGACGCCCGCGTGGTACAGTGGAAATCTGACATCGTCACTTCCTGGTCACGTGACCAACATTAGCATAAAAAAACAGGAACTTCCTGTTAACATACGCTCCCCATCTGCCGTGAGGCAAGACACTAGTATACTTAGAAATGGAATGTAATACAACAGAGATAACATAACAGTCAACACCCTACCTGGTTGATTACGTTCTTTCTGAGAATGCTAAATTTGAGAGAGAGATAAAACACAGAACCAGAAACATATAGACAGACATATAAGCAGACAGATATCACAGAGATACATAGAGAGAGAACAAACATAGGCACACAGAGAAAGCAACGCCTCTTGTGTCGAGGCCTTAAATAGAGAGAGGGGGGCGGGGGCAGAGAGAGAGGGAGGGGTTAGAGAAATTAGCATGTCAATGAGTGGCACGACGAGTGGTACGGTGATCGGGGTCCGTTGTGGGGATCGGCCTGGAGTCCCGTGTCTCTTCGTCTTTGCTCGTCACTCCTCGTCCGTCGGTTGAGTGGAGCCTGATATCGCGGGTCAGACTGTGTGTGCTGGCTGGCCAGTTCGCTACACTAACGCGGACGCACCTAGTGAACAGATAGACACCTAGCCATAGAACCCGAGTTGTAAGGGTTGTAACTTGATTTTAAGCTTTCGTGACTGCAGGAATTGCTCTTTGTTTATTTCGGTAAAGTCACGTAGAAAGAAAATAAATTAAATAATAGAATACGACGTTTCGATTGCAACACAAGCAACCGCCATCAGGTAGAACTAAATTTGAGAGAGACACACAAGCAGAGACAACATAGACACACAGAGAGAGACACACACAACATAGACACACAGAGACCCAATGCCTCTGTGTCGAGGCCTTAAATAGAAAGGGGGGGGGGGGCAGAGAGAGAGGTGGGTCTCCTGGGGCAGCTGCTGGAGCAGAGAAATTAGCATGTCAATGAATCCACCCCGAAGCGACCGAGGGAAAGAAGATCGAATGGCCTTTTATCGCTGTTTGCCTTGGTTCCCACTTCCTATTTGGCGTCAGGGCACCACGGTGGCTTGGAGATGTGAATTACCTCGCCTAAACTTCGATTTAAAGCTTTCGTGACTGCAGGGATTCATCTTTATGGTTCTTTCGGTAAAGTCACGTAGAAGGGAAATAATAAAATAATAGAAATAAAACATAATAAAATAATTCTCACGACGTTTCGGCTTCTTAAGCTCCCACAATGGATAAGTGCGGCTGTGGTCTCACTGAGATGCGATGCGTGCCGCCATCTTGACTTATCTGTGTAATGGCTGACGCCCGCGTGGTACAGTGGAAATCTGACATCGGCACTTCCTGGTCACGTGACCAACATTAGCATAAAAAAACAGGAACTTCCTGTTAACATACGCTCCCCATCTGCCGTGAGGCAAGACACTAGTATACTTAGAAATGGAATGTAATACAACAGAGATAACATAACAGTCAACACCCTACCTGGTTGATTACGTTCTTTCTGAGAATGCTAAATTTGAGAGAGAGATAAAACACAGAACCAGAAACATATAGACAGACATATAAGCAGACAGATATCACAGAGATACATAGAGAGAGAACAAACATAGGCACACAGAGAAAGCAACGCCTCTTGTGTCGAGGCCTTAAATAGAGAGAGGGGGCGGGGGCAGAGAGAGAGGGAGGGGTTAGAGAAATTAGCATGTCAATGAGTGGCACGACGAGTGGTACGGTGATCGGGGTCCGTTGTGGGGATCGGCCTGGAGTCCCGTGTCTCTTCGTCTTTGCTCGTCACTCCTCGTTCGTCGGTTGAGTGGAGCCTGATATCGCGGGTCAGACTGTGTGTGCTGGCTGGCCCGTTCGCTACACTAACGTGCACGCACATAGCGAACAGATAGACACCTAGCCATAGAACCCGAGTTGTAAGAGTTGTAATTTGATTTTAAGCATTCGTGACTGCAGAAATTGCTCTTTGTTTCTTTCGGTAAAGTCACGTAAAAATAAAATGAATAATAGAATACGACGTTTCGATTGCAACACAAGCAACCGTCATCAGGTAGAACTAAATTTGAGAGAGACACACAAGCAGAGACAACATAGACACACAGAGAGAGACACACAACATAGACACACAGAGACCCAATGCCTCTGTGTCGAGGCCTTAAATAGAATGAGGGGGGGGGGCAGAGAGAGAGGTGGGTCTCCTGGGGCAGCTGCTGGAGCAAAGAAATTAGCATGTCAATGAATCCACCCCGAAGCGACCGAGGGAAAGAAGATCGAATGGCCTTTTATCGCTGTTTGCCTTGGTTCCCACTTCCTATTTGGCGTCAGGGCACCACGGTGGCTTGGAGATGTGAATTACCTCGCCTAAACTTCGATTTAAAGCTTTCGTGACTGCAGGGATTCATCTTTATGGTTCTTTCGGTAAAGTCACGTAGAAGGGAAATAATAAAATAATAGAAATAAAACATAATAAAATAATTCTCACGACGTTTCGGCTACAACGCAAGCAGCCGTCCTCAGGTGAAGAATGAAACACCACCAAGCTTGGAGCGTATATTTAAGCTGGGTTGGAGGGGGAAGAAGAGCGCCTTGACAATAGAATTTGCATATCCAGAGGAATTTAGCATAGTTCTGGGAAATGCGTAGGTGGGCGGGGGGTTTCAAAGTCATATTATGCCCGTGCATCGCCTAGTATACAGGAGGTCGTATGTTCAATTTCGACCCCGACACTTGCTGTAAATTTGGAGCTTGCATGTCTCCCTCCCCGCGGTCGCGTGGAATTTTTCTCCAGGTCCTCCGCTTTTCCCTCTATATTTAGAGTATTTGGCAGCTACAAAATTCCAAATGATAACCCCACTAAGTTGAGCTATCGATTGTGGTCAAGTCGCATCTGAAAGAGCTACATACTCAGTGGGGCCTTGCCTGGTAAAAAAAAATATAGTAGTTTAATCTTTGAGTTTATTTGTGCTCTAGAATAGTGTGTACAACTCCCTGGTCTTCTATTCTCCAGCGTGGTATTCGATGTTGTTACATTGCTTTTACAGCCAATCTTAAATATCCTTTCTTGCAGATGTCATTTCTGCATTGCATAGCTTTTTGTACTTAGTTGCCATCTCATCCGATTACTTTATCTTCAGGCGGTTTTCTTGTGCTAGGTTACAGGTTTTCTCAGTTATGCCCTTTCTTTTAGATTTTACGACTATACTAATGGTATAGTTTGCTTCTACTGCTTGCCTCCACTATCTTCGTCAGTGCCAATGCCTTGCTATCTATGCTAAGGTGTTCTATTTTTCACCCTCCTTATTCTACTCGGATATTTCCTCTTCATATTTCCTCCTTGTCTGCCTCGTTCTGGAGTGCCTCAACGTTCCTCTTCTTCTCATATTGCGTAATTTACTTATTTTTGGCGACTCCATCCCACTGTGCACATAAAAGCCACGACCCACCTGGCGCGGATCATTCTGTTGTCATGTCGTCCAAGCACAGCGAGGACGAATGCGCAGAAAAAATAAAACTTTGATTAGCGCATCGTGTCGAGCTCGTCGAGAGGAATAGATTGCCGTATCGTTCGCCTTCAACAGACATTAAGATGAAGTCACAAAGCAGTTTATGGGAGAGCTGGGGGCATATGGGACCCGGAGGTTCCGCCGTAATGTTCAGTTTTAGTCGTAGGTTGCATTGTTTACCAAGATGATGTGGTCCAATGACGCATCGCTCCTTTGATTTTCGGTCCTAGTCGAACCGATGCTTCCAGTGTCTGCTGTGGATCATTACCAGATCTATCATATTCGTTTGTTTTCCATCCATATCCATTTCCTACAGTCTTTGTTTTACTTAGTATCACATACAGTAGATCATCGGATAATTATTCCGTGGCTTGAGTGGGGGGGGCACTGGATAAAAAACGCCAGATATTCAGTAATCACGGTAATTTAAAAAGCTTATTTTTGCACATTCCTGTACGGCACATGTTTTTAGGTGTTGTTATATGTCCTTTAGTGTTTTTAATTTGTTCACTTATGAAATTTGCAAAAACATACAATTAGACAAAAAGTTACTGTATTTACTGTACCGTCCTGTAGTCACGAAAACTTTAAGTCAAGTTTTAATCGCCTCGACGGGGAGGGTTTCTACACAACTATTAGATCTTTTAACAAACTTCGAGTCGCTCACATTCCTGAAGAGATGGAGCGACACTAAGATAATACCGATCGCCTTTACACTGACATCTGCTGCTGTCACTTCTCCCAATGCTAAACGGATCTTGTTCAGGGCCGGCTTAGCCATAATCTCAGAGAGAATAATATTGCTCCGATTTGAACTAGATAATTTAGACACGACTCTCCTGAAATCACACTTAACATTGATGGAAAAAATGTCGACATCTGATTATGAACATGTAGATAACATGACAACCTCTTAAGCCGCCTCAATGTCAGCTAAATGCAAAGATAACCTGATTTCCAAGTTCAACCTCCTTTCCAAGAAGAAGCCAGATCCACACGTTCAAAAGTTAGACGTTGACAAGGTTGTTATCAGAGTAACAGTCCAATTTCCGACAGCCTAAAATCAGTTATAGCTAAAGGGCTGAATTTCGCAGTCACACCTAAACACATACCAGTTGATGATATCATTACCCAGGTTGACGTAACCCTTACGGGTTTGGGACACGTTACTGCAGACGTGGCAAGATCGGAAATTGCTGCAATCCTCAAAAACGCTAAGACATCTATTAGCAGCATCAGTGAGGATGAGCGCTTTGAGCTTTCCCAATTTAAAAAGAGAGATGACATAGTCATCCTCTCAGCCGACAAGGGCAATGCCACAGTCATTGTGGACAAAACCACATACAATAACAAAATTCAGGACCTACTTAATGATGGTAGCTATATAAAAATTAAAAGAGATCCCATCAAGAGTCTCGTTACGAAAACCAACAATATCATCACCAATTCGACATCTTTAATCGAACCAAGCGGTTTTCCTTAAACCCCTCTGCCGCTAGACCACCCAGATTGTTTGGCTTACCAAAAATCCATGAAGAGAGTACACTCCTTCGTTCTATTGTCTCCACTATTGATTCACCCTCCTACAAACTGGCTCGATTTCTGTCTGATACCTTACAGCCATTCACTGGTAAGACCACCTCAGCTGTACTTAACTCAGCTCACTTGATATCGTTAATTAAGGACATCTCACTATCTCCAGATGATTTGCTCGTTAGTTTCGATGTAGTCTCTTTGTTTACCAAAGTTCCTGTGCCTGACACCATTGCAATCATTGAAGACTTGGTCCAACAAGGACTGAATCCTGATGTACCGGCGCTGGTGAGACACTGCCTCACCAAGAGAGACACTGCCTCACCAACACTTACTTCACTTGGAATGGAAATTTCTACAAACAAGTTGAAGGTACCCCAATGGGTTCTCTCTTATCTCCAGTTGTAGACAATGTTTTCATGGAAAAATTTGAGACAGATGCCATCCAGGTATCCATTCTATGTCCGTCCTTGTGGAAAAGGTACGTAGATGACACGTTCGTCATCTGGCCACATGGCCGACCAGCTCTGAACCAATTCCTCAACCTCATCAAATCCATACACCCAGCCATCAAATTCACCATGGATGTGGAAAATGATGGCAAGCTACCATTCGTTGATGTTTTAATCGAAAGGAGAACATATGGCTCAATGGGACACTGTCGACAGGAAAGCCACCCATATGGATGCATATCTAAAACCTGACTCCCACCACCATCCTGCCCAGAATTCCTCCATCAAAAATATACACCAGAGCTTGATGTATTTCCAACCGTTATCACCTAGCCAGTGAACTGGAACACGTACACCAAGCTCTCAAGATGAATGGATATTCAGGCTACACAATCCATAAAGCTATCACCCCAACCGTTGGGAAAGAAGCATGTGAGGACCCAATCAAAACCATCACCTTGCCTTACATAGGTAGGGGTTACCAAAAATATCTCCAAAATCATGAGCAACCACAAGATCCAGGTTCGATTTAACACAGTACATGAAATTCGTGATCTGATCCCATCTGTGAAGGATGTGATCCCTGACATACAATACCTCGGCGTCTACAAACTAAGCTGCGGCAGTAGTTACATTGGGGAAACTAAGTGACATGTCTCAGACCGTGTTCGTGAGCACAAGGCAGATCTGAAACACGGTAGGACCAAGACCTCGGACGTGGCTGATCATTTATGTAATGCGGTGGGCTCACACGAAATGTATTTCTCTAAGATAAAGGTACTCTGCAAACCCACTGGCTATCAACAAAGATTTGTTCATGAAGCCATCCACATATACAGACACAACTTCAATCGAGAAGATGGGTAAAACTGAGCAATAATTGGAAGGACGTTATCAACCAGTTTAATTCATAACTGGCTGTGATGTTCCCATCCTACTACTTTCCGATGTTGTTATTTTCGGCTCTCTGAATTTACATTAATAGGTTAAATTTCCCACTAACACAGCCGAGCTCGACATTGCTGCTTTGCGATCTTCCATTAACATGCTCATCTCTCACAGTAACATAGCCACCTTCGCGCCCTCGTCCAGGCCGCTCTCCGATCTTCCATTAACATGCTAATCTCTCACAGTAACATAGCCACTTCCGTGCCCTGAGTCGTGGAGGTCGCCCTCCGATCTTACATGTACATGCTAATCTCTCACAGTAACATAGCCACCTCCGTGCCCTGAGTCGTGGAGGTCGCCCTCCGATCTTACATTTACATGCTAATTTCTCACAGTAACATAGCCACCTTCGCGCCCTCGTGGATGCCACTCTCCGATCTTCCATTAACATGCTCATCTCTCACAGTAACATAGCCACTTCCGTGCCCTGAGTCGTGGAGGTCGCCCTCCGATCTTACATTTACATGCTAATTTCTCACAGTAACATAGCCACTTCCGTGCCCTGAGTCGTAGAGGTCGCTCTCCGATCTTACATTTACATGCTAATCTCTCACAGTAACATAGCCACCTCCACGCCCTCGTGCAGGCCTCTCTCCGATCTTACATTTACATGCTAATTTCTCACATTGACATCACTAGCCCCGCGAATTTCGTTTATTACCCTTGGGCTACACCCATTTAAACCTTTAAAACAGTCTGCCTCTGCAGCTGTCCCCCTCTTCTTTGTTCCTGATGACGAACGCATTTGTTACGATCGAAACGTTGTAGTTTTTTATTTTCTTTGAACCTAAGTGACTTTACCGAAAGACCCAAAGAATATGAATTCCTGCAGTCACGAAAGCTTTCAGTCAAGATTTGTACCGTACTCTTTGGTTCTTTTGGTAAAATCACGTATAAAGATAATATAATAAATTAAATAATAGCATACGTTTCGATTGCAACACAAGCAATCATCATCAGGTATAAATGAAATAGCAACAAAAATCTAACCAATAAAACTATAGACAGACATATAAGCAGACAGATATCACCAAGATACATAGAGAGAGAGAGCAACACATAGGCACACAGAGAGAGAACGTCTCTGTAACGAGGCCTTAAATAGAGAGGGGGCGGGACCAGAGAGAGGGAGGGGGTTAGAGAAACAATTAGCATGTCAATGGGTAGGACGACAGGTGGTAAAGTAAGCAAGCTTGAAAATTAGGAGAACGGGAGAGAGACACATTAAATTAACTAACCTAGCAAAATATGGAAATGTAATGTAATGCAACACAGAGAGTCGGTCAACACACAATTAACGCATAGCCTGGTCGATTACGTATTTCAAAGATTGCTAAGTTAGAATTTAAGTGTGAAAATTCCAAAGAGAGACAAAACACAAAACACGAGGAACGGAGACACAGAGCAGAACACAAGATGTTCTGCTCTGTCTAATTTATTATTTTATCTTTATACGTGACTTTACCGAAAGAACCAAAGAGTAATTCCTGCAGTCACGAAAGCTCCAAAATTAAGATTTGTACCGTACTTACCACTGCCAATCTCGAAGGATCTGCATGCGGTGCAGTATTTTCTTTTAGTATGTATGTAGTGTATAATGTACTGTATATAATATTTAACACTTAAATCAAGCACACTGAGAACCGTAGCTACTTTTATGTCACGTACATGGTGCCGATCGCCGGACCGCTTACAACCTTTGGAGCGTTTTTGCCGATTTCGGCCCGGGACCGCCAGGATGTTGAAAGATGGATAATCACGCGCTGGGTAATCGATGATTCATTGTACGAGCAAGTCATGTTTTTAAGCAAAGTCCATCAGTTTCTCGCCTCTTTCATGTCTTTCTCCACATCCACACCATTCACACGATGCGTTCCAATCCTGGTGCTATCCTTTACAATGTTTGCGATCCAGTCTCCCACAATTATCTTATCGTTTCCTAGGAAGTTCCTTAAACTTGCTCTCTGGCATATAGCAGAACTATCAAATATCCTCTTCAGTGCTATCTGATGTTGGTGCATATATATGGATGACAGACAAATTTAGGGGTTGTCCATTAGATCTCTTCGACAATTACCCTTGGACTAACCGGTCTGAATCCATATCCAATAATGCATTGGCTTTTGTACCCAATAAGAACTATAACTCCTCGGATGTGCAATTTGTCTTCCCCCGACCAGATCACTTCACCCCCCAATGAACTCCCCCCCACTCCTGTACAACTCATTTCTGCCAGTCCGAGGAGGCCGTAGCTTGGTATCTTTCATGTTGCCCGCAGCGTTCTCACATTCCACGTCCCTGACTACAATCCCCTTGTTGGCCATTCTCAGCCCCTTCGCTGTTTCAGATATCTGGCTGCTTTGTTGTACCTGATGGTGTCGTAGGTAATTTCGACCTTTGTTAACCCGTGTGACGTCCGAGTCGGTATCCTTCTTCTTCTGTGGTCGTTTAAAGTTCAAGTTTCATTTATTAGGTAAGCCCTGTGAGCCATGCGGCTCTTGAGTCGGGTGCAACCGCAACAAACAAAATATGAACAGAGAACATCTTGAAGCGACTACGCGCAACAGAAACATCCTCGATAAACCAGCAAATCATCCAGAAAAAACCCACCATTACAACGCTGTGTGCAAAAATCCCAGTGTGATGCAAGTCAAACGATAACAACCATAAGACAATTTATATTAAAGTAATCAGGCCAACTCCGCACTTCCGCAAGAAACATGGCTTAACCATGTTTTCGAAATCACCAAAATAAAGCGAAAAAACAATGTAACAACAGTAATCATGGGAACAGAGATTCAAATTTAACAATAAACGATATACATAACATGTACGACCAAACTTGCAGCCATAGCTGGCAGCATGACACTCCCAGTGTATGCTGGCACTGGATTCCTTTAGTGGGTTTTTTTCCTTCACCACTGAAGTATCGATGTAAACTAAACAAATTTTTGTTGTTTTACTAAGAAAGCCCCACTGAGCTATATGGCTCTTTTTTTCAGAAGCGACCTGGCCACAAATGATAACTCAACAAAGTGGCTTCTCATATCGAAATGTATAGCCGCCAAATACTCTCAACGCATGTTTCTAAATATGGAGGTAAAAAATCTACGTAACCACGGGGAGAACATGCAAACTCCAAATATTATCAACGTCGTTTTTCGGGATCGAACCCACGACCTCCTGGATACCTATCGCCTGTCCATCCTCTTTATTTATCCAGGCTTGGAACTGCCTCAGACATCCATTGGATTGTGTAGTCCCACAATTACTGTGATATGGGATGTTATATTCCTCCTCCCTCCCTCCCTCCCCCCCTTCCTCCACCTTCTCCCCCTTCTCATATTCCTACTCCCTCCTTCCTCTCTCTTCCTCATGCAGAAGTGATCACCGTCGACGACTTTGGCTCAAACCCGACGCCTCCCCTCCTCTCGCTGCTCTTCAACATCTCCTACGTGCGACGTCACGAGCTTATCGCCTCGGCCGAGCTGAGGCTGCCACGCGTGCTGCCAGGCGGTGCTAGTTGCGTGAGCGTGACCGGGGATGACCCCTCCCTAGACCTCGTCCCCGGAAGAGAGGGGGTTGCAGCGGAGGGCGGGGGGGAGCCCGAGGAGAAAGCGTTGTTCGTGACGTTCGACGTGACGTCAGTCGTGCGCGGCTGGTCTCGTGACGGGATGGGCGCTCAGAGGCTGCGCGTGCACGTGGCATACGGAGACGGCGGAGGAGACGGTAGAGGAGACAGCGGCGGCCGCGTCGACGCCTTCAACAACAACAGCAGCAGCAACAATAATAATACCAACAACACGTTCAGCAGCATCAACAAGAATAGCAACAGCAGCAATAATAACATTAACAATACCCACAACAGCAATAATAACAATACCAAACACAACACGTTCAGCAGGAATAACAGCCACAACAACAGCAATAATACCAAAAACAGCCACAACAGTAGCAGCAGCATGAGTAACATCAGTGTAACGAGTGGCCTCCTCAACAGCATTGGCCGCAGCAGCGACGTCACTGTAATAAAAAACCCTGACATGAACCCCTTCGGCGGGGGCCACATCCTCAACATCGTCGCCTCGAAGCTCAAGGCCGAGGCTCTCTTAATCGTATTTTCTGACGACGAGAGGAGACGTCACCATCACCACCACCTTCGACAAAACAAACATCGTCGTATGCGAGGCCGTCGCCATCACGGCCGCCGTCGACAGGAGGTGCACGAGATGATTGGCCATCAGGAGATCATTGCCCTGGGTGGGCGAGAGAGCAGCAGCAGCAGCAGGGGGAGAGTGTCAAGGGCGAGCCGAGCATTGGGAGAGGAGATCGGGAGGGGGATCAGTGGGGAGCGCAGACCGGGAGAGAGCACGGGACAGAAGACCGGTGGAGGAGGAGGAGGCGGAGCGAAGCGCAAGGGGAGCACCAGGAGGGAGATGAAAGATGTTGGTGGCAGGGAGACCGCGAGAGGGATGAGGAGGTACAAGTCCGGCAGTAGCAGTAGTAGAGAGAGGGGCAGGCTAACGGGGAGCGCGATGACAACGACGACGAGGAGGAGAGGCGGCGAGGAGAGGAGAGAGCCCGCGAGGGAGAGCGCGATGAACGCAGTCGACGCTCTCCCCACTGCTCCTCTGCCCGGCCGTGCCCGACGCCACGCGGCGACAGCACCGGCAGGAGGAGCAGGGGGAGTTGCGGCCATCGGTCAGAGGCGAGGACGAGGCTCCGTCTACTGCAGAAAGGTGCCGCTCAGGGTCAGCTTCAAGGACATCGGCTGGAACACGTGGATCATCGCCCCACAGGTTCACCCCCACCACGATAAGCGCGCGTACACCTCCCGTCACCTCCAAAGACAAAGATCCCCCGTGTAGCCTAAACAGACCGTTGGGGCAAGTGCTCTTAGTAGCGAGTAGCAGCACCTATGGAGGCGGGAACAGCACACGAGGGGGTAGGGTGGCGAGCACCATGCCTGGTCGCCTTTATCTCTCAAGTGGCATAGCTTTCGATTTAAAGCTTTCGTGACTGCAGGGATTCACCTTCTTGGTTCTTTCGGTAAAGTCACGTAGAAGGGAAGTAATAAAAAAAAGATAATAAAATAATTCTCACGACGTTTCGGCCACAACGCAAGCAGCCGTCATCAGGTGAAGACCAGGTCTGTCAGACGCTGTCTCCCCGACAGACATGGTCTTCACCTGAGGACGGCTGCTTGCGTTGTGGCCGAAACGTCGTGAGAATTATTTTATTATGTTTTATTTGTATTATTTTATTACTTCCCTTCTACGTGATGACTTTACCGAAAGAACCAAGAAGATGACATAGCTTACTACACACCGTACCAGGTACTCGTCGATCTAGGTATTCGTTAACGGGTGTCGGTGACCATGAGTGGGAATCGAACTCGGGTCGCCGGGTTCGTAGCGCAGGTCACTAACCGCGACAACTACTGCTCACCCCCACCTCCCTCATCACCTCCACATACACAACAACAACCGCCATTCGCCACTAATTGGCGATGATGTCACCATGATGCTTGTGCCATGCTATGTGCACGTTGAGGCCACGTGAAGTGTCGAACGCCCACTGGCAGGTCACGGGGCAGACCCAGATGCCACAGGGCGACTGACTGAGACGAGTGGCTGATGCACCACCTGTGCCCTCTACTGTGCCAACTTGCTGTGCTTTAGCAACCCGGCACTCCGATTGTTATTGTGAGCATCACTCCTCCGCCTTCCGTTGTTGTTGGAGGGCGACTGCCTCCAACTGCCCAGTCGCGTCCTTCATGAGCCTCCTCCATAGAGGCAGATCTTGACACCGCTGGTACCAGTCATCGGCAAGTCCACTCAGCTCCACTGTACCACATTCCTCCACCTCTTCTCTAGCCCGTACCACACACGTTTAGCTCCCTCGATCCGGCCAAACAAAAGCTGTTTAGGCATGCGGTGGCTGGGCGTGTGGGCTACATGTCCCAGCCAACGCAGCCTTGCCTGCCGGAGGAGCTCACCAATGGGACTTTGTTCAGATCTTTCAAGGATTTGTGAGCTCCTCACACAATCCAGCCTGGTTAAACCCAGGATGGATCGTAGGCAGGTCAGCTGCGACAGACCAGGTAGCTTCAAAACAGCGTTACGCAACCAATGAAAAGATAATGCCGCTCGACTGATTCTGAGTGAGACCTCTGCTGTTAAACCGGAGCCGTTCATGAGCACACTGCCCAGGTATGGGAAACCCTCGACTCTCTTCACAACTGCTCTATCACCAATTGGGAGTTGTGGGGGTGGAGAGCTTAGTTTTGGTGGGGCTGATTATAAGGCCCCACCTCTTAGTGGCAAGCTCTAGGTTCAGCAGCAGTGCCTCCAACTCCTCCTCTGAGTGAGCAGCAATTACCAGATCATCGGCATACATAACATGGTTGAGCAATAGGGAGCCATCCCTTGACCGCACCTGGGCATCGATCAGATGGAAATTCCTCCGGTACAGCTATTGAAGGCTTCACGAACTACGTGGTCGAAATAGATGTGAAATAATCTGGGAGCCATAGGACATCCCTGTCGCACCCCAAGGTGTACAAGGGACTGGCTCCGACTCCCGGCCACGTAGTTATACCCGGGCCCACTCACCATAATGAAGGTCCTTAATGATCGTGAGCAGAGGGTCAGGGACTCCGAAATCACGAAGAACAATCCAGAGCCCAGGCCTACTGATGGTATCATAGGCATTGACCAGGTCAATAAAGCAGAGATGTCGGTCTTGTTGGAATTCCCTACACCTCTGCTGTAGCAGATGGACAGAAAATATGGCATCTGTGCAGGCCCGCCCTTTCCTGAAACCACATTTGGGCTCCGCAAGCGTCTCCTCAGCGTGCCTAGCATGGTGATGTTGAATAATCCTTGCCAGGACCTTTCCCGGCACACTGAGGAGTGAGATGCCCCTGTAGTTGTTACAGTCTGTGTGGTCCCCCTTCTTAAAGAGGGGAACCTTCTTAAAGAGGGGGACACCAGGGCATCCTTCCAATCCTGCAGAACCTATCCAGTGGGCCAGACTGTTGTTATGATGTCATATAGGGCAGTCTGTGCACAAACGCCACCCTCCATCAGCATTTCGCTTGGGAGATCATCTCTGCCCGGTGCCTTTCCTGGTCTACGACTCTGGATCGCCTTCAGTACTTCCTCAACAGATGGCACCTCAGCTAGCCACTCTCAGGTGGTGAATTCTTCTTCTAATATTTGAGGCACAGCAGTCTCGGCAGGGTCATCCCCACTTTGTCCCATGTTGTTTTCCAGGCTTAGGGACTTTCCCTCAAACCAGGACCTCACATAAATGCTCAGAAAATCTGCAAACCTGTTCCTGGGGGTCGGAGATTGGATCACCATTATTTCCCCTAATGATGGTAATAGGTGTGGCGCTACAGGTTACTTTTTTATGGAATTAAAGAGCGATTTGTGATCGCGGGCCATTGAGGCAGACTCTCTCCTGAGCAACCCGCGACCACCACCCATCCTTGCAGCGCCTCACGGCTCTCCGAACCTCCGAGCGAAGGCTGCGGTAAGCCTCCTCATTCTCCGATGTGGAATTCTGTAGCCGATGAGAGTGGGCCTGTTGCTTTTTCTCAGCCAGCTTGAACACCTCGTCTGTCAGCCAGGGTCTCTTGGGAGGTCTGGAATGCGTACCCAAAGCAGCCATTACAGCTGCATGAGCCACAGTCCTAAGCCTTGCCCATTTTCCCTCGACATCAGGAAGAGTGGGGGATGATGCCAACCCCAGCTGCAAGCGATGATGAAATTCTCACTTGTAACTTTCATCAGCTGAGATCAGGCCACTGAGTTTGAATGGGATCTTGGATATCCACCCACTGGAGTGGAAGAATGGCAGGCGCAACTTACAAATGACAAGCCGATGATCAGTTGGCAGATCAGCTCCACGGTAGGTGCTGGTGTCAAGGACATGGGCCTGAATCCACTGTTCTCCCACTATATTGCCCAACAGATATTCTTGCTTGGACCCGGCATGCATCCATGATGTTGTATAGAGGCGCCGATACCAAAACAGCGTGTTGGTAATTACAAGCCCATGGGCTGCACAAAAGTCTAGCAGCTTCCTACCGTTGTTATTAAGCTGATCTGGCCCATGCGTTCCAGTCACTCCAGACCAGGTGCCAGCATCATGACCCACTCGGGCATTAAAGTCACCCAACAGAATGACTTTATCCCGAGGGGCCACTTGAACTAGCACCTGTGCCAGGAAGTCATAAAAGACATTTGACTCATCGGCCTTGCCTGCATCCCTCCAATGATATTCATCTTCAGTCATGGCATAAGTAACTACCACCACCACTCCTTGTTGTTGAGAAGGCGAGCCCACAGTTGCCTGGGGCTTGCAGCTTCACACACCTCACCGTCAGGCTCCTACACCCCCTTCATGTTTTTTGTTCAGAAGGGCAACTCCTTGTTGTTTGGAAGTCTCCTGCCCTGAGTAGAAGACTGTCTACTCCTCATGGTGGCTGGAGCCAGAGCCAGTCCACTGGAGCTCCTAAATTCTGCAGAGATCCAAGCGGCACTGGTCCAGCTCCCAACAGAGGAGTGGCAACCCCTCCTCCGCAGTGAGCGTTTGAAAATTCCACGTGGCCACTGGCAGTGGCTTTGTGTTGTTTCTGTTGAAATCCCGAGGGCAAGGATTCAGTCTCCTGGCTCCGCCAAATTTGATTTGGCTGGGAGACGGAATAGACGCCTGCCCCCCCGGGCAATGGCGGAGGCAGGATTTTCAGGTATGGGGGGCAACCCCTCCAGCAATGAAAAATGATAGGTGTTAGGAAGTAGCGACTTGTCCCTTGCTTTTTATTCGACGCGTGTGCTGCGATGGCGCAGCCATCGATCGAGGGTCGAATTCGAACTGTGTGTGATCGGCATTGCGCTCGCTGAAGGTGTTGATGACTTCAGGAAAGTCGTGTACTGTATACGCAACTGCGCACAAATCTGAGTCACTTATAACTGCTTTGCCGTTACTAATTGCCAATTATGGACTCAGACTATTGCCCTATCATCTCATAGAGTCCCTGGCACGTAATACTATGTTACACAGTGGCAGTGGGGGTCGCAAAATGCCGATTTATTGCTAATAAACCCCAATCAGTGTAGGGTGACGTGCCCCCCCCCACCCCGGGGCCTACGGCACAAGCTTAGCTCGATATTTTTCACCTGGTTTTGTGGTAATTAAATTTATGGAGGGGTTACCAGCCCCTCGCACCCATCCAGAGCCCCCAATTGGCTGCTGTTGTGGTGGCGACAAGCGCCATGAGGGGAAAGGCTGATTTCGAAATTGGCCTTCCCTCCGTGGCATTGCTCACCACAGCGTTACAGTCCGGCACCACCGAGGAGGTATGGAGTTGCTTTACACACACACACACGTACATATACACATGCACCCACATTAACCAGACAGCCCTTCCTTGACCCGTAGTCTTAAAACCTCCACCTCTCCCCCCTCACCATCCTCCCCCTCCACGCGCCTCCCCTCCCCGCACACACAGGAGTACGAGGCGTAAGACTGCACGAATTATAGTTCGTAAGTCGGTGACTGTCCCGTATACACATTCACACCAGAAACAGCCCTTCTTTGACCCATAGGCTCAAACCACCCTCTGCCCCTGCCCCTCTCCTCCACACAGGAGCACAAGGAGTGCTGTGAATTATGTTCGTAATACGAAGACTGTCCCAGTACATTCACCCAAGAAAGTCTTCTTTGATCAGTCTCAAACCCTCTGGCCTCACACCCCCCCCCCCACACGCAGGAGTACGAGGCGTACGACTGCGTGGGCAACTGCTCGTTTCCGCTCATGGACCACGTGACGCCCACGAAGCACGCGATCGTGCGCGCACTCCTTCACACGCGGCGGCCCGAAGCGGTCATGCGGCCCTGCTGCGTGCCCACACGACTTGAGGCCATCTCCATCCTGTACCTGGACCCGGCCGGCAAGGTCACCTACCGCTACCGCTACGAGGGAATGATTGTGGCCGAATGCGGGTGTAGATAGGGGACAGAGATACAGGGGGAGTGAGATGGGAGAGAAGGGGGTGGGGGAGAGATGGGAAGGATTGGGGGAAACAGAGAGATGGGGAAGAATAAGAGTGGTCACTTATCTTCTACGAGAGCATGATGGTGGCCGAGTGCAGGTGAAGAGATGGAAGAGAAAGGAGAGAGATGAGAGAAAGGAGATTGGAGAGAGGGGAAGAGGGGCAGAGATGTCTGTCTGGATGTTGAACTTCTTTTGTACGTAGCCAACCACGCTAATCGGAGGTGCGGGGGAATAACAGCAAACTAACACGTAAAGCAGTTCTAAATAAATGAGTTTTCAATCTAGATGGGAGAGAGGGGAAGTGATGGGAAGTGATGGGATGGGAAGAGAAAGAAGAGAGATGAGAGAAGCCAGGGGAGAGTCAATTGCGAGGGCGGAGAGAGCTCGTGGAATAGCGTAGATGTTATGGAGAGTGGGAGGGTTTAGGGATAGAACCATTGCCATCTTCACCAATTCACAGGCATAGCCATCGCCATCGTTATAATCATACTGGTAGGAACCACCTGGTTCCACCAGCCCACAGGGGATTATTGTCCGTCCGTCCGTCGTGCATCCAAAAATGGGAGGGGTCAGGCTGGGGAGGGGCTGGGTGGGGAGGGTGGGGAGGGGCTGGGTGGGGAGGGTGGGGTTGGGTGGGGGGTGGGAGGGGTGGGGCTGGGTGGGGAGGGGCTGGTCACCCCGTGGTGCCCTTATAAAACTCAACGTTTAACCTACTCACACCGGCTTGTGCCCGCCCTCACAGTCGGCCATATTTGCAGAATACACCACGCCGCCGTTGACCCTGGCCATTGACCGAGCAACCCAACGTTCCTACCAGCTCCCTCCGCAGGAATGTGTTAGTCATCATCATAGTTATAGCCGTTATCGGCATAGTCATTGTGATAGTCATCGTCATAGTCGTCAAAGACATCATAGTCATCAGTCACAGTGATAGTCGTCGTAGATGTTATTGTCGTCATTGTTATAGTCATTGTCGTCATGACGAGGGAGTGAATACGTGGTGTAGATTTTGCGTTGATTTCGATGCCATGGGTTAAATCTCGATTAGGTTACGGTCTCTCGTTGTTAACCTCACACCTCACGGTTTGCGTTGTTGCGTCTGTGGCACGGTACTTGATGAACAAACTCTTGTTGATGTTTAAAAAATAAATAAAAACAAAGATGTAGCCCATTCGTAACGACATCTGTGGCGTTTGCTTTAATCTGCGCGAGATTCCCAAACGCAGAGTTTATTAATTTATTTCGTAATCAGAGTCTTTATCCTGGAAGAAATCCGATGAGCTGTGAAGATCTTTTTACAGATGTTCAGGTGAGCCACACCGACTCAGGGGGCACCACGTTGGCTAGGATGTTAACTACCTCTCCCGGTATACAGGACAGTGGGTTTGATCCTGACCCCGACACCTGTTGCTGTAATATTTGGAATGTTTGTCTCTCTCCCCATGGTTGTGGATTTTTCTCAGGTTCCTCCAGCTTTTCGCTCCACATTTAGAATCAACATCACCACACGTTTAGAATATGTAGCTGCTGAATATTTCCGTGTGATGATTAGACACTTCGTTGAGCGATCATTGGTGATAGCCAGGTCGCTTCGGAGTTTAGTTTAGACTCCTAGGACTTTTCCAGGAAGGTCCTGTCGCTGCTACATTGAAGTTTGAGTTTTTTTTGTTTGGAGCCGATGAACGATGAGTTGTTTATTACTCATGCGAGCGGATTGCCGGAACACACGGAGGAAACCCCACCACTCATTGTGCGAGAGGGCAATGATTCTGTCCTCGTCACGGATGGAAAGGGATGGCGATTACTCCACTTGCCTAAGGAGCGTAAACCTCTCATCAAGGAGAAATAAACCATCACCACGCGAACTCCGATCGTTATCCTTGCAGCAGCGGCTTTTGGGTGGCCATCGAAGAAAGATGGCGGTCACCGCATCGCGCGGCGCTTTCAGATCCTCTTTTGCGGCCGTGGAGCTAAGCAATTTGAAATCTAAATCGAAATACTAATTTCTTTAGAACTGATTTTTGTCTTTAGTTTGTTGTCCTTCCGCCCGCACATCTGATTAGCACGGTTGGCTACGTACGGTGCCAAAGAAGTTCAAGATACATTGTTGTACCGCCTTCTGGCTCGCCACGGTACGGCTCCTCTCCGACACCCATGGGGAGTTTCACGACATTTTGTGCGACAATCCACTGACCCTCGCTGCCTCCACACTGCTGGATTACGTGCTAAGGAGAACACCCCCCTCCCCTCCCCGTCCGTACAGTGATACCTCGGTTCACGAACTTAATTCGTGAACTGACTCTGGTCGCGAACCGAATTGGTCGTGAACCGAGGCACATTTTCCCACAGGGTTCAATGTAAATCCGGTTAATCCGTTCTGACCTTTTTTTTTGGTTTTTGAAGCACAAAAATATGAAACAAATTACAATACACATTAGTACTGTACAGTATAGTAATGTATAAAGAGAGAACACTAACCTTGCTTGAGATGACTTCAGTAAGCACTCAAACAGGTGAACTGTACAATACAGTAAGTACAGTATTGTACAGTACAGTAGTACAGTACAGTATGTGCTAAAAAGCACACCAAAAAGTCACTGAAAGTGTCTTCACAGTACTCACAGTACTTCTGTGTCTCTTCTTCTCTCCACGAACTTCCTACAGGAAGTCACGACCATGTGACAGCCTGGAAATAGCATTTTAAAATGGCCGCGGCTCCTGTTCGTGAACCGAAGCGGAGTTCGTGAACCGGAGCATATTTTTATGAACTTTTCTGTTCGTGAACCGAGTTGTTCGTGAACAGAAGCGTTCGTGAACCGAGGTATCACTGTATAGCCCGAACAGACTGTTGGGGCAAGTGCTGTTAGTGACCACCTATGAAGGCCCAGAAGTGCACACGAGGGAGGTGGGTGGCCAGCACTAGGCCAGGTCCGCCTGTCTCCCCAGTGGCCATGTTTTTAACGCACCGCGACACGTACTTATTTGAGGCTGAGTCGACCTAGGAGAGGCCCAGGACCGGTTCAGATATTCGTCAACGATGTTGGCCGTGAGCGGGACTCAAACTCTGGTCGCCAGGTTCGTAGTGCAGCGCGTGAACCGCTACACTAACGTTCCCCACCCACCCATCCACAGACAAACACAACAACCGCCATTTGCCACAAAGTGGTGGTGACATCACGACAACGCCTGTGCCAGGCCATATGCAGACCCACACCATGGGTGGAAAAAACCCGATTTTTCCAGCGGCAGGCATCGGGTTTTTTCTTTAATACAATTAAACCCGATTTGGGCGAATTAAAACCTGGTTTAATGAATACGAAACTCTGATCCAAGGCTTAGGCTGCTTCCTCGTCGGTGCTGCTATCGTACTCGGGGGGGCCGTCGGGCACGGGGTAGTCGTAGAATGCGGCGGGCAGGTTGGTCGTGATGAACACGAGCTTCTCCACAATCGTGGGCGCCAGTGAGTTCCTTAGCTTGGAATGGATGAAGTCCATCGTTGAGAAGTGCGGATTCTGCAATTAGAACCAATTAAACCGGATTGCTCCCAATCTCAGATGATCGGGTTTAATATAAAAAGACAATTAAACCCGATTGTAAAAAACCCGACTGTGCCACCCTTGACCAACACATACAACGCGCCCGCACCCACTAGCGCCCGCATGCACACCCACACACACACACATGGGCGTGAGATTTACCTCAACTTTATTACCAGCAACTCAGCTCGATGCCAACCAATGTGTGCCAATGACATTTCCCGCCAATTAGTTACAAAGTTTAGAGGCGGGGGGGGGGGGGGCAATTGCACACACAAACGCACGTGTAGCGCGCGGCCAACGCCTAGGTAGGCTCAGCCTTCAATAAATTCAACGTAGCAGTATACAGTATAGTGTATATATTTTTTTTGAGTCGTGCGTGGTTGGAGAGAGGTGGCGCAGCGGTTGGCGCATCGATCCGCACTACAAACTCGGCAGAGACCCGAGTTCGATTCCTACTCACGGCCGACCACCAGTGACAGCAGCGATTATCTGAACCGGTCCTGGGCCTACCCTAGGTCGACTCAGCCTGATTACACAAGTACCCCGTGCAGTGTTTTAAACATCAGCACCGGGGAGGCAGAGGCGGCAGGGCAGGTCATAGCGCTGGTCACCTTCGGGTACCACAATGCCGGCCTTCATAGGCGCTGCTGCTGCTGCTGCGAGTATTAGCAAACAGCACTTGACCCAACGGCCTGTTAAGAGGCTATACAGGGGATCTTCGTCTTTGTGTGAATGAGTCTACGAGTGATTCTATGTTAGAGTGAATCTATGGTTGAGTGAGTCTATGGTTGAGTGAGTCTATGTTTGTGTATACAATTGAGTCTATGATTGGTTCTCTGATTGAGTGAGTCTATGTGAGAGTCTATGTGACAGTGAGTCTATGAGTGAGTCTATGAGTAAGCCTATGAGTCAGTATATGAGTGACTATGTGAGAGTGAGTCATTGATTGAGTCTATGATTGAGTATATGATTGAGTATATGATTGAGTGAGTATATGATTGAGAGAGTCTATGAGTGAGTCTATGTGAGAGTCTATGAGTCAGTATATGAGTGAGTCTATGAGTAAGCCTATGAGTCAGTATATGATTGAGTATATGATTGAGTGAGTCTATGTGAGAGTCTATGTGACAGTGAGTCAATGAGTAAGTCTATGAGTCAGTATATGAGAGTCTATGAGTGACTATGTGAGAGTGAGTCTATGATTGAATCTATGATTGAGTCTATGATTGAGCATATGATTCAGAGAGTCTATGAGTGAGTCTATGTGAGAGTCTATGTGACAGTGAGTCTGTGAGTGAGTCTATGAGTAAGCCTATGAGTCAGTATATGAGAGTCTATGAGTGACTATGTGAGAGTGAGTCTATGATTGAATCTATGATTGAGTCTATGATTGAGTGAGCATATGATTCAGAGAGTCTATGAGTGAGTCTATGTGAGAGTCTATGTGACAGAGAGTCAATGAGTAAGCCTATGAGTCAGTATACGAGTGAGTTTATGAGTAAGTTTATGAGTGAGTCTATGAGTGAAGCGATGAGTGTGTTTATCTGTCAAGGCCTCTGTGGTTTCTTCTCCTCCTGCTTCTTTTCAAACTCTTCAAATGTCTTCTCAGTCACATCATCAATTTCATCCTTAACCTGCACACACACACACACAAGATCCCCTTATAGCCTAAACAGACTGCAACGGGCAAGTGCTGTTAGCGAGTAGCAGTACCGAGAGGTGATGTTTAACACACATTGGACACGGCACTCACAGATACTCATACATAAAGACCCCTCATATAGCCTTAACAGACCGTTGGGGCAAGTGCAATTAGCGAGCACCTATGAAGGCCGGAATGGCACATGAAGCGATGGGTGGACCAACACCACGTCCGACCGCCTTTGTCTTCCCAGTGGCGATGTTTTTACACACCAGCACCAGGTACTCCTTCTTAATTTAGGACTTTCGTGACTGCAGAAATTATTATTTGGTTCTTTCGGGTTAAGTCACGTCAAAAGATAAAATAATAAATTAAATAATAGCATATTACGACGTTTCGATTGCAACACAAGCAATCATCATCAGGTATAATGAAATAGCGACATAAAATCTAACCAGAAAACTATAGACAGACATATTAGTAGACAGATATCACCAAGATACATAGAGAGAGCAACACAGGTAACAGAGAGGGGTGATCGTCTCTGTGGTGTGGCCTTAAATAGACAGAGGGGGGTGGAGGCAGAGAGAGGGAGGGGGTTAATTTATTATTTTATCTTTAGACGTGACTTAACCGAAAGAACCAAATAACAGGTACTCCTTATTATGATGTCGTATCGGCAGTCTGCACACAAACACCACCATGCCTCAGCAGTTCACTTGTAAGATCATCTCTGTCTGGCAATTTTCCTGGTCTCAGACTCTGGAATACCTTCCGTACTTCCTCGACAGATGGCACTTCAGCCAGCCACTCACAGGGGGTGACTTCTTCCAACATTTGAGGCACAGTAGCTTCAGAAGGGTCATCCCCACTTTGCCCCATAATGTTGTCTGGGCTGAGGGATTTCCCCTCCCCCAAGATCTTACAGAAATATTCATCAAATCTGGAAACTTGTTGCTGGGGGTCAAAGATCGGATCACCATTCTTTCCTCTAAGAATGATTGGTGTGGCGCTGCAAGTCACTTTATGAAACCATTAAAGAGTGATGTGATCGTGAGCCAGTGAGGCAGACTCCATCTCCTCAGCAATCCGCGACCACCACTCACCCTTACAGCGCCGCACGGCTCTCCGAACCTCCAAGCGAAGGCTGCGGTAAGCCTCCTCAGCTGGAACACCTCCTCTGTCAGCCTGGGAGTCTGGGCAGGTTTGGACCGTGTACTCAAAGCAGCCATTGCAGTAGCATGAGCCAGTCCTAAACCTTGCCCATTTCCCCTCTGCATCAGGAGGGGGGGACGATGCCAACCCCAGCTGAATGTGATGATATAATTCTCGCTTGCAACTTTCATCAGTTAGCTGAGACCAGGCCACTATGGGTTTGAATGGGGTCCTAGATGGACACCCACCATCGGAGTGGAATAATGGCAGGCGCATCTTACAGATGACAAGCCGATGGTGAGTGGGCAGATCAGCTCCACGGTAGGTCCTGGTGTCAAGGACATGGGCCCAGCATCCACTGTTCCTATCACTAAATAGTCCAGCAGATGTTCTTGCTTGGACCTGGCATGCATCCATGATGTTGTGTGGATGCGCCGATGCCGGAACGGCGCATTGGTAATTACAAGCCCATGGGCTGCACAGAAGTCGAGCAGCCTCTCACCGTTGGTATTCAGCTGATCTGGCCCATGCCAGCATCATGACCCACTCAGGCAATAAAGTCACATAACAGAATGACTTTATCCTGAGAGGCCACTTTTACTAGCGCTTGTGACAAGGTCATAGAAGGCATCTGACTCATTGGCCTTGCCCTGCATCTCTCTGCTGATGTTCATCTTCGGTGGGGGCGGAAGCAACCACCACTATTCTTCACCTCCCATTAATGGGAGGAGAATCCTACAGTAGCCTGGGGCTCACAGCTTCCCACACCTCACTGCCCCGCTTCAGAAGAAGAGCCACTCCCTGTTGTTTAGCAGTCTCCTGCCACGAGTGGAGGACTTTCCAATCCCTCAATGTGAATGGAGCCAGAGCCGGTCCACCGGACCTCCTGATTGCCACAGAGATCCAGGCGGTACCGGTCCAGCTACCGACAGAGGAGTGGGCAGCCTCTCCTCCGCAGTGAGTGTTCAAACATTACACCTGGCTACACTTGGTGGCTTTTCACCGTTTCTGGTGGAACCCCGAGGGAGCGGGTTCAGTCTCCTGGCTCTGCCAAATGGGGTTTCGCCGGGAGACGTCATAGACGCCTGTCAACCTGGGGCCTCTGGCATAAGCTTAGATTTGTTTTTCTATGTCGTTCAGTGGTGGTAAATTTGAAGGTGGAGGGGTTACAAACCCCTCGCACCTGCCGAGAGCCCCAATTGGCCGACCGTGGTGGCTACAAACGCCATGAGGGGAAGCAGCCGATTGGAATCGGCCTTTCCCATATGGCATTGCGCACCACAGCGTTACCGTCCGGCAACACCAGGGAGGTAGGGGGCTAGATTTGAAGCTTTCGTGACTGCAAGGATTCACACTGTTAGGTTTTTTCGGTAAAGTCACGTAGGTAAAAAGAAAAAAATTTAAATAAAATAATAAATCACGACGTTTCAGAGGCAACACAAGTGTCCTACATCAGGTGGGACCGTCACAGCTAAATTTACTTTATCACTTGATACGAATTTACTGTATCACTTGATACAGTAAATTTAGCTGTGACGGTCCCACCTGATGACGGAGACTTGTGTTGCCCCCGAAACGGCACGATTTATTAATTTATTTCTATCATTATTCATATTATTTTATTATTTATTTTTACCTATGTGACTTTACCGAAAAAACCTAAGAGTAGGTAGGGGGCTGTTTTACCGGACACGCACGCGCTCATATACCAACACACACAAACATCTCCTGAATAACCTTAACAGACTGTTGGGGCAAGTGCTGCTAGTAGCGAGTAGCAGCATCGATGAATTTCGATTTAAAGCTTTCGTGACTGCAGGGATTCATCTTCTTGGTTCTTTCGGTAAAGTCATGTAAAAGGGAAGTAATAAAATAATAAAAATAAAACATAATAAAATAATTCTCACGACGTTTCGGCAACGCAAGCAACCGTCCTCAGGTGAAGAGGACGGCTGCTTGCGTTGTGGCCGAAACGTCGTGAGAATTATTTTATTATGTTTTATTTTTATTATTTTATTACTTCCCTTCTACGTGACTTTACCGAAAGAACCAAGAAGACGCATCGATAAAGGCCGGCACTCTGGCACCACACCCCCGATGAGCAAGGTTCAACATACATACATACATACGCCTTTGTCTTCCCAGTGGTGATGTTAAATACAAATTGGACACGTGCACTCACACACACACATCCATACACACACACACTCGTACACAAATACAAAGGCCAAGACAAATATCCCCAGTGTAGACTGGTACAGACTGTTGGGGTAAGTGGCTGTGAGGAGCGAGTAGCATTGCCTATGAAGACCGGCACCACACCTGGCCGCCTTTGTCTTCCCAGCGGCGATGCCAACTTACACACCACCGAACCAGGTACTCATTTGAGGCTGAGTCGACCTAGGGGAGGCCCAGGGCAAGTTCAGGTAATCGCCATCATTGGTGTTGGTGACAATGAGCGGGAATCGAACTAGGGTCATTGCCGGGTTTGTAGGGTGCGTACACACAAGCACAAAGGTCCACCATGTAGCCTCAACAGACAATCGGGGCAAGTGTTGATGGCTTTCACAATCTCCCTCTCTCTACCTCCCTCACCCTCCATATCTCTCCCATCTCTCCTCTCGCCCCCTCTTCCTCTCCCCCCTCTTCCTCTCCTCCCCTCTCTCCCACCCCTCTCTCCCACCTCTCTCTCCCTCCCCCTCTCTCTCCTGTCTCTCTCCCCCCACTCTCTCACACCATCTCACCATCTATCTCACACCATCTCACCATCTCTCTCTCTCTCACCGGCTCCACGGAGGTCACCTCTGGGACGTAGAACTACATCTCCCCCCTATCTCTCTCCTCTCTTTCACCATCTCTCTCTCCCTATCTCTCCTGTCTCTCTCCCCCCACTCTCTCTCTCCCTCTCACCATCTCTCTCTCACCTGCTCCACAGAGGTAACCTCTGGGATGTAGAACTGCATCATGTTCAGGATGCCGCTGCTGAGCGTGAGTGAGGATGAGGGGCAGGAGGTGCAGGCGCCCTGCAGACGAAGCGACACGACACCGTCGCGGAAACCACGAAACTCCACGTCGCCACCGTCCTCCTGAACCGTGGGGCTGGAACAGAGGCAGAGAGACACATGGGGGGATAGAGATACGAGGAGAGACACGGGAAGAGAGACACGGGGAGAGAGACACGGGGGAGAGACACGGGGAGACACGGGGGAGAGACATGGTGAGAAAGACACGGGGAGAGAGACACGGGGGAGAGACACGGTGAGAGACACGGGGGAGAGACACGAGGAGAAAGACACGGGGGGAGAGACACCGGGGACAGACATGGGTGGAGCGAGACACGGGGGGAGACATGGGGAGAGTGTTTGGTTGAGTGGGTGGGTGATCCTGGCCATTGGGGGGGGCGCAGAAGCACAGTCCAACAACAATCACCGCACACCACTCACCCCAGATGCCCTCACCGCTCACTACCCACCAGACGTGCTCACCGCTCACTACCCACCAGACGTGCTCACCGCTCACTACCCACCAGACGCCCTCACCGCTCACTACCCACCAGACGTGCTCGCCGCTCACTACCCACCAGACGCCCTCACCGCTCACTACCCACCAGACGCGCTCACCGCTCACTACCCACCAGACGCGCTCACCGCTCACTACCCACCAGATGCGCTCACCGCTCACTACCCACCAGATGCGCTCACCGCTCACTACCCACCAGACGTGCTCGCCGCTCACTACCCACCAGATGCTCTCACCGCTCACTACCCACCAGACGTGCTCACCGCTCACTACCCACCAGACGTGCTCACCGCTCACTATCCACCAGACACGCTCACCGCTCACTACCCACCAGATGCGCTCACCGCTCACTACCCACCAGACGCGCTCACCGCTCACTACCCACCAGACGTGCTCGCCGCTCACTACCCACCAGACGTGCTCGCCGGTCACTACCCACCAGACGCGCTCGCCGCTCACTACCCACCAGACGTGCTCACCGCTCACTACCCACCAGACGCGCTCGCCGCTCACTACCCACCAGACGTGCTCACCGCTCACTACCCACCAGACGCCCTCACCGCTCACTACCCACCAGACGCCCTCACCGCTCACTACCCACCAGATGCCCTCACCGCTCACTACCCACCAGATGCCCTCACCGCTCACTACCCACCAGACGCGCTCACCGCTCACTACCCACCAGACGCACTCACCGCTCACTACCCACCAGACGCGCTCACCGCTCACTACCCACCAGACGTGCTCGCCGCTCACTACCCACCAGATGCGCTCACCGTTCACTACCCACCAGACGCGCTCACCGCTCACTACCCACCAGACGCGCTCACCGCTCACTACCCACCAGACGCGCTCACCGCTCACTACCCACCAGACGCGCTCACCGCTCACTACCCGCCAGACGCGCTCGCCGCTCACTACCCACCAGACGCGCTCACCGCTCACTACCCACCAGACGCGCTCACCGCTCACTACCCACCAGACGCGCTCACCGCTCACTACCCACCAGACGCGCTCACCGCTCACTACCCACCAGACGCGCTCACCGCTCACTACCCACCAGACGCGCTCACCGCTCACTACCCACCAGACGCGCTCACCGCTCAGGGCTCACCGTATTCGCGAGTCGAGCAGCTCCTTGATAAGTGCCACCACCTCCTCGTCCTCTCCCCCATCCTCACCCCCAGCCACCGCCACCCCCTCCCCCACCTGGGGGGCGGGGGTGGCCATGGTGACCACGGGCAGCCCCGACGACAGGAAGTCCATGATGGCCGCGAACACCTCGGGCTTCAGAAGCTTCCAGGAATCCTCCTCCACCTCCAGCGGAGACACCGACACAGCCACCCATCACCATCACGATCGCCACCATCGCCGCCATCACCGCCACCATGTACACAACAACGGTACCACCATCTTCATCACCACACACATGAAACCACCACCCACAACTGCCATTGGCCACGAAGTGGTGGTGACGTCACCACGGTACCTGTGCCAGGCTGTCCACTTTAAGGCCAAGTGGTGAAGGGTTGAACACCCACTGCCAGGTCATGGGACAGACCCAGGAGCTATAGGTTGACAGACTGAGATGACTGGCTGATGCACCACCTGTGCCCACTACTATGCCAATTTGCTGTGTTTTAAGCCGCACGACACTCCATTCGTTGTGAGCGTCGCTCCTCTGCCCTTCATTGTTGCTGGAGGACGACTGCCTCCAACTGCCCAGTAGCGTCCTTTACGAGCCTCCTCCACAGAGGCCGATATTGACACCGCTGGTACCAGTCATCGGCAAGTCCATTCAGCTCCACATCCTCCTCTACCACATCACTCCATCTCTTCTCTAGCCTGTGCCGTGCCCATTTAGCTCCCTGTATCCAGCCAAACAAAATCTGTTAAGGCATGTGATGGCTGGGCATGCGGGCTACATGACCCAGCCAATGCAGCCCTGTCTGCCGGAGGAGCTCACCGATGGGACTGTGTCCAGATCTTTCAAGGATTTTTGAGCTCCTCAGCCTTGTTAAACCCAGGATGGATCGTAGGCAGGCCAGCTTAAATGTTTCTAACCGGCGATGGTGTTCCATTAGGGGAGTCCACGTTTCGCAAATGCAGAGAAGGGACGGCATGATTGTGGTCAAGCAGACCTGAAGCTTCGTGTGGAGCAACAGACCAGGTAGCTTTCACGCAGCGTTATGCAACCGATGAAAAGATGCTGCTTCACTCATTCGGAGTGAGACCGCTGCTGTCAAACCAGAGCCGGTCATGAGCAGACTGCCCAGGTATGGGAAACTCTCCGCTCTCTCCACTACTGCCCCATCACCGATTGGGAGTTGTGGGGGTGGAGTGTCCGATGGTATAAAATACCCAGGCAGGTGCTTAGTTTTGGTGGGGCTGATGGTAAGGCCCCACCTCTTAGTGGCACGCTCCAGCCTCAGCAGCAGCGTCTCCAACTCTTCTTCTGAATGAGCAGCTATTACCAAATCATCGGCATACATAACGTGGTTGACCAATAGGGAACCATCCCTTGATCGCACCCGGGCATCGATCAGCCTCCCATTATATCTGTACCAAATGGAAATTCCCCCGGTACAGCTATTGAAGGATTCACGAACTACGCGGTCAAAATAGATGTTAAATAATGTGGGAGCCAGGACATCCCTGTCGCACCCCTACCTCCTCGCGGTGCAGGATGGGCAACACTGTCGTGGACAGCGCTGTGGGGGGAGGGCCAATGCCCATTGGCCTCTCCCCTCATGGCGTCTGTGACCACCACAGTGGCTAAACAGGGGCTCTGGACAGGTGCGAGGGGCTGGTAACCCCTCCACCCTCAATTCATTACCACACACACGATACCATCCACACCAACACCATTACCATCACCACCACACATACACAATACCACCATCACCACACACACATGATACCACCATCACCGCCACCACCACAAACACAGCACCAACACCACCACCACACACACAAAGATCCCCCGTTGTAGCCTGCAATAGGTAACTCATTTGAGGCCAAGTCAACCTAGGGTAGGAGGCCCAGCACCGGCAAAGATCCCCTGGAAAGCCTCTAGCAGGCTGTAGCGACAAGTGCTTTTAGTATTGAGTAGCAGCAGCACCTTTGAAGGCCAGCACTGTGGCACACGAGGGGGTGGGTGGCCAACCATGGTGGGGAGGTTTTGGCACCTCATGAATCACCTAGCCCCCTCCTCCTGACTTCCTCCACCTCCTCCTCCTCCACCCCTTCCACATCCTCCTCCCTTTCCTCACCCTCCCCCCCTCCTTCTCCTCCTCCTCACCTTCCCCCCACCTCAACCTTCTCCACCTCCACCCCCTCACTCATTACCTCACCCATCATCTCACTCCAACTTCCATCATCATCGTCGTCCTCCTCACCTTGGTGATGGTGATGAAATCCGGTCCTAGAAAAACACTCTTGACTCCTTCAACTCTGAACAACTGCCTGAGAGACAGAGAGAGACACGGGGAGAGATGGAGAGAGACACGGGGAGAGATGCAGAGAGATAAAGACACAGGGGGAGAGAGACACGGGGAGAAAGACACACAGGGAGAGAGACACGGGGCAAGACGCCAGGTTAGATATTTATAATTGAATGTAACAAGCACAGAAGTTGGGCTGTACCATGTGTAATGTAGAGTAGGGGGGGGGGGGCTGCTAACAGAGTTGGGCTGTACATTGTATAGTAGGGGGGGCCCTGCTAACAGTTGGGCTGTACATTGTGTAGTAGGGGGGCCTTCCAGAGGTGGGACAAAGTCATTGTTATGCAAGTCCAAGTCGAGTCTGAAGTCATCAAATTCATGACTCGAGTCTGACTCGAGTCCAAGTCACATGACTCGAGTCCACACCTCAGAGGTGGGACAAAGTCATTGTTATGCAAGTCCAAGTCGAGTCTGAAGTCATCAAATTCATGACTCGAGTCTGACTCGAGTCCAAGTCACATGACTCGAGTCCACACCTCTGGGGCCTTCTGCTAACAATTGGACTGCACCACCTTTGCACCTGGCGAGGGGGGAGCGGTGGGCCTCCCGCTGAGAGGGAAAGTCCATGGTCCCCGTCTCGAGAATGGTTCGGCCCGGGAGGAACTTGATGCTGTTAGGGTTGGGGGTGTCCTGGGTCTGGACGAAGAGAGAGCGAACTGAGAAAGCGGGAGAGAGAGCGGGAGAAAGGAAGAGAAGAGTGGAGAGTGTGTGAGAGGGAGAGAGAGTGGGGAAGAGAAGGGGGGAGGGAGATAACGGGAAGGAGCAGGGGAAAGTGAGGGAGAAAGGAAGAGGGGGGAGAGAGAAGAGAGGGAGAGAGTGAGAGTTAGAGAGGGGGGGAGACATAGACACATACAGAGTGACCTGTATATCTGTTGCACTTCTTTCGCACCCAAGGCAACCGTGATAATCGAAGGTGGCGGGGGAAGGACAACAAACTAAACACAACAACAAGCAGTTTTAATGAAATTATTTTTTCAATCTAAATGATGATCATTTAAAAGTGGAGCACAGCTCCTGGTGGCTTCCTAATATCGGAAGAGTGTTCCAGATGCATATGAAAGCGCCCGGCGATGCGGTGACACACAAGGCATGCAGATGTGGATGATGGTGATGATGATGGTGATGATGGTGGTAGTGATGATGGTGGTGGTGATGATAGTCATGATCATGGGCTGGTTGATGATGGTAATGATGGTGGTGATGATGGTCGTGATAATCGTGGTGATGGTGGTGATGATGACGGTGGTGATGGTGATATTTACCTGTTTGTTGAGTAACTCCCATCATTCTGGTCGCCACCCTTAACATTCTGCGAGTGACAGACACAGACAAAGAGTTATAACTACATACTCACATAGTACCCACATCGACTCACACAGACACGCATATACTCACAGGGACGCATATACTCACATAGAAACCCACTGACTCACACAGAGACCCATATACTCACTCGGAGACCCATAGACTAACTCAGAAACCCATGGACTTCACAGAGACCCATAGACACACACAGAGACCCATATACCTATAGACTCACATAAAATACAAAGATCCCCCATATAGCCTTTAACTGTGCTTGGGTGATGGCAGTGGTTCGCGCTCTTGAGCAGAATCAGTCTCCATTCATCCTGATGTCCAGTAGATGCACTGTGCTGCTAACACAGTAGACTCCCGCTCACAGCCACCACCGCCAACACTAGTGATAGCGTTTATCTGAACCGGTCATGGGCCTCCCCTAAGTCGACTCAGCCTCAAATTACTACCTGGTGCAGTAGTGTATAGCAAACATCACCACTGCAAAAAGAAACAAAGGCGGCCGGGCGTGGTGCAGGCCACCCACCCCCCCTCTGCGTGCCACCCTTCATAGGCGCTACTGCTACTCGCGACTTACAGCACGGAGGATCTCGGTCTTTGCCGGTCCTAGGCCTCCTCCCCTAGGTTGACTCGGCCTCAAATGCGTTACCTGGTGCGGTGTGCAGTAAAAAGTCGCTACTGGCGGAGAGAGACAAAGGCGGAGGGGCGGGCGTGCGTGGTTGTGTGCCACAGTGCCGGTAGAGCCTTCCACAGGCACTGCTGCCACTCGCCACTAACAGCCAAAATTGCCCCGACATCAGAGGTCGCAATCAGGTACCCGATACCCGTACCCTACCCGATAACCGGCTACCCGTACCCGGCCGGGTACGGGTAGCCCGTACCCGGCCGGGTACGGGTACCCGTTTGCGACCCTGGTGCGGCCGGGTACGGGTAGGCCGTGAGTCACTCGTGAGTAACCGTTTGTCACTCATTTGCCAGAATCAACCCACCCGCGCCTGCAACATGGCTTCATCCCAGAGGTCACAATTGGGTACCCGATACCCGTACCCTACCCGTACCCGGCCGGGTACGGGTAGGGTACGGGTACGGCCGGGTACGGGTACCCGTTTGCAACCCTGGTGCGGCCGGGTACGGATACGGGTAAGGAATCAAAACCAGTTTGCGACCTTTGCCCGACAGCCCTCTTGCACGAGAAGTAACACACGGGAGGGATCTTTGCGCGTGGTTGTGTTTGTGTGGTGGTTGTGGGAAGCGGTGGCGCAGCGGTTAGCGCTACGAACCTGGCGACCCGGGTTCGATTCCCACTCACGGCCAACACCCCGGTTGATATCGATTATTTGAACCGGTCCTGGGCCCTCCCCTAGGTCGACTCGGCCTCAAATGTGCACCCGGTGCGATGTAAACATCGCCGCTGGAGAGACAAAGGCGGTCGGGCGTTGTGTTGACCACTTCCCCTCCCCCCAAACCTCGTGTGCTGTGCATTGCCTTTACGGGTGCTGCTACTTGCTAACTGCGCTTGCCTCTCAAAGTTCAAAGTTAATTTATTAGGTATAGCCCTGTGAGCCATTCAGCTCTTGAATCGGGTGCAACCGCAACAAACAAAAAACATGAACAAGAAAACATCTTAAAGTGACTATGTGCAAACAGAAAATCCAAGAAAAGACAGCAAAATATTGCAGAAAAATCACCTGTACACCAACGCTGTGTGCAAAAATCCCAGTGGGATGCAATTCAAACAACAACAACCACAAGACAACTTAGATTAAGGCCATCAGTCTAACTCTGTACTACAACAAACAAACATGGCCAAACCAAAAAACTTTTCGAAAATCACCAAAATAAAGCCATAAAAGCAATGAAACAGTGGTCATAGGAACTGTGACCGAATTTTCACAATAAACGACATAAACAACATGTACTACCAAACCCTGCAGCCATAGCTGGCTGCATGAGTCACTCCACAACAGCAGGAGCATCAGTCGGAGTATCAACAGTCTGTTGCAGGCTACACGGGGGATGTTTGTCTTTGTTGGGAACCATCATCGCCTAGGCCGCAACTCGCTGCGACGTTGCTTCTGTGTGCACCCCGAACGAGGTTTCTTTCGCGGGGGACAAGTTTGGAGTTTGCGTTTGTAAAAGGGGGAAAATAGACGATGCGTTAGGGGGGTTTATCTCTCTCTCAAATTTAGCATTCTCAGGAAGAACGTAATCAACCAGGTAGGGTGTTGACTGTTATGTTATCCGACTCTCTGTTGTATTACATTACATTTACAAGTCTACTAGATTTGTGTTTCTATTTCATTTATACCTGATGATGATTGCTTGTGTTGCAATCGAAACGTCGTGTGCTAGTATTTAATTTATTATTTTCTCTTCATACGTCACTTTACCGAAAGATACCAAAGAGTAGTTGCCCCCAAGGATGTTTGTCGATAAAGTCGCTCTCCCTCGCCACGGAGGAGCCTCTCCACCTCTGAACCCCGACATCAAGTTCAAGTTCATGTATTAGGTGTAGCCCTGTGAGCCATTCGGCTCTTGTGAATCGGGTGCAACCGCAACAAACAAAAACATGAACAAAAAAACCATCTTAAAGTGAATAATTATTAATGTCTATTAATAAAAGTATTCCGAGTAATAGTCATTTAAGTCTTATTCTTGATTCTTTCGGTAAAGTCACGTAGAAGGGAAATAATAAAAAAAGAAAAAATGAACAAACATTTAATTATTATTAATACTAATAATAAAATAATAATAAAGCATAATAAAAAAATTACATTATTATTAATATAATACTATTAATAAAATAATTTCGATTTAAAGCTTTCGTGACTGCAGGGATTCATCTTCTTGGTTCTTTCGGTAAAGTCACGTAGAAGGGAAGTAATAAAATAATAAAAATAAAACATAATAAAACAATTCTCACGACGTTTCGGCCACAACGCAAGCAGCCGTCCTCAGGTGAAAACCAGGTCCGTCGAGGCGACAGAGTCTGAATGAAACAGCACACGGGCTTAGAGCATATATATAAGCTGGGCGCATTGACAAAGGAATTTGCATATCAACAGGAATTTAGCATATTTATGGGAAATGCAGGAATGTAATGAATGCACATGCATATGCAGTACTAATTACATTCCTGCATTTCCCATAAATATGCTAAATTCCTGTTGATATGCAAATTCCTTTGTCAATGCGCCCAGCTTATATATATGCTCTAAGCCCGTGTGCTGTTTCATTCAGACTCTGTCGCCTCGACGGACCTGGTTTTCACCTGAGGACGGCTGCTTGCGTTGTGGCCGAAACGTCGTGAGAATTGTTTTATTATGTTTTATTTTTATTATTTTATTACTTCCCTTCTACGTGACTTTACCGAAAGAACCAAGAAGATAATAAAATAATATCAATTTTTTTGTATGTTTACTTATTATTATTTCCCTTCTACGTTACTTTACCGAAAGAACCAAGAATATGAATCCCTGCAGTCACGAAAACTTTAAATTAAAATACATTTTTATGTTGAATTCCACCCCCCATGAGTCTGTGTGGTGATGGTGGGTTCATCCTCGCCTAGGCCGCAACTCGTTGCGACGTCGTTAAACTTTGTGTGTAGCCCCCCAACGTAATTCGAGCGTCGGACGAGTGCTCAAACGCGACGTCGCTTCGTCGAGTTTGCGTTTAAAAAGGTGAGGGGAGCGGGGCGAAGTTTGTGGATAAAGAAGTCGCCGCTCTAACGGAGCCTCTCACCTGAACCCCGACACGGAGCCGTACAGCGCCGCCATTTTTATTGCCTTGTTGTTGTTTGGCGGGAGGAATCGATTCTCGATTGTCGTCGATTCAAAGCAATCGATTCCGTTGGGCTATACAGTAATTAACGGAGTCGGAATCGATGGTTAGGGGGTTGTGCGCTAGGTGAATCGATTTGGTGTAGAGGTTTGCAAGGTTGGGTGGGGGTTAAGGAATCGATTGCGCTGGGTTCGAATCGGAATCGTGATTGATACTGCAGAAGTAAATCCGATGAGCTCTAAAGCTCTTTGACGCAGATGTCCAGTAGGGGGCAGGCGCGGTTCGTCCACTAGGTGGCGTTGGGGCGCCTCCCCCACCAAGCAGCTGGAGATGAGAAATTATTTTTCTAATAAAAAAAAAGACTCATCTTCTTGGTTCTTTCGGTAAAGTCATCACGTAGAAGGGAAATTAAAAATAAAACATAATAAAATAATATAATAATATATAATATTAAAATAATAATATGTTAAAATAATTATTATATTTCGATTTAAAGCTTTCGTGACTGCAGGGATTCATCTTCTTGGTTCTTTCGGTAAAGTCACGTAGAAGGGAAGTAATAAAATAATAAAAATAAAACATAATAAAATACAATTCTCACGACGTTTCGGCCACAACGCAAGCAGCCGTCCTCAGGTGAAGAACAAGTCTGTCGGAAAGACAGCATCTAAATGGACACCACCAGGCTTGGCAGCGTATATTTAAGCTGCGTTGGAGGGGGGAAGGGCGCCTTGACAAAGGAATTTGCATATGAAGAGGAATTTTGCATATTTATGGGAAATGCAGATATGAGGACGGCTGCTTGCGTTGTGGCCGAAACGTCGTGAGAATTATTTTATTATGTTTTTATTTTATTATTTCCCTTCTACGTTACTTAACCGAAAGAACCAAGAAGATGAATCCCTGCAGTCACGAAAGCTTAAAATCGAAAAAAAAGACTGTTCTATAAAAAGCTTTTTTGTGTTACATTTCATTGTTTTTTAAAATATATTTATTCTTTCGACGTGAATTGCCTAATGAAGTTAACATTTCAAGTTGTTCGTATTAGTAACCACCGCAACACCGCAGTCTAAATGTGTGCCTCGGGGAAGGTGGCGGCTGTGAAGGCGTCGTCCGAGCGAGAGATTTTCCTCCACGTGGGTGACTTTCGCGACCAATATCATCCATAGGAGGTTTTTTTGGGTTATCATCCATAAAAGTTTTTTTTGGGTTAGATCGCCTAAATTTACGCGATCTAACCCTATTATAAACACCTCTTTATTATGTTTTATTTTATTATTTTATTATTTCCCTTCTACGTGATGACTTTACCGAAATAACCAAGAAGATGAATCCCTGCAGTCACGATGAACAAGGGATGATCACTTTCATCTTCTTGGTTCTTTCGGTAAAGTCACGTAGAAGAGAAATAATAAAATAGTAAAAATCAAACATAAAACACAATTCTCACGACGTTTCGGCCACAACGCAAGCAGCCGTCCTCAGATGAAGAACAGGACGGCTGCTCTTTCCGACAGACCTGGTCTTCACCTGAGGACGGCTGCTTGCGTTGTGGCCGAAACGTCGTGAGAATTATTTTATTGTTTTATTTTTATTATTTTATTATTTCTCTTCTACGTGACTTTACCGAAAGAACCAAGAAGATGAATCCCTGCAGCAGTCACGAAAGCTTTAAATCGAAAAATAAACACCTCTATTAGTGAAGACGAGCCTTTTGCCCGTCCAAGGACGGGTGTATTGCAGTAAATCTTAAATTGGCCAGCGAAAAGCAGAGCGTGACATGATATTCATTGCATCCATTCGTGTGCAATCTGTAAGGGCGCGGTGACACAGACCCATTTAATTTCAATGTTATAATCCCTTACTTTTTGGTTCTTCCGGTAAAGTCACGTAGATAGAAAACTATTAATAGATCACGACGTTTCGATCGCAACACAAGCAGCCGTCTTCAGGTGAGAGAAAGCTACTGAAACAAGGTCTTATGTAGGCTTGAGATGCAGAGGCATAGCTAGGGGGGGGGGGCAGGGGGGTACATATGTCCCCGGGCGCCAAAATGAGGCTTACAACGTCACATTATAACTCATTGCGGCGGGCGCGGCAGCCTGAAACTACTGCACAAATCTACACCTCAACCTAAAAGTTTATATATCCCGCCACACACAGCCTACATGTTATGTAATTACATTTTGGTATGTGATTAAACGGGGGGGGGGGGGGGGGGGCGAGAATTATTTTATTTTATTTTTATTATTGTATTATTTCCACTTTTATTAGTTACACCATGAGGGACCCCAGGCTTCGTGACCGTCTTCCAGCTTGTATTTTCCTCCCAACGTCCCCCCACCCCACTCATCACTCACATCAGCCTCAACCTGGTGGAAATGTCACGAACCGCTACCGATAGGGAGGCACGGCGTCACAACGTTACAACGCAAGTACACGACCACGATACGAGTGGAAAGTATAGGTTAGGTAAGAAAAAGATATACAACTTCTATTTTACTGGTAGGATCCTCCTGGTTCCACCAGCCCACAGGGGATTATTGTGTCCGTCCGTCCGTCGTGCATCCAAAAATGGGAGGGGTGAGGCTGGGTGGAGAGGGGAGGGTGGGGAGGGGCTGTGAGGGGCTGGGTGGGGAGGGTGGGGCTGGGAGGGGCTGGGTGGGGCTGGGTGGGGAGGGTGGGGAGGGGCTGGGTGTGGAAGGGCTGGGTGGGGGGTGGGGCTGGGTGGGGCTGGGTGGGGGGTGGGAGGGGTGGGGCTGGGTGGGGGGGGCTGGTCACCCCGTGGTGCCCTTATAAAACTCAACGTTTAACCTACTCACGCCGGCTTGTGCCCGCCCTCACAGTCGGCCATATTTGCGGAAACACCACGCCGCCGTTGACCCTGCAGGCCATTGACCGAGCAACCCAACGTTCCTACCAGCTCCCTCCGCAGGAATGTGTTATATTTCACCAGGTACGGCCTCACTGAGCTGTGTAAGCTCTTCTTTCAGGAGCGACCTAGCCATCAGAAATGATGGCAGCTCAACGAAGGGACTGATATCATCACGCGGGAATTCATAGCAGGCGCCAAATACTCTGAATGCCGTCGATTCTAAATGTGGAGGGAAAACCCGGAGAAGCCAGAGAAAAGTCCACGCGACCACAGAGAGAGACACGCAAACTCCAAAGATACAGCAGCAGCAGCAGGCGTCTGGGTCGGGATCGAACCCACGACCTCCTGTACACCAGGCGAGGCAGTTAACATCTGGGCTTGACGACCCGAATGTGAAATTGAAGCTGTTAAGGATGGGGAGGGTCTAGTTTTATTTGCATGTCTTTTTGGGCAATTTTTTGCATTTTCTGTACTTTGCACAACTCTCCTGTCGTTATTTCTAGATTTGAAGTTTTCGTGACTGCAAGGAGCCATACTCTTGGTTCTTTCGGTAAAGTCACGTAGGTAAAGAAAAAAAAAGATTTTAAAAAATCACGACGTTTCATATTCTTAGGTTTTTCGGTAAAGTCACGTAGGTTTTTTACCTACGTGACTTTCAACACACCGGTGGGCTAAAGCAGTGAACTATTTGTCTTTTGTCAACGTGACACTGTTTTGCTGATTGGCCGTGTCGGGTGGTGGAGGGTTACGACACATTTATAAATAACGCGATCTAAACCCAAAAACGTTGATTATGAACAACTGTTGATGATTGCTTGTGTTGCAATCGAAACCGTCGTGATTTAATTTATGTTTATCTTTATCTTCTTTACCTACGTGACTTTACCGAAAAAACCAAGAGTTTATATCTCCTGTCGTTAGTGTATTGTTTAGTTGTTGTGCCGTTCTGACCCCAGTGCGCCTCCTACTGGACATCTGATAAAATACATTTCTTTATAGCTCATTGGATTCCTCTGGACATATACATTTAATATTCCTTGTTTTCTTTCGGTAAAGTCACAGAAATAGAAACATAATCAATATTCTGATCATCTGATCGGACATCAGCCGTACAAAAGAAGCAGCCCTTGCCATTGGTTCGTCGGTCTCTTTATTACGAGGGGGTGAGTCACTCCTGTTTCTAATTGGGGCTTCAGTGACACCCACCTTGGCTTAAGTGTTAATTACTTGGGCTCCTTTCGGACTCAGTGTTAATCACCTAGGCTCACAGAGCCAGACCAGGGCTCCGATAGGGTTCAATGTTAATCACTTGGGCTCCCATAGGGCTCAGTGTTACTCACTGGGGCTCACAGAGCCAGACCAAGGCTCTTATCGGGTTCAGTGTTGATCACTGGGGCTCACAGAGCCAGACCAAGGCTCCCATAGGGTTCAGTGTTACTCACTTGGGCTCCCATAGGGTTCAGTGTTAATCACCGAGGCTCACAGAGCCAGACCAAGGCTCGCATCGGGTTCAGTGTTACTCACTGGGGCTCACAGAGCCAGACGAAGGCTCCCATAGAGTTCAGTGTTAATCACTGGGGCTCCCATAGGGTTCAGTGTTACTCACTTGGGCTCCCATAGGGTTCAGTGTTAATCACTGGGGCTCACAGAGCCAGACGAAGGCTCCCATAGAGTTCAGTGTTAATCACTTGGGCTCCCATAGGGTTCAGTGTTACCCACCGAGGCTCAGAGCCAGACAAAGGCTCCTATAAGGTTCAGTGTTAATCACTGAGGCTCTCTCTCTCTCGTGGTTAAAGGGATTTTTATTTGAATAAAGTGAAACCGAAACCAACATCGACCACGTGACACCAGACTGTATTACTTCACCACGTGTTGCACACTGTACATGTTACAGAGGGGGAGGGGAGTGTGTGTGTGTGTATGTGAGCACGTGTGTCTGTGTGGGGAGCGGTGGTGTAGTGGTTAGCGCACCGTGATACAAAACCCGGCGGCCCGGGTTCCATTCCCACTCACTGGTCCAATAAGTGGTGAATATTTGAACCGGTCCTGGGCCTCCCCCTAGGTCGACTCAGCCTGAAATCCGTAACTTGGTGTAGCGGTGCGTAGTAAAACATCGCCACTGGGGAGACAAAGGCGGGCGGGCGTGGTGCTGGCCACCCACCACCTCATGTGCCACATTACCGACCTTCATAGGCGCTGCAACTCGCTCGCAGCACTTGCCCTGACAGTTGTTTAAAGGCTACAAAGGGGATATTTATCTTGTCTCTGTATATGTGTCTCCGTCTGTCTGTATGTGTGTCCCTCTATATCTGTACATTTATATATTTGTATGTGTCTGTGTACGAATATGCGTCTCTCTCTCTCTCTGTATATGCGTGTCTGTCTGTATGTGTGTGTCTATGTGTCTACGTCTCTCTCTCTGCATCTGTACATTTATATATTTGTATGTCTGTGTAGGAATATGCGTCTCTCTCTGTACATCTATTTTGCCTACTCATCTCCCGCCCCCCTCCTTCGCTCACCGGGGTGTGTGTCCTCCCCTAAGGTCTACTTAGCCCTAACTCCCCAGCACGCCACACGCAGAGACCCGCTCATAATAGGCGCTCGCTAACCAATAGTGGAGAGAGACACGAGAGAGAGAGACAGATCTCAGCCGCTTCACTTCCTCCGCGAGCCGCCTCCAGCCATGATGGTGGCAATCCTGATGAAGATGTTCATGATGTCCATGTAGATACTGAGACACCTACAGACGAACAGAGAGAGACAGGAGATGAAGGAGAGACACAGGGAGAGAGACACACACACAAACTTCAAATATACAGCAGCAGGCGTAAGGATCGGAATCAAAGCCACGATCTCCGATATACCAGGCGAGGTAGTTAACAACTCCGAGCCATCGTGGGAGGCATTATTGAACTCTCTCTACCCGTGTCTCTCTCTCTACTCGTGTCTCTCTCTCACGCCCCGTGTCTCTCTCGCACTCCCCGTGTCTCTCTCTCACTCCCCGTGTCTCTCTCTCTCTCGCACTCCCCGTGTCTCTCGCTCACTCCCCGTGTCTTTCTCTCTCTCGCACTCCCCGTGTCTCTCTCACCACCCGTGTCTCTCTCTCACCACCCGTGTCTCTCTCTCTCTCACTCCCCGTGTCTCTCTCTCTCTCTCACACTCCCCGTGTCTCTCTCTCTCCCAGTGTCTCTCTCTCCCCGTGTCGCTCTCCCCCTGTGTCGCTCTCTCCCCGTGTCTGTGTGTCTCTCCGTCTCACCCGTTGATGGGGTCGTAGGCTGGGCGCATCCCCCCAGGAGGTGGGTAAGTCTCAGCTCTGCGCACCACGCGCTGCGTGTCGTACAGCAGCAGGGCGCCGAACAGCAGCAGACCCCCGTAGAGTGAGAGGGAATAGAGCGCGGAGCCGAACGCAGAGCCGGCCGGGAGGAACACGGAGCCTGGAGACTCGCACGGAGAGAGACACATGGTGAGAGAAGAGAGAGAGACCAGATGCAGCCCCAACCCTCCCCCCACTCTCCCCGTGCCTCCCACTATTTTCCTGTTTCTCCACATTTTTTCCCCCCACTCTCTCCCCATGTCTCTCTCCCCCTGTGCAAGCCCCCCACTCTCTCCCCCTGTGCGAGCCCCCCACTCTCCCCCCACTCTCTCATCCCACGTCTCTCCCCCCACGTCTCTCTCCCCAGGTCTCTCCCCCCACCACTCTCTCTCACCCCACCACTCTCTCTCACCCCACCACTCTCTCTCACCCCACCACTCTCTCTCACCCCACCACTCTCTCTCCCCACTCTCACCCCACCACTCTCTCTCCCCACTCTCACCCCACCACTCTCTCTCCCCACTCTCACCCCACCACTCTCTCTCCCCACTCTCACCCCACCACTCCTCTCTCACCGAGTGAGGCTGCCACCACCACCCCCAGCCCGGCCGCCAGGGGCCCGCCCATGTACAGGAATCGGTCGCTGGGGGCGCAGACGGCCACGGCCGACAGGGCCCCCACCAGTCCCCCGCTGTAGCAGGCGGCACGGAGCAGTAGCGGCCCTCCCAGGACCACCATTGGACACAGCAGCAGCCCCATCAACCCTAGCCGTGGGATGGGGGAGATAGGGGGAAAAGGGGGGAGAGATGGGGGAAGGGAGGCAGGGGGGAGAAGGGGGAGGAGATTACACTGGTCAACAACAACAACAAAAAAATTTCTGGCCTGGACTTTTGCAGCTGTTCTAGACTAATTTCAGGGTGCCGATTCCAAATCTGATCTCAGATTTGCTCTATCACATCTCACTTTTATGCTATCGGCATACCCCGTTTTCATTGATTTTACCCAAAATTAACGCTGTTACTTATGATTGCAAGTTGTTGCGAGTCAGTGACTGCTTTAGTGTTAAAATATGGTGCTGTATTTTTAGGAAAGTGTGTTTATAATATCATTTTATGTAGATATCCACATTTGTTTAATATCTTTCTTCTGCAGTTTTTATTGAAAATGCAATATTTGATATCTCAAAAACCTGATGTGATAGACAAAAACCGATGCCAGATTTGGAATCAGCACCCCCCCAAAATTACCTTAAAACCATTGGAATACTAATAGGGTTTTTTTCCCCTTTATGTCTGGCAACAAAACTGATACCTTTTGCAAGGATTCATGCTTACATTGACCACAATACTTGCAGTCAAATGCATTTGACTGCAAGTATTGTGGTCAATGTAAGCATGAATCCTTGCAAAAGGTATCAGTTTTGTTGCCAGAAAAAAGGGGAAAATAAAACCTTATTAGTATATTTTGGTACTGACAAAGGAGGTCCCATGACCGTTGGAATACCTTATGCCAGAAAAAGTGTGTTGACCAGTGTTAGAGATCTGATCACTGTCTGAACAAAAATTGCACTTCTACGTTCAGCCCCTAACTTCAAACCGGTCACAAGCTCCATCTTGATCAAGTCCCCGTGACGTCTGTTCCTTCACGAGGTCACCAGCAAGGTGGTGTCGTGGTTCGTTTGCCGACGAGCGCTTCGTTGTGCTGCATGTGCGCGATGGCAGAGCGTGATGACCTCCTGATTATGGCCGCTGTGTATTCGTTCGGAAACCGAAAGCAAACGCGGCTTGGCGAGCGCCAGACGGACTACGGTCGGATCTTGCGGTAGGTGCCACCCGTCACGACAACGTGCCAGAGGAGGTCGCACGCAAGCTGCAGCTTGCCGATGGTTTATTGCTCTTTGGTTCTTTCGGTAAAGTCACATATATAAAGATAAAATAATAAATTTAATTAAATACTAGCATACGACGTTTCGATTGCAACACAAGCAATCATCATCATTATCAGGTATAAATTAATTAATTTATAAATTAATTAATTTATACCTGATGATGATTGCTTGTGTTGCAATCGAAACGTCGTATGCTAGTATTTAATTTAATTTATTATTTTATCTTTATACGTGACTTTACCGAAAGAACCAAAGAATAATTCCTGCAGTCACGAAAGCTCCAAATTAAGTTTGATGTTTTTTTGCCGAGACGTCCCTTAGAGTGTCGAGTTGCAATAAACTGCTTTGGTGTCGAATAAATCCTGCGGTGAAAAAGCTGCTCAAATCTCCCATTTGGGTGTCCAATCTGTGATCAATTACAAAACGGAGTTGTTGCCCTGCCTCACGACGATTCACCCAGCGAATTTCATTTCCCCTCTCTCTCTCCCCGAGTGTCTCTCTCTTTCTCTCCGTGTTTCTCTTTCTCTCCCCGTGGGGGGGGGGGGGGAGTGTGTTTGATATTGATGCCCCCATTCCAGACCCCAGGGTCTGGAATGCTGTTGCCAATAAATTGAAACTTGAGTCACTACCTATGAGATCTTCACTCAAAACTGCTCTAGAGGAGTTGTACACCCCTAGCTGCCACTGCTATTCAGTGGCCTAAAATAAAATGTTTCGCTCCGGATGATCGCTACAAAGTATGACCTGTGTTTTGATTTAGTGTGCTGATCTTAAAGGTGCATTGAAAAATTATAATACTCCGACTGATGCTCCTGCTGTTGTGGAGTGACTCATGCAGCCAGCTATGGCTGCAGGGTTTTGGTAGTACATGTTGTTTATGCCATTTATTGTGAAAATTCCGTCACAGTTCCTATGATCACTGTTTCATTGGTTTCATGGCTTTATTTTGGTGATTTCGAAAAGTATATTGGTTTAGCCATGTTTGTTTGTTGTAGTACAGAGTTAGACTGATGGCCTTAATCTAAGTTGTCTTGTGGTTGTTGTTGTTTGGCTTGCATCCCACTGGGATTTTTGCACACAGCGTTGGTGTACGGTGATTTTTTCTGCAATATTTTGCTGTCTTTTCTTGGATTTTCTGTTTGCACTCAGTCACAGTCACTTTAAGATGTTTTCTTGTTCATGTTTTGTTTTTTGTTTGTTGCAGTTGCACCAGATTCAAGAGCCGAATGGTTCACAGGGCTCTGTACCTAATACATGAACTTGAACTTGTCTCCCTTTCTCTCCCCGTCTCTCTCTCTCTGCCTTCGTCTCTCTCTCTCCCCGTGTCTCTCTCTCTCTCCCCGTGTCTCTCTCCCTCTCCCCGTGTCTCTCTCTCTGCCTGTGTCTCTCTCTCTCCCCGTGTCTCCCTCTCTTTCCCCGTGTCTCTCTCCCTCTCCCCGTGTCTCTCTCTCTCCCCGTGTCTCTCTCTCTCTCCCCGTGTCTCTTTCTCTCCCCGTGTCTCTCTCTCTCTCCCCCCGTGTCTCTCTCTCCCCGTGTACCTGCGTGCAGGGCCCAGGCCGCATGCTTCACTCCGAGTTTCCCCTCATAGGGAATGGACCTGACGAGCATCCCAGAGCCAATCACGGCGACAAACGAGACTCCGATAGCCTGCAAGGAGAAAAAGACACACACACAGGGGGAGAGAGAGAGACATGGGGAGAGCGAGACACACACACAGGGGGAGAGAGAGAGGCATGGGGAGAGCGAGACACACACACATGGGGAGAGAGAGACATGGGGAGAGCGAGACACACACAGGGGGAGAGAGAGAGACATGGGGAAAGAAAGACACGGGGAACGAGGTAAGAGAGAGAGACACCGGGGGAGAGAGAGTGACACGGCGAGAGAGAGGAAAATGGGCGTGGCGGAGCTGAGGGGAGATAAAAGGCAGCGCCTTGGAAGGCTAGCGAAGGAAGTTGTATATCTACGCAGTGGCTACTACATCGACGGCTCCTATATAGTCAGTCAGCTATGTAGTGAACATCGTTGCAGCAGCTACACAGAGTCACCCAGTTGTATTATAGTCAATCTGCGTCCATCTGATAACACGTCATCAAGTCGGGAGGACGATGGTATAATGAATCTTCATTTAAAGCTCTCGTGACTGCAGGAATTCACACTCTTGGGTCTTTCGGTCAACGTGCACTTAGCCTGGCACAAGCGCAGTGGTGATGTCACCGCCGCTTCGTGGTGAATGGTGGTTGTTGTTGTTTACGTGCGTGTGTGTCTGTGCGTGTGTCTGTGCGTGTGTGTCTGTGTGTGTGTGTCTGTGTGTGTGTCTGTGTGTGTCTGTGTGTCTGTGTGTGTGTCTGTGTGTGTGTGTGCGTGTGTCTGTATCTGTGCTTGTGTCTGTGCGTGTGTCTGTGCGTGTGTCTGTGCGTGTGTCTGTGCGTGTGTCTGTGCGTGTGTCTGTGCGTGTGTCTGTGCGTGTGTCTGTGCGTGTGTCTGTGCGTGTGTCTGTGCGTGTGTCTGTGCGTGTGTCTGTGCGTGTGTCTGTGCGTGTGTCTGTGCGTGTGTCTGTGCGTGTGTCTGTGCGTGTGTCTGTGCGTGTGTCTGTGCGTGTGTCTGTGCGTGTGTCTGTGTGTGTGTGTCTGTGCATGCGTGTGTCTGTGTGTGTGTCTGTGTGTGTGTGTGATCTGTGCGTGTGTGTCTGTGCGTGTGTGTCTGTGCGTGTGTGTCTGTGCGTGTGTGTCTGTGCGTGTGTCTGTGCGTGTGTGTCTGTGCGTGTGTGTCTGTGCGTGTGTGTCTGTGCGTGTGTGTCTGTGCGTGTGTGTCTGTGCGTGTGTGTCTGTGCGTGTGTGTCTGTGCGTGTGTGTCTGTGTGTGTGTGCGTGCATTACCAGCCAAGAGCTGCGAGCGGCCAGGTTCATTATGGTCGGTGATCGTGCGGCGAGCGCCGCTGAGGCCGCGGTGAGGGAGATGGTGGCACCCAGGTAGGTGTAGGTGTCTCGGACCCTCTCTCGTACGTAGTTTGGCCACAGACTAGAGACACAGAGACACAGAGAGACACAGTGAGGGAGAAAGAGACACGGGGAGAGGTACACGTACGTGTCTCTGACCCTCTCTCGTACGTAGTTTGGCCACAGACTATACACACACACACACACAGAGACACGGGGAGACAGACACAGGCAGAGAGAGATAATGATGGTGGTGGTGGTGGTAATGATGGTGGTGTGCTCAGCAGCAAGGCCCTGACCTTGCCCTCTCGATGGCACCAGGCTCGTTGGAGAGTCCCAGGCCGTAGTAGCAGAGGGCACCGATGGAGATGACCCCTCCACCGGCCACGGCCAGACGGCCCAGAGACTCCACTACGCAGAGAGAGACACGGGGAGAGAGAGACACGGGGAGAGACACGGGGAGAGAAACACGGGGAGAGCGAGAGAGACACGGGGAGAGCGAGAGAGAGACACGGGGAGAGCGAGAGACACGGGGAGAGCGATAGAGAGACACGGGGAGAGAGCGAGAGACACGGGGAGAAAGAGACATGGGGAGAAAGAGACACGGAGAGAAAGAGACACGGGGAGAGCGAGAGACACGGGGAGAATGAGACATGGGGAGAGCGAGAGACACGGGCAGAAAGAGACACGGGGAGAGAGACGGGGGGGGGGGGGGGGGGGGGGGGGGGGGGGGGGAGACACGACACGAGATTAAATGAGATGCAGCTTAATTGTCTCCCTCTCTTCCTGTCTCTCACCCAATACCAATAACCGCCATTCGCCAATAAGTGATGGTGACATCACCAAGGCACTTGTGCCAGGCTAGGTGCACTTTGAGGCCAAGTGAAGTGTTGAAGGCTCGCTGCCGATGGGAGGTCACGGGACAAACCCAGGCGCCATGGGTTGACCAGCAAATGACTGGCCGATGCACCACCTGTGTCCCCTACTGTGTCAACTCGCAGCGATTTAGCCACCCTGCGCTCCGCTCATTGTTGTGAGCGTCGCTCCTCCATCCTCCGTTGTTGCTCGAGGGCGACTCCCTCCAACTGCCCAGTAGCGTCCTTTACAAGCCTCCTCCATAGAGGCTAATCTTGACACCGCTGGTACCAGTCTTCGGCAAGTCCACGCAGCTCCACATCCTCCTGTACCACACAAGTCAATCTCTTCTCCAGCCGGTGCCATGCCCGATTAGCCCCCTCTATCCGGTCAAACAAAAGCTGTTTGGGCACGCGATGGCTGGTAATGTGGGCTACATGACCCAGCCAAAGCAGCCTTGCCTGCCGGAACAGCTCGCTGATGGGAATGTGTCCAGGTCTTTTAAGGATTTGTGAGCCTGAATTTTCTAACCGGCGCAGATGTTCCATTAGAGGGGTCCACGTTTTACAAGCACGGAGAAGGGAGGGCATGACTGTGGCCGGGAGGACCCGAAGCTTCATGTCTAGCGATAGACCAGGTAGCTTCCACATGGCGTTAGGTAGCGGATGAAAAGATAATGCCGCCCGACTGATTCGGAGTTAGACCTCTGCTGTCAAACTAGAGCTGGTCATAAGCACACTGCCCAGGTATGGAACGCTCCACTCTCTCCATGGCACAAAATACCCAGCAAAGTGCTTAGTTTTAGTGGATGGGGCTGATGGTAACACCCCACACCTCCGAGTGGCACACTCCAGGTGCAGCAGCAGCGCCTCCCAACTTCTCATATAGGGCAGTCTGCACACAAACGCCACCCTCCCTCAGTTATTTCACTCGGGAGATCGTCACTACCCGGCGCTTTTCATGGTCTCAGACTTCCGGATCCACAAGTGGCACCCTCAGCCAACCACTCGGAAGGGGTGGCCACTTCTGCCAATGTTCGAGGCACGGCAGCCCCAGCAGGGTCATCCCTACCTTGGCCCCATGACAAACCTTCGTTCTTTTATTCAAAGAGGAGTGCCACTCCCTGTTGTTTGGCTGTTTTCCTGCCCCAAGTGGAGAATTGTCCCCCCCCCCCCCTCATGGTGACTGGAGCCAGAACCGGTTCACGGGAGGTCCCAGCGGTAACCGTTCTATCTCCCGACAGAGGAGTGGCAGCCTGTCCTCGGCAACAACGAGAGGCGAAACATTTCCACTTGGCCAATCGCAGTGGTCTCCTGTTCCTGGAGGAACCCCGAGATGAAGGGAGGAGGTTCAGTCTCCTGGCTCTGCCAGATGGGAGTTTGGCCAGAAGGCGTCACTCACTCACTCACCCACCGCCAAAGATGGCCCCCGTATAGCCTGAACAGGCTGTCGGGGCAAGTGTTGTTAGCGAGCACCTATGAAGACCGATACGGCACACTAGGGGGTGGGTGGTCAGGACCACACCCAGCCGCCTTTGTCTCCCCCGTGGCGATGTTAACACACCGCACCAGGTACCCATTTGGGAGGGTCACCACTCACCCTTCTCCCTCACCCCCTCACCCTCTCACCCTCAGACTCACCCTCTCTCACCCTCTCTCTCTCACCCACCCACTCACCCTTTCCCCTCACCCCCTCTCTCTCACCCTCTCATCCACCCACTCACCCTCTCTCACCCTTCTCCCTCACCCCCTCTCTCACCCACCCACTCACCCTCTCTCACCCTCTCACTCACCCTCTCACTCACCCTCTCACCCTCTCACTCACCCTCTCACTCACCCTCTCACCCTCACACTCACCCTCACACTCACCCTCACACTCACCCTCACACTCACCCTCACACTCACCCTCACACTCACCCTCTCACCCTCACACTCACCCTCTCTCTCACCCTCACCCTCTCACTCACCCTCTCACTCACCCTCTCACCCTCTCACCCTCTCACCCTCTCTCACCCTCTCACCCACCCACTCACCCTTCTCCCTCACCCCCTCTCACTCACCCTCTCACCCTTCTCCCTCACCCCCTCTCACTCACCCTCTCACCCTCTCACTCACCCTCACACTCACCCTCTCACCCTCTCACCCTCACCCTCTCACCCTCACCCTCTCACCCTCACCCTCTCACCCTCACCCTCTCACCCTCTCACCCTCACCCTCTCACCCTCACCCTCTCACCCTCACCCTCTCACCCTCACCCTCTCACCCTCTCACCCCCTCTCTCTCACCCTCACCCTCTCACCCTCACCCTCTCACCCTCAACCTCTCACACTCACCCTCTCACACTCACCCTCTCACCCTCACACTCACCCTTCATCGCCGCCTCTGCCCCTCTCCATGCCTCCGGCTTCACCTCCACTCGCCGCGCAGCGCTCCTGGCGCGTGTTGCCAGATTCTTCACCAGGGGGGGAGGTGGGTAACAGAAGGAGGATGGGGAGGAGGGGGAGGCGCCGGGGTGGTGGGCGATGCGAACCGGCCGGAGGAGGAGCGACGCTCCCCTGGAACAGGGGAGAGCTGCACGAAGAAACAGCATCATCGCTGCTCTCTTCCTCTCTTTCTTCTTCTTCTACTGCTGCCCTCTCTTCTTCTGATCTCTCGCTCCGCTCCTCCTCCTCCTCCTCTCCGCTCTCTCGGTAGAAGCAGCAGCTGTTGGCACAAGTAACGGAGGCGGCGATGAGATTAGTCAAACCCCTACTCATCCTCTCTCTCACTCACTCACTTTCTCACCCCCTCCCTTCTACGTGACTTTACCGAGAGAACCAAGAATATGGCCTCAAACAGTTCTGTCGGGGGCAAGTGCAGTTAGTAGCTAGTAGCACTCACTCAGTCACTCACCCATTCACCACCTCACCCAATCACCCACTCACTATAGACAGATCCACCGTGTAGCTTGCAACAGACTGTTGGGGCAAGTGCTGTTAGTAGCTAGTAGCACTCACTCACTCACTCACCCATTCACCACCTCACCCAAGCACCCACTCACTATAAAGACAGATCCACCGTGTAGCTTGCAACAGACTGTTGGGGCAAGTGCTGTTAGTAGCGAGTAGCACTCACTCAGTCACTCACCCATTCACCACCTCACCCAATCACTGCTCCCCCCCCCATTATATTGCTATAAAATAGAGTTCTGTTTATACGATTGTGGTTATGGTTGTACAGTACTTTATTAATCCCTAATCTCTGCCATTACATACAATGAAACAAGAAAAGATAACAAAAGAAAACAGAGCAATGTAATACAATACACTGTTAGACATTATTGTCAAAATTTAAAGGCCATGCCATCCATATGTTAGTGAATTTTTTAATATTTTAGGCAGGAAATTCGTTTTCAAATTTAGATTTTTTTTTCTGGGGGTGACCCCCAGACCCCCTCAAAGATTTGGTCCCCCCCCCAATATAGACTCCATGGCTATGGCCTTGAGTCACTCACCAGCTCACTACATGGGTAGGTGAACGAGTCGGTCACCGAATCACCTGGACTCACTCACCTAGACTCACCTACTCACATACTCACCGAGGGTCACTCACCTACTCACCTGGTGAGACTCACTCACCTGACTCACTCACCTGACTCACCTACTCACTGAGACTCACTCACCAACTCACCTGGTGAGACTCACTCACCTACTCACCTAAACTCACTCACCTACTAACCTGACTCACTCACCAACTCACCTGGTGAGACTCACTCACCTACTCACCTAAACTCACTCACCTACTAACCTGACTCACTTACCAACTCACCTGGTGAGACTCACTCACCTACTCACCTAAACTCACTCACCTACTAACCTGACTCACTCACCAACTCACCTGGTGAGACTCACTCACCTACTCACCTAAACTCACTCACCTACTAACCTGACTCACTCACCAACTCACCTGGTGAGACTCACTCACCTACTCACCTAAACTCACTCACCTACTCACCTACTCACTCACCTACTCACATAGACTCACTCACCTACTCACATAGACTCACTCACCTACTCACTCACCTACTCACTCACCTACTCACCTACTCACTCACCGAGACTCACTCACCTACTCACCTGGTGAGTATGTGAGTGAGTCGCTCACCTTGAGCGAGCCTCACCTCTCTACACTCACATTGAGCAAAGCCGCTCAACGCAACGAGATCTGGTGGTGGTGATAGCCACACTGTGGTGATTGTGGTGATGTTGTTACACTGTGTGTTATGATGATGGTGTTACTCACACTGTGTGTGTGATGGTGGTGATGGTGATGGTGATAATCACACTGTGTGTGTGATGGTGATGATGTTGTTACACTGTGTATTATGATGATGGTGTTACTCACACTGTGTGTGTGATGGTGATGATGGTGATGATGATAATCACACTGTGTGTGTGAAGGTGGTGATGGTGTTACACTGTGTATTATGATGATGGTGTTACTCACACTGTGTGTGTGATGGTGGTGATGGTGATGATGATAATCACACTGTGTGTGTGAAGGTGGTGATGGTGTTACACTGTGTATTATGATGATGGTGTTACTCACACTGTGTGTGTGATGGTGGTGATGGTGATGATGATAATCACACTGTGTGTGTGAAGGTGGTGATGGTGTTACACTGTGTATTACGATGATGGTGTTACTCATACTGTGTGTGTGATGGTGGTGATGGTGATGATGATAATCACACTTTGTGTGTGATGGTGATGATGTTGTTACACTGTGTATTATGATGATGGTGTTACTCACACTGTGTGTGTGATGGTGGTGATGGTGATGATGATAATCACACTGTGTGTGTGAAGGCGGTGATGGTGTTACACTGTGTATTACGATGATGGTGTTACTCACACTGTGTGTGTGATGGTGGTGATGGTGATGATGATAATCACACTGTGTGTGTGATGGTGATGATGTTGTTACACTGTGTATTATGATGATGGTGTTACTCACACTGTGTGTGTGATGGTGGTGATGGTGATGATGATAATCACACTGTGGTGATGGTGGTGATGGTGATGATGATAATCACACTGTGGTGATGGTGATGATGATAATCACACTGTGTGTGCGATGGTGGTGATGGTGATGATGATAATCACACTGTGGTGATTGTGGTGATGGTGATGATGATAATCACACTGTGGTGATGGTGATGATGATAATCACACTGTGTGTGTGATGGTGGTGATGGTGTTACACTGTGTATTATGATGATGGTGTTACTCACACTGTGTGTGATGGTGGTGATGATGATAGCCACACTGTATGGTGATTGTGGTGATGGTGTTACACTGTGTATTATGATGATGGTGTTACTCACACTGTGTGTGTGATGGTGGTGATGGTGATGATGATAATCACACTGTGTGTGTGATGGTGATGATGTTGTTACACTGTGTATTATGATGATGGTGTTACTCACACTGTGTGTGTGATGGTGGTGATGGTGATGATGATAATCACACTGTGTGTGTGATGGTGATGATGTTGTTACACTGTGTATTATGATGATGGTGTTACTCACACTGTGTGTGTGATGGTGGTGATGGTGATGATGATAATCACACTGTGTGTGTGAAGGTGGTGATGGTGTTACACTGTGTATTATGATGATGGTGTTACTCACACTGTGTGTGTGATGGTGGTGATGGTGATGATGATAATCACACTGTGTGTGTGATGGTGATGATGTTGTTACACTGTGTATTATGATGATGGTGTTACTCACACTGTGTGTGTAATGGTGGTGATGGTGATGATGATAATCACACTGTGTGTGTGAAGGTGGTGATGGTGTTACACTGTGTATTATGATGATGGTGTTACTCACACTGTGTGTGTGATGGTGGTGATGGTGATAATCACACTGTGTGTGTGATGGTGATGATGTTGTTACACTGTGTATTATGATGATGGTGTTACTCACACTGTGTGTGTGATGGTGGTGATGGTGTTACACTGTGTATATGATGATGGTGTTACACTGTGTGTGTGATGGTGGTGATACTGACTACGTGTAATGGTGATGGTGATACACTGTGTGGTGATGATGGTAATACTCAGTGTGTGTGATGGTGGTGATGGTGTTACTGTGTATGATGGTGTTACACTGTGTATTATGATGATGGTGTTACACTGTGTGTGATGGTGGTGATACTCACACTGTGATGATGATGATGGTGGTGATGGTGATGGTGTTACTCACACTGTGATGATGATGATGGTGTTACTCACACTGTGATGATGATGATGGTGTTACTCACACTGTGATGATGGTGGTGGTGATGGTGGTGGTGTTACTCACACTGTGGTGATGGTGGTGGTGTTACTCACACTGTGATGATGATGGTGTTACTCACACTGTGGTGATGATGATGGTGATGACGGAGGAGGCGGAAAGCTCTAGAACCAACTGCTGTCTGACGCAACTCTTACGCAAGCGCGAGACACACAGACACACACAGACAACCTCACAGAGGAGCACACACACAGAGACTCACTAACACTCAGACTCACCCACACACGCACTTATATAGAGGAGGAAATAATTATTAATGACGAAGCGTTGACCACGCCGCTGAGATGACATTCGCAAAGGGAAAACCCAACCCCGTACAAAGATGGCCGCACGTTGCTATGAGCTCACCGTACCAAGATGGCCGCCCGTGTTATCATATAACATCCCGTACCAAAATGGCCGCCTAATTTTATTCACGTACTGTGACCAAGATGGCCGCCTAATTTTATTCACGTACTATAACAAGATGGCCGCCTGATTTCATAAAACTCCCTTACCAAGAGACCCGCCCTTTGTTTTATTAACCTCCCGTAGCAAGATGGCCGCCTCTTGTTTTGTTCATAGCACCCCGTACGAAAATGGCCGCCTACGCTTGTAACCTCCCGTATCAAGATGGTTGCCAGTTTCTACTGCCCTCCCGTACGAAGATGGCCGCCTGTTCTTTTTTTATACCTCTGGTACCCCTCCTACAAATATAAACTAAACAATGAACACATTTTATTAAAATCCTTTATATTAAGTTCACTTGCTTGCTTGCTTACTCAAGAAAAACAGAAATGAATAATAAAATGAAACCGATGCCACGCATATAAAGGATTTATAGTGAAAAACTTTGTTTTTACAGGTTAATTTTTTTTACGAGGTAAGGCTCACTGATCTATGTGGCTCTTTTTTAGGGGCCGTCCATAAATGACGTCACGCGATTTTGTACGATTTTTGACCCCCTCCCCCCTCGTCACGCGACGTCACAAAAAGTCAGACCCCCTCCCCCTCAAATATGACGTCACAAAGCTCTGCCCCCCCCCCCCCCAAATAAAACATGCTTCAAATCGCTTTAAACTATTGTCATTGTGGTGCGTATTGAATGTGGCGCTGCACTCTGATGTTGTAGGAGCAAACATTTATTAAAAAGTCTATTTAATTAAGTAGAACGTGTTGTCTATATTTATTTAAAGTTGCACATTTTGATGTGACGTCACATTTCTCGACCCTGACCTTGTCTGCTGCTGTACATTTTCAGTCTGCATCTCTCTCTCATCATCATCACGGTGGCTAGGAGATGTTAACTACCTCGCCTGGTGTACAGGAGGTCGTGGGTTCGATCCCGACCCTGACCTTGTCTGCTGCTGTACATTTTCAGTCTGCGTCTCTCTCTCATCATCACCACAGTGGCTAGGAGATGTTAACTACCTCGCCTGGTGTGCAGGAGGTCGTGGGTTCGATCCTGATCCTGACGATGCCTGCTGCTGTATATTTGGAGTCTGCGTCTCTCTCTCATCATCACCACAGTGGCTAGGAGATGTTAACTACCTCGCCTGGTGTGCAGGAGGTCGTGGGTTCGATCCTGACCCTGACGATGCCTGCTGCATGGTGGTTTCCCCCTCCACATTTATAATGACCGTCACGCGTGTAGAGTGATTTCGCTTACTACACGCTTTTATTGAACTCTATTGTTGTTGTTGTTGTATCCTCAAATCTTGTAACTCAATTTTAAGCCATTTCCCAATGTGGTGTCGACTGCAACCTTGGTATAGTTACGTCATACTGATGACAATACTATATTCCAGCGGTCGGGAACCTATGGCTCGCGAGCCATATATGGCTCTTATGGTGACGGCATATGGCTCCCAGACAATTTTGAGTTGAAAAAAAAATAAAAAAATCAGTTTGGAACTGATTTTAAAATACTTGTGATATTGCTTAATAATACCGTGTCATTTTAAAGTAAACAGAAATTAGTTTTGAAGATAAATTTCACGGGTCACGGGGCCTCAACGCCTGCATGAAGCTCAACCTCACCACGTACGAACCAGACTACAAGGCCATCAGCAAAACCACGCAGCACCAGAAGTCGCATTAAAAGTAAGACATATTTAATGTATTTATACGTTCAAAATACTATATGGCTCTCAATGCAATATATTTAGAAATATTTGGCTTTTATGGCTCTCCCAGTCAAAAAGGTTCCCGACCCCTGCTATATTCTATCATAAAAAATAAAATAAATATTTTAAACCATCTTTTTATTACACGTTTTCTATTAACTCACTATGTCTGTTGTTGTATCCTCAAATCTTGCAACTCAATTTTAACCCACTTCCCAGTGTGGTATCGACTGCAAACTTCGTATACGTATATCATATTGATGATAATACTATATTCTATCATTAAAAATAGAATAAATATTATTAAACCATCTTTTTCACATGTTATGTTTCGGCTTGGGTCTAATTGTCCACGCTCAACTCACGTTGGCTGTAACTGACCACGGTCCCTTACGTTGTGGCAAACTTCGGGGCCACTTCCTGGAGTCGTGGAGTTCTGCCATTACTCGTAGGGTACATTTCATTACAGCGTGTTTTAAAAAAAAAGTATTTTTAAATATTACTTCTTTTTGCTGCTATACATTTCCACGCGACGATGGCAAGCAACCAACTTCTTGAGCTGCTATCATTCGTCATAGCCAGGTCGCTTCTGAAAAAAGAAGCGTTATTCTTAACATAAGAAATGAATAATAATAATAATATATAATTACTACTATCGGATATTAATAAAATAGGATATTTATATAGGATAGTATCATAGGAATATAGGATATTAATGCCCACTAGAGGATATTAATATTGTTTAAAGATATTAATATCAATTTAGAATCGAGATTTGAAGTTTTCGTGACTTCAAGGATCCATACTCTTTGGTTCTTTCGGTAAAGTCACGTAGGTAAAAAAGAATAAAAGTAAAAAAATTAAAATATAAAATAAATTAAATCACGACGTTTCGGGCGCAACACAAGCGCTCGTCATCAGGTGGGACCACCGCAACCAGAGGCAACTTTTATTATTAAAGAACCAAAGAGTAAAAAAGAAGCTATATTGCTCGGTGGGACCTTACCTGGTTAGATAGTTTAGTTTTAGTATCGGTCTCGATGAGTATGGGTCTCTGTGGGTTTCTATGGTTCTATATGGGTCTCTGTATTTTTTAAAAAGTAATTTGCTTATCTTTTTCTATACTTTGCACTCCTATCGTGTTTTGTGTGTCGTTTGTTGTTGTAACGTTTCTCTGAGCTTTAGAGCTCATCGTATTCCTCCAGTATGAATACATATTCAATTTAATATCCTCGTTTTTCAACCTCCACCCCCCCCCCCTGTACAAAACACATTCCTGGGGAGAGAGCTGGCAGGAACGTTGGGTTGCTCGGTCAATGGCCAGGGTCAACGGCGGCGTGGTGTATTCCACAAATATGCCCGACTGTGAGGGCGGGCACAAGCCGGCGTGAGTAGGTGAAACGTTGAGTTTTATAAGGGCACCACGGAGTGACCAGCCCCTCCCCACCCAGCCCCTCCCTCCCCACCCAGCCCCTCCCCACCCTCCCCACCCAGCCCCTCCTCCCCTCCCCACCCAGCCCCTCCCCACCCTCCCCACCCAGCCCCAACCTCCCCACCCAGCCCCTCCCCACCCTCCCCACCCAGCCCCTCCCCTCCCCACCCAGCCCCTCCCTCCCCACCCATCCCCTCCCTGCACGACAGACACAATAATCCCCTGTGGGCTGGTGTAACCAGGAGGTTCCTACCAGTATTACGGCCGCATGTTTTATTGTATTGTTTCGCAACCCCCTGGGAAGACAAACTACGCAACTAAACTATGTTCTACTGGTAGGAACCTCCTGGTTACACCAGCCCACAGGGGATTATTGTGTCCGTCCGTCGTGCATCCAAAAATGGGCGGGGTGGGGCTGGGTTGAGAGGGATAGGGTGGGGAGGGGCTGGGTGGGGAGGGAGTGGCTGGGTGGGGAGGGGAGGGTGGGGAGGGGCTGGGTGGGGAGGGTGGGGAGGGGCTGGTTAGGGAGGGTGGGGAGGGGCTGGGTGGGGAGGGGCTGGGTGGGGAGGGGCTGGTCACCCCGTGGTGCCCTTATAAAACTCAACGTTTAACCTACTCACGCCGGCTTGTGCCCACCCTCACAGTCGGGCATATTTGCGGAATACACCACGCCGCCGTTGACCCTGGCCATTGACCGAGCAATCCAACATTCCTACCAGCTCCCTCCGCAGGAATGTGTTTATTTGAGCAGGTGAGGCCCACTGAACTATATAGCTTCTTTGTCAGAAGTGCCCAGACTATCACAAACGATAGCTCAGCGAAGTGTGGCTTCATCGTCGCGTGGAAGTTCATAGCAGACACTCACCGACCCACTCAACAACAACAACCGCCATTCGCCCCTAAGTGGCGGTGACGTCACCACGACGCTTGTGCCAGGCCATGTGCACCTTGAGGCCACGTGAAGTGTCGAACGCCCGCTGGCAGGAGGTCACGGGGCAGACCCAGGTGCCACATGTCTACTGATCGAGACGTGACGTGCGGTGAGGTCAATGACTGGGGAGGCACTGGCTCGTGTCAGAGCCAGATTCACACACAGAGGGGGGCGTGGCCTCACGGGGGGGTGTGGCCTCATGGAGGAGGGCGTGTTAGACACGTCCCCCCTCGGTGAGGCAGATGTGATAGCTGCCTCCCCTGGTACTTTTTCATTGCGGTTGCATGACGAGACCAGCGAACCTAAATATCTTTATACCCATACGTAAAATAAGTTACCTGGAGTATGGAAGACGAGGACATGAAATGAAGGGGTCTACAAACATTACATTGGTGACATACTGAGATAGTAACAGGCACGCGCTTATTGCCCACACTCAATCGAGTTACTGAGGGGTTGCGCAATCGCCGCTGCCTCACCCCTCGTCTCTTCCTGTATTTGCAGCGGAGCTCCGAAAATTTTGCGATTTTGACTATAAAAATGATTGGAATCGTACAGAATTGACATTTATACCACAGATCAGTGGAAAAATCTTATTATTTATTTTATTTGATTATTCTTTTTTTTTACTTTTCGTAACAGCTATTTTCATTGGAGTATGACAGGTCAGGCTCTGCCTCCCCTGCCTCCCCTGCCCGCACGTCCCTGCCACCCACCCAGCCATCTGTAGTGTAATAGCGCCGGCTGGTGGACAGCAGCGGCAACTGTGGTGGACAGACTAGAGGTCGCAAACGGGTTTTGATTCCTTACCCGTACCCGGCCGCACCAGGGTCGCAAATGGGTACCGGTACCCGGGTACGGGTACCCGTACCCGTTCCCTACCCGTACCCGTACCCTACCCGAAATGAGTGACAAACGGTTACTCACCAGTGACTCACGGCCTACCCGTACCCGGCCGCACCAGGGTCGCAAACGGCTACCTGTACCCGTACCCGGCCAGGTACGGGTAGCCGGGTATCGGGTAGGGTACGGGTATCGGGTACCCGATTGCGACCTCTGGGACAGACTAAGCACGCCGGGTGCATTGGCAGAGCGGAGGAACGAGGGCAAAGGTCACTGAGGAACTCGTCTGGAGGCCCCTGGAACCTGCTGGCGGGTTTACGAGGGGAGGCCGCGCTGGTAAGATAAAAGGAGTTGTTGCTGTCGTCTTGACTAGATAATGCTGCTCGAAGTTGTTGGCTATCTCAGTCGGCACCGTCAGTGTTTGACGGTTAGTTTTGTGTACCGGCGAGGCGAAGTAACTGTGGAGAGTGTGAGGACGAGACCATGGAAGTTGTTTAATAAAGAAGGTGCCTCCTACAAATCTTGCCTCCGTCTCACTGACACTACACATCCATTCACGTGCTCACTCATCCACCCACTCACTGACCTATTCACCCACTCACTCACTCACCTACTCACTCACTCACTCACCCATTCCCTCACTCACCCACCCACTTACCTACCCACTCACTCACCCACCCACTCACTCACTCACCCACCCACTCACCCACCCACTCACTCACCCACCCACCCACTCACCCACCTACCAACTCACCCACTCACCAACTCACCCACTCACCCACCCACTTACCCACTCACTCACCCACCCACCCACCCACTCACCCACTCACTCACCCACCCACCCACTCACCCACCCACCACCCACTCACCCACCCACCCACCCACTCACTCACCCACCCACCCACCCACTCACTCACTCACCCACTCACCCACCCACCCACCCACTCACTCACTCACCCACCCACCCACCCACCCACCCACTCACTCACCCACCCACCCACTCACCCACCACCCACTCACTCATTCACTCACCCACCCACTCACCCACCCACCCACTCACTCACTCACTCACCCACTCACCCACCCACCCCCCACTCACTCACTCACCCACCCACCCACCCACTCACCCACCCACCCACTCACTCACTCACTCACCCACTCACCCACCCACCCACCCACTCACTCACTCACTCACTCACCCACTCACCCACCCACCCAACCACTCACTCACTCACCCACCCACCCACTCACTCACCCACCCACCCACTCACCCACCCACCCACTCACTCACTCACCCACCCACCCACTCACCCACCCACCCACTCACTCACTCACCACTCACCCACCCACTCACTCACTCACTCACCCACCACCCACTCACCCACCCACCCACTCACTCACTCACTCACCCACCCACCCACCCACCCACTCACTCACTCACCCACTCACCCACCCACCCAACCACTCACTCACTCACCCACCCACCCACCCACTCACTCACCCACCCACCCACCCACTCACCCACCCACCCACCCACTCACTCACTCACCCACCCACCCACTCACCCACCCACTCACTCACTCACCCACTCACCCACTCACTCACCCACTCACCCACCCACTCACCCACTCAGAGTGAGACGAGCCTCGAGAGATTTACACTGAGACTTTATTCCAACCAGCAGCAGTCGCTGATCGACAGATTTGGATTGGGGGGCCCTAGCTAATTAATAGGGGGAGGGGGGATGGTGGGGGGCTAATTAAGGACCTACCCCGTCTCTTCAATTAAATTAATGGGTTAGGGGAGGAGAGTTAGGATACAGGGAGAGCGGGGTTACGGGAGAAACCGCTATAATTGGGATCGACCCGTGGTGTTAAATTGGACACGGTTCGGCTACGGTAATAGATATAAAATAACAGGCGACGTTTCGGGCGATGACCCTTTTTTCAGAGCGCTGTGTCAGCGCCTCCATGTCGGCTGACGACCTCAATCTCTAACAGACCCTCTGGTCTTAAAGGGAACCATGCTCTTAAACGGTACCTATTTTGGTGACCGGTCTTAAAGTGTCCCCTGGTCTTAAAGGGAACTGTTCTTCTCGTCAAGGGTCCCTGTTTTGTAACCCGTCTTTAATGGACCCCCTCCAGCCTTAAAGGAAACCGTGTTCTTAAAGGGTGCCTATTTTGGTGACCTGCCTTAAAGGGGCCCCCTGTTCTTAAAGGGACGCCTGCGTATTAAAGGGACCCATTGTGATAAAGGACCCCCTCCGCCCTGTTTGGTGTTAAAGGGACACGCGATGTTTTGATGATCGGTCTTAAATGGACCCCTGTTCTTAAATAGACACTCCTCCTGGCTGTTACTAAATGCACACCCCTCTCTGGTCGTTGTTATTAAAGGGACATCACTGTGTGTTGTTGATGTTAAAGGGACACGCCCCCTGTGTGTTGTTGTTAAAGGGTCACTACTTGTCCTTGCTGTGCTGCTCTGGGGTCTGCGGCTGCTTGGCGCCGCCCGTGAGCAGAGTCCAGGCTGAGCCACGGAATCCCTGCCCGCCTCCGCCCAGAGAGTAGAGCAGCGCATTGACGGTGGGAGACGTCTTAGCCAGCACCGCGGGGATCTGGGGGGGGAGGGGAGGTGGGGGGCGGGGGGAGAGGGGGAGAGGGGGGGGAGATGGGGAAGATGGGGGGGGAGAGGAGGAAGATGGGGGGGAGAGGGAGGGAGATGGGGGGAGAGGGGGGGAGGAGGGAGATGGGGGGGGGAAAGAGGAGGGAGATGGGGGGGAGATTGGGGAGAGGGGGGGGGAGAGGAGGGAGATGGCGGGGGGGAGAGCGGGGAGAGGGAGGGGAGAGGAGGGAGATTGGGGGGGGGGAGATGGGGGGAGAGGAGGAAGATGGGAGGAGAGGGGGGGAGGAGGGAGATGGGGGGGATATGGGGGGAGAGAGGAGGGAGAGGGGGGAGATTGGGGAGGAGGAAGATGGGGGGAGAGGGGGGGGGAGGAGGGAGATGGGGGGGAGATGGGGGAGAGGGGGGGAAGATGGGGGGAGATTGGGGAGAGGGAGGGGAGGAGGGAGATTGGGGGGTGGAGAGGAGGCAGATGGGGGGAGAGGAGGGAGATGGGGAGATGCAGTTGGAGGAGATAGAGAGGGAGAGAGAGGAAGGGAGCGTGAGACAGACAGAGGTAGGCACGGAGAGTGAATGTGTGGGTGAGTGAGTGTTGAGTGTAGAGATATGGGTGAGTGTAGACAGATGGGTGAGTGGTGAGTGTAGAGAGATGAGTGAGTGAGTGGTGAGTGTAGAGTGATTGGTGAGTGAGTGTAGAGAGATGGTGAGTGAGTGGTGAGTGTAGAGAGATGGTGAGTGAGTGGTGAGTGTAGAGAGATGGTGAGTGAGTGGTGAGTGTAGAGAGATGGGTGAGTGAGTGGTGAGTGTAGAGAGATGGTGAGTGAGTGAGTGGTGAGTGTAGAGAGATGGGTGAGTGAGTGGTGAGTGTAGAGAGATGGGTGAGTGAGTGGTGAGTGTAAAGAGATGGGTGAGTGAGTGGTGAGTGTATAGAGATGGGTGAGTGAGTGGTGAGTGTAGAGAGATGGGTGAGTGAGTGGTGAGTGTGGAGAAATATGGGCGTTGAATAAGTGAGTGAGTGGTGAGTCAGTGATGAGTGAGTGACTGTAGAGAGCCGAGTGAGTGCAGAGAGATGAGTGAGTGGTGAGTGTAGAGAGATGGGTGAGTGAGTGGTGAGTGTAGAGAGATGGTGAGTGAGTGGTGAGTGTAGAGAGATGGGTGAGTGAGTGGTGAGTGTAGAGAGATGGGTGAGTGAGTGGTGAGTGTAGAGAGATGGGTGAGTGAGTGGTGAGTGTGGAGAAATATGGGCGTTGAATAAGTGAGTGAGTGGTGAGTCAGTGATGAGTGAGTGACTGTAGAGAGCCGAGTGAGTGCAGAGAGATGAGTGAGTGGTGAGTGTAGAGAGATGGGTGAGTGAGTGGTGAGTGTAGAGAGATGGTGAGTGAGTGGTGAGTGTAGAGAGATGGGTGAGTGAGTGGTGAGTGTAGAGAGATGGGTGAGTGAGTGGTGAGTGTAGAGAGATGGGTGAGTGAGTGGTGAGTGTAGAGAGGTGGGTGAGTGAGTGGTGAGTGTAGAGAGATGGGTGAGTGAGTGGTGAGCGTGGAGATATGGGTGTTGAATAAGTGAGTGAGTGGTGAGTGAGTGTAGAGAGATGAGTGTAGAGAGCTGAGTGAGTGGGTGAGGAGCGAGTGGTGAGCGATGCTCACCATGCGGAACTTGGCAGGAATGACGAGGGGGTTGTGGACGCAAGCGAAGAGGCAGAGGGCAGCGTAGGGAGCCCAGCAGAGCACCAGGGAGAGCACGGGGAGAGACGTCCTGAACTGGGAAACAGAGAGACAGAGAGACGCATTGAGACAGACTTGACTTTAAATTTCGATTTGAAGCTTTCGTGACTGCAGGGATTCATCTTCTTGGTTCTTTCGGTAAGGTCATCACGTAGAATGGAAATAATAAAGTAACAAAAATTAAACATAATAAAATAATTCTCACGACGTTTCGGCCACAACGCAAGCAGCCGTCCTCAGGTGGAGAACAGGTCTGTCGAGAAGACATTCAGACGCTGTCTTTCCGACAGACCTGTTCTCCACCTGAGGACGGCTGCTTGCGTTGTGGCCGAAATGTCGTGAGAATTATTTTATTATGTTTAATTTTTATTATTTTATTATTTCCATTCTACGTGACGACTTTACCGAAAGAACCAAGAAGAACTTGACTTTAGTTGTTTAAAAGTCACATTGAGACAGAGAGAGATACACACACACGGGGAGACTTTTGACTTTTAAACAACTTTTATTGCCGCCAGCAGCAAAAAGCACTGGAGGCGATTTCAATATGAAATACACAAAGTCACCAGCAAACAAATTAAAATAAACGCTACAAATCGACGCGCTGTGGCGCTAAAAGCACCGCGCACAATACAAAAGAAAAGTCACGTGGTTGTGGTGTCATCTCGCACGCCACGGTGACGAGCGAGTGCTTCAGAAGGTGAACATGAGGGTGCTGTCCACACATGGGGAGAGTGTGGTGCCACAGCGACGGGGCCGCTCTGCCGAGCCAGGGAGCCGCCCGGCTTCCACCACCGCACTGCCCCCCATCACCCCCCCCCACATAAGCACGCACCCGCACCCACGTAGGGCCTCGTGGTCGGGTCACCTACCCTGAGTTTTCACCCGAGGGCCCCCTCGGGGGGTTACCCCACGGTTTCTCAGGGCCAGGGAATTGGACAGGACCCTTCCCAGGCCAAGTAACACTGCGGCGCCGTGGGCGGATTTGAGATCGCACGACCACGGTGAGCTCAGAGAGCCCCGCAGTTAGAAACGCATACAAACACAAACACGGGCCAGCAAGGCGGATAGCTGGGATCAGGACCCGGGGCTACTGATTGGTCAAAAGGTCAAAGGCCGGCGGGATCGCAAAAGGGCGAGAAATCCTAGGCTCAGGATTGGTCGAGAGACCAAGGCGGTCGGGACGGGGGCGCCTAGCCTTTGATGTGGATAGTTTAAAAGAAAACGCAGGGGCAGTAGGGAACTCTCTTCTTCTGGAGTTTTGACACGGAGTCAGCGACGAGGGAGTCATCGGGCGAGCCGCTAGATTGTCTGCAGGACGATCTGAGCGCCGCAAGGTCACCAAGGACTACAGACGGTATCGTATTACGCGCCTTACAACACCTCAGAGCGGAGAGTAGGATCCGTAGGAGAGGGTTAGTTCGGGGTAAGGACGAGTAGGAAAGCGGTTTAACAGAGAGCGCAGCATAGAATAGGGCTGCACGCCACCAGAGAGTGGGTTAGAAGCGCCTTGCTGGCCCGCACACACACACGGGTGGCTCGGTGGGTTAACAAGGGCTAATAAAATCTCGAGCGTAGTAACAAAACCGTGTTGTTGGGTGTTTTTGAACGTGGTATTAGCGTGCACTGCATTCGCGGGTGTGTGGTCGTTGTATGCGTAAAGGCCGTGGTCTCTGTACGATTGTGCGGGTACGGAGGTGTGTGTGTTAACGCCCGGGGAGAGCACTTTTGTGTGTTGGCGTGCCTACGCAGCCGTGTGAGAGGAGAATCGTCCTTGTACGATACTTGTGTTGACGTGCACGCACGAGTGCGGGAGGGGACGAGTCGTCGTGTCGGCGTGCACCCCGCTCGCGTGTGCGAAACCGCGGTGCGCAGTGAAGCTGTTAGCTTTGTGCGAGCTTGCGTGTGCTCGTTACTTGCGTAAAGTGCGGCGCAGTGGTGGGCCCCTGACCCCCAACCCCGCGGCTCGAGCGCGTAATCGGCTGCGCATTGTTGTATGGTTTGTCTCGCGTGCACGGCGGCGGCAACTTGAGTCGTTGTGTCGGCGTGTGCCCCGCTTGCGTGTGCTCGTTACTTGCGTAAGCTCTAGGCGTGCGTAATCGGCGTACCCCAGGTGCGCGATCGTAACATGAGCGGCCAGCGCGGCGCAGAGCGGCGCAAGAGTGGGTATCGCGTGTGGAGCTGTATGTGTGTGCGCGCACGTTCACGACGTGTATAATACAGGTGCGCGATCCTAACGTGGGTGGTCAGTGTTGAGTGAGTGCCGCGCAGAGCTGTGTGTGGGAGTGCGCATACGTTCGTTACGTGTCGGATACGGATGCGCATTGGTAACGTGCCGCACAGGGCTATACTGCGAGCACGGCGTTTGATTGATGATGATGCGCGCACGTATGCTCGCAGCGTGGGAGCGCGGCGCGAGGCTGTAATAGTAGGGGCGTCGCGTTCGAATGCCGGCGAAACCATAGCGGGTAATAGGGAGGTGGGGTAACGTAAACGGAATAGGGGATGCAGGCGGGAGGGACCCCGGGGGCCAACGGCCCCCACAAGAGGGATACGCAGAGAGAGAGACACGTTGGGAGATACGGGGACAGAGCAAGACACTGTGACAGAGACACGGGGAGATACGGGAAGAGAGAAAGATACAAGGGAAGAGTCTTCCGCGCTCTGGTCGGAGCCAGGGTGTGGCTGGAGTTCCGCCATGCGCGGCTGACCCACGCCGTGCCGGCCTTCAAGGAGCAGTGGGCGATGGAGGAGGCCGTGTGATCGGTGGCAGATGACAGGGAGCTCTGCATGCAGTTATGAGCTACCCGTCGGAGGCCGTCGGACTGCGAGAAGGGCTGTGTGCAGATGCAGCACTTGTAGTTAAAAAAAAAGAAAGCGAGAGAGTGAGCGAGAGTGAGCGAGAGAGAGCGATAGGGAGTAGGAAGAGAGGGGGTATAGAGAGAGGAAGGGGCAGAGAGGGGGGTAGAGAGAGAAGGAAGGGGTAAGAAGAGCGGAGCGAAACATATTTTGTTAAATGTTTCATTTAAGAAGGGGGGGTGGGGGGGGTTACGTAAAGCAAAGCATTAAAAAAAAGAAATGATGAACGAAGCAAAGTGCCGAATACACAAAGCATCTTCTTGTTTTCTCTGATCGTAAAAAAAAAGAGAGACACGGGGAGAAAGAGACATGCAGTGAGGTACAGGGAGAGATGCGCGGAGAGAGAGAGAGAGACGTGAGGAGATATGGGGTAATGCTGTCGTGTCTGTGAGCAATGCCATGGGGGGAAGGCCGATTCCAATCAGCTGTTCCCCACATAGCGCTCTTAGCCACCACAGCGGCCAACGGGAGTTCTGGATGTGCACGAGGGGCTGGTAACCCCTCAACCTGAAATTCAGTCACCATGGAAACGTGCACCAAATGTCTAACTAAGCTTGAGCCAGAGGCCCCGGGGGGGACAGGCGTCTATGACCTCTGCTGGTCAAACCCCATTCGGCAGAGCCAGCAGACTGAACCCGCACCCTCGGGGTTCCTCTCGAAATGGCAAACACCACTGTGAGTAACCACGTGGATGGTCAAATGCTCACTGTAAAGAAGAGGCTGCTACTCCTCTCTTGGGAGCTGGACTGGTACCACCTGGATCTCTGTGGTATTCAGGAGATTTTGGTGGACCGGCTCTGGCTTCAGTCACCTGGAGGGGTGGAAAGTCCTCTACTCAGGGCAGGAGACTGCCAAAAAAGAGGGAGTGGTTCTTTTTCTGAACAAAAGAATGAAGGGGGTGTGGGTGCTTGGCAGTGAAGCTGCAAGTCCCAGGCTACTGTGGGCTCGTCTCCCCATCAACAAGTGGTGAGGAATGGTGGTAGTTGCTTATGCCCCCACCGAAGATGAACATCAGTGGAGGGATGCAGGCAAGGCCGATGAGTCAGATGACATATATGACCACTTGTCACAGGTGATGGCTAAAGTGGCCCCTCGGGATACTCATCCTGTTGGGTGACTTTAATGTCAGAGTGAGTCATGAAACTGGCACCTGGGCTGGAGTGATTGGAAGGCATGGGCCAGATCAGCTCAATAACGATGGTAGGAGGCTGCCAAACTTCTGTGCAGCCCATGGGCTTTTAATTACCAACTCGCTGTTCCGGCATCAGCGCATGCACAAAGCATCATGGATACATTCCAGGTCCAAGCAAGAACATCTGCTGGACTATATTGTGACAGAACAGCGGATGCGGGCCCATGTCTGTGACACCAGGACCTACCGTGGCGCTGATCTGCCCACTGACCATCGGCTTGTCATCTGTAAGATGAAGCACCTGCCATTCTTCCACTCCAGTGTTGAGTGTAAATCTAGGATCCCATTCAAACATAGTGGCCCGGTCTCAGCTAGCTGATGAAAGTTGCAAGCTAGAGAGACACGGGGCAGGAGAGATACGGGGAGAGAGATATGGGGAAAGAGAGAGAGAGAGAGATATGGGGAGAGAGACACACCATGAGAGGAACACGGGGAGAGACACGTGGAGAGAGAGATACATATGGGGAGAGAGATGCTGCTGGTCTCACCTTGTGGCCAGTCCTCTTGAACTTGCGCTCCACGGCGTTGTACGAGGTGACCATGATGAACACGGGCACCACGAAGTTAAAGAACGCCATAGGCAGTACAAACGAGATGAAGTTCCTAGAGAGAAAGAGAGACACACACACAGATAGAGAGAGATAGACAGAGAGAAATAAATGGGGGGAGAGAGACATGGAGACACCATCACTCTCTCTCTCTTCCTTCTCTTCCCTGTTCCTCCCCCTCTTCTCCATACCTCCCCCCTCTCCCCACCCTCTCCCCCCCCCCCTTCTCCCCCCCCCACCATCTCCCTCACGCTCTCCACCTCTCCCCGCCCCCTCTCACTCACTCATCCCCCTGCATGTAGTCCAGTATGCAACATGAGTATAGGGGTTCTCTCCACATGTCTCTCCATCTCCCCTCCCACCATCTCCCCGTCTCCCCCTCTCCTCCCTCTTAACAGTCACCCTGCGTGTAGTCCAGTGTGCAGCATGAGTGGAGGGGTTCTCTCCCCCCACGTCTATGGATCTCCCCCTCTCCCCTTTCCCCCCTCTCTCTCTCACTCACCCATCCGCCTGCGTGTAGTCCAGGGTACAGCACGAATGGAGGGGTTCATAGTCGTAGCGGCCCCAACCCAGCAGCGGCATCGCTGCCCAGAACGCAGAACTGAGCCACGTCCAGGCACAGAGGAACACGGCGGTGGACCAGCGGGTCCGGGCTCCTTCACACACAGAGAGAAATAGAGAGAGAGATATAGATTTTTAAACCAATTTTATTGCTGTCAGTAGCAAAAGTACTGGTTCCAATTTCGATACAAGTCACATCGAATACAGCATCACGTGTGCACATAACAAACACTACCCAAGGCACATGCACTGCACATGGCACGCACATCACAACACTACGTCGTTACCCACGACACGCGCAACAACTAACCTCGTTAAAAAAGTCAAATAAAGAATGCTGTTTGCGTTGGTGCAGACGGCTTGACCGGCCCCCAACGGTTCAACAAACATGTGCGTGTCCCCGGCATTGAAGTGGTACGGCGTGCTCTAGCTGGAGTCGTGTCTTGACCAGGCCCCTCAACATTGCCACCTCAGTGCAGCCGTTAGTGTCGCCTTGCAGCAACTTTTTCCTAGTCTTGTAAACCGCCATCTTTGCTTGGGCACAAAGTTTGCAAGATCATGGCGCTTACTTGCCAGGTAAGGCACTGCCCCATATATGAAGCTGCTTTTGTAAAAAAGCCACCTCCAGTCTCGTGAAAATAGACCCCAAAAGCCGGAACAATAGGTTGAGCCACAGCCACCCCAAGTATTGGTGGGCCAGATCTTCCTTGGCTCCGCAGAACACAGAAAAGTCTGGTGTCCCAAGGGAGATTCGGCTGAGCCTCATGGTTGAGGGCACCATCCAGTGCGATAACCTCCCCTGGAGGTCATCACAGTGTTTGGATATGGGAGGCTTGTACATCTGGGGGGCGGCCTGAATTAAGGCAGAGAAATTATTTCTCAATTTTATGTCTGTTGGATTCACCAGGTCCTGAAAATGCAGCACCTTCACCCAGCACGTGTAGAGCGCTTTCCTTGGGGCGCTCTTCAGAGACACGTCCCTGCAGCCTCCGGGCTTTCAGTAGCTTCCCAGTGAATTGTGCCCGGGAGGCTGTGTGCAGGAGAAGTGCAACTCCAGGAAGGAGGAGGGGTGACCGCACCTGTCCTCCAGTGCCTCCAGCTTCAAACACAGCTCCTGCATGGCTCCAAGCATGTCCCACAACAGCTTCTCCCCGGCACGCATGGAGCGGAGTCCCGCAGTGCTGGCGATCCATGTCTACTTGTGGCCCTTCACGAGGTTGATGACTGTCCCCACCCCTATTGAGGTGAAATGTAGAGCCAGAGTCCTCTCTCCTCTGATCCCTTTGAAGCGGCCATTGCAGAACAAGGACTCATTCAATAAATGTTTGAGGTCATAGTGCGTGCATGCCCTGCTACACTAAAAGCTCCGCCATGCGTCCAAAAGGCTCTGGTAATAACCTGGCAGTGTCTTATAGTCGACCCAGGCCCAGATCTAACAGGAAGAGATCCCTTCCGTACCCCAGGCGCCCCCCTGCATCTTTCTTAGCAGGCTGAGGGCTGGCGACTTCTAGGGTAGCTCCTCCAGTTTGTAGAGCAGCCGCCTCACCACCAGAAGCCTCAAGCTCATCACCCTGCCAGAGACATCCACCAGGTCCTGGCCACCATCACCCACTGGCAAGTAGAGAACCCCTGACCTGAGCCAGTGCTTCCCATGCCATACAAATTGCGCGGGTGACCGGTTCACTCTCATGAGTATCCAGCCCGGAGGCTGGAGAGTTTTGGTCTTGTGCCACAGCACAGATGCTGTGAGGTGATTGGCGATGAGCACTCATCCCCTAAAGGACATCTGTTGAGCGAGGTGTGCCCATGCCAGCAATTTACCCTCAATTACGCTGGGCAGCTTGGTCCAATTGCCACGTGTGGTTTCCCCAGGTACACTCCCAGGTACTTCATACCATCAGCCTGCCAACTGACTCTTCCTGGGAGGAAACACAATGCACGCCGCACTGTGACCCCAAACATAGAGCCTCACACTTGGTCCAGTTGACCCTGGCACAAGAGGCCTTCTCGTACACTACCACTACCTGGCAGAGTGCATACATACCCTGCGCATTGACCACGATGCATGTCGTCTGTGTATGCAGAGACCCTGATAACTGCATTTTCAGGTCCTGGAGCCTTGAAGCCAGACGGAGTTTGTCTCAGGTGGCGTAGGTGTGGCTCAATAGACAGGGCATACAGGTGCCCCGAGAGAAGGCATCCCTGTCTGACTCCCCTCATCACAGGAAAAGGGCTACCGAGCGGCTGGTTGATATTCAGGAGACTGCAAGTGCCGTGTACAGGAGCCTCATGTAATAAATAAATACCTGGCCAAAGCCGAACGACGCTAGCAGTTTACCCAGGTACTCAGGACTCACTATTAAAAGCCTTCTTCTGATATAAGAAGAGGAGGCCTTTCTGCAAGGGAAATTATATATCTGACCGTACTGATGCAATCATGTATGCACCGGCCGGGGATACAATATGACTGTTCAGGCTAGATCAGCTGACCCAATATAATCTTGAGACGGTTTGCCAGCACCTCGGAGAATATTTTATAATTGGCCCACAATAGCGGCACGGGTCACCAGTTTTCAATGAGGTGCAGATCCCCCCTCTTAGGCAGCAGGGTGACCACCGCTCTCCTGCAACTGTGGGAGTTCACCCTTCAGCAGACTATCCATCAACAACTCCAGTAGGCAGGGGCTGAGCTCATCTCAAAAGGCTGCATAAAACTCTACTGGCAGGCCATCAATCCCTGGGGCTTTACCGGATGTGAGCCCTTTCACAGCGGCGTGCAGCTCCTTCAGGGTGACCGGGCTGTCAAGACGCTCCCTTTCAGTGTCCTAGGGGGTAGGGCCTCTGTCAAGCAACTCCTGGACAGCCCTGTCTTGTATGCCTTCAGCAGTAAATAAGTCAGAATATAACTCCCTCACGATCTTAGCAAATTGCCTCTCAGATGTGACTGTTTCTCCATCTGGGGGTTGTAACTTTAAAATGTTGTTATTGCTCACTGGTTTATTTTGTAAGCAAAACATTTTGAGGGAGAATCCATTTGTGAGAAGTGCTGCATGTTTTTGCTCACAAAAGGCCGATGTGCATGCTGGTCTGGAAGGTCTTTGGGAAGCCCATCACATCTGGGAAGAAGACCTCGACCTTAACCCCACACTCCTGAAGGTGGACTGCAGAAAATCTTGGATCTTCTATGGCGCATATTCACGATCGCCATTGATTTGTGAGAAGCTCAACTCACTCACGTTGTCGCCTACATCGAATTCTGCCAATTCGTCATCAGAGTCCATGTGCACTATCGCTTGTGGCTCAGCAGACTCCTCTTCTGCCGACACAAACATTAGGGCCTCAACCGAATCGGGGTGGCCCTGAGGCTCTAGAGCTACCTCCTCGAGTGAGGTGAACTGGCTGGCACCCTCCAGCACCGTGGCACCATCAGATGCTGCGTTGGCCAGCAGCCCCTCTTGCTCAGAGGCAGCCGAGGCAGCATCCGCTGGTCGGGCCTCTTCCACCATGCCTACTCCCCCTAGGCTGTCATCGACGACACTTGCTGGCATCGCTCCCCCCCCCCCCCCCCCCCAGAAACGTCTAAGACACCGTCCGCTGGAGGTCGTTCCTCGGCCTTCACTGCTTCAGGTGCATCGGGCTCATCATCAGCGGTGACTGCACACTGACTGCACACTTGGGCCTAGTGGCAGCGCACCCTCCTCCGGTAGGGCTGCCATTTGCACTACACTTTCGTGACTCGACTGGTGAGGCCGTCCTCACTTTCAGTTGACGGCTTGGTGCGGATGTCCACCGAGTCACCGGCCTGCTGCGTGGCCGACACCGCTGCACCCGAAGCACCGCTGCACCTCAGTCAACATGTACATGGTGTAGATGTGCCTGTCCACCGTACAGTTGAGGGTCACATCCCAGTTCAGCGTTGAGGTCGTTCAAAATCATGAACGTTCGGCGCTGGAAGGACACGATGTGCACCAGCTTCTGCTGCCGTCCCTTCAAGGGCACCATGATGATGCGGGAGACGATTTTCCCAAACTGCTGGAGATCTCGTTGCGGATCAGAATTTTTTGGGGAAGGGTGGGGCGTTTGAGATGAGGACTTTAACGGCGGGGGAAGCCAGAGGAGTGCACTGCACAAACAGCTCCCCCCTTGACGTTCAAGCTCCGTCTCCACGACGTGCGCCACCAAATCTTCTTGGCCAGAAACAGGACCACACCACGGTTCATGCGTGAGGCAGCGAGAATACTCGCCAGACTCACAGAGTCCCCAGCAGGAGGATAGGCCCGTCCTCCACACTGACCTCCACTAGAGGAATGCAAATGAGGACATTCTTCCGAGTGAGAGCCTTGTACTTATCATATTGTGCCTTTACGATATAGGAACGGCACCAGTAAAACAAAGGTGATTCGAACAATAGGATACTAAACAATGAGAGTTGTAAGACGAGAGGAGGGGAAGAGAGAGAGAGAGATCGGCCTGTTAACATGAGCAGGCCTGCAGCGTGGCGAGCGCCGTGTGGACATAAAATCACCAGAAAAACTGAAATAAATAACACCACGACTTACAGTGAAGGAGGGAAGATTTGCGGACACAATTCGACTCCTAGATGAAAATAAATGTGTCCACCAAAGGTGTGTTAACTCTGAGATGAGGTTAGGATGGAGGAACAACCAGGCCATTTGGGCAGATAGCAGGGAGCAGCACGAGGACACGCCCACTTCCCAGCGTGAGAGATATAGATAGAAAGTCAGATAGAGTAAGGGCAAAGACAGACTCAGACACAGAGAGAGGGACTGACCGAAACTCAGAGAGAGAGACTCAAAAAGACTCCGAGAGAGAGAGAAACTTGTATATACTGAGAGAGAGACTCAGATAGACTCAGAGGGAGACTCAGAGAGACTCTGAGAGCTAAGGCATGCCCAGGAACAGAGGCACACGGCGGTGGACCAGCGGGTCTGGGCACCTTCACACAGAGAGAGTCAGAAATATAGTCAGAGAGACTGAGAGAGAGAGAGGCTCGAGAGAGAGACTCAGAGAGAGTCAGAGAGAGGGATGGATACAGAGAGACATAGAGATAGTCTAAGACAGAGAAACTGAAAGAGAGTCTCAAACATTGAGAGACTCAGAGTGAGAAAGACTCCGGGAGAGACTTGGCGAGATTAAATGAGTAAGCAAGTTTGCGAGTGCGTGAGTGGGCGGGTGAGCAAGTGGGTGGGTGGGTGATTGAGTGAGTGAGCGAGTGGATAAGTGAGCGAGTGGGTATGTGAGTGAATGGTTGAGTAGGCGAGTGAGTGAGTAGGTGAGCGAGTGGGTAAGTAAGTGGGTGAGTGAGTGGGTGAGTGGCTGAGTGGGCGATCAAGTGACTGGCTGAGTGAGTAAGCGGGTGAGTGACTGAGTGAGTGAGCGAGTCGATAAGTGAGCGAGTGGGTATGTGAGTGAATGGATGAGTAGGCGAGTGAGTAGGTGAGCGAGTGGGTAAGTAAGTGGGTGAGTGAGTGGGTGAGTGGCTGAGTGGGCGATCAAGTGACTGGCTGAGTGAGTAAGCGGGTGAGTGACTGAGTGAGTGAGCGGATGGCTGAATGAGTGAGCGACTGAGCGGGTGATCGGGTGGGTGAGCATTACGGCAGCAGTGGGTGCTATGACGGTCCCAGGCGATTGCGGCCATGGTGCTGATGCTGGAGAGTGCTGTCACGAAGCCATGGAAGCCGTGCAGTTGGCAGCCCTCGGGCCCGTATGGCCAGTAGCTGGGGAGAGACGCACAGGAAGAGAGACATGGAGACATGGGGAGAGAGGCACGCAGGGGACACAGAGTCACAGGGGGAGAGGGGGACATACGGAGATAGAGACATGGGGAAAGAGACATGGGGAGAGAGACACGAGGAGAGAGAGACGTGGGGGGAGAGGGGGACACACAGGGAGAAATATACACGGGGATGCGGAGAGAGGGAAACACAGGGAGAGAAATACACTGGGAGAGAGGGACGGGAGAGGGAGATGAGAGACAGAGAGAAAGAATAAGAGACACGGGGAGAGAGATATGGGGTGAGAGACACGGCCAGTGGCTGGGGAGACACGGGGATGCAGGGAGATGGGGAGAGAGGAGGACACGGGGAGAGAGATTTGAACATGAGGAAGAGGGTGAAAGACACGGGGAGCTATTAAATGCATGAATGTTATTAGAATAATATCGCACCACTTGATCAATTTATCTGCATCACTTCTTGTGTCATATTTTCCCTCAAACACTATTTTTGATCACTTTGGAAAATGTAAAACTCTTCAGTGAGCGATTGTGGGCATCCAGAACTCGAAACGACTATTTAATCGAGAGGAATAAAATGGTGAGATCTTTTTCCGTATGGCTGATTTAAATACAGAGCTACAACTACAATTTCACATTCAGGTGGTCAAGCTAGATAACCATGTCAGGAGCCAGCGGAGTGTATCGCTGTGATGTCTCATTTGTATGTGTGGATCAGGGCATTGCGTCGTTATATGTTGTACGGTCTGCTCTGGATGACCACAGTCGCACACTACTGATGTTTTGAAAATTTTCCATTTGTGCATCAGATGTCCGCATCTGCAACCATGGTTTTGCAGTGGATGCGGTTTAGGGGTGGATCATGTGCTTCGTGGAAGATCAAATCCAAGGATATTCTGCGTTGGGTCTTTCAGAACAACGTCATGTTTGTTTGCGAGTTAAATTTCGATTTAAAGCTTTCGTGACTGCAGGGATTCATCTTCTTGGTTCTTTCGGTAAAGTCACGTAGAAGGGAAATAATAAAATAAAAAATATATAAAACAATTAAATTATCACGACGTTTCGACTGCAACACAAGCAATCATCGCCAGTGATGATTTCAAATAAAAAAATAAAATATAATGTTTTATTTTTATTATTTTATTATTTCCCTTCTACGTGACTTTACCGACTTTACCGAAAAAACCAAGAAGATGTTTGCGAGTTATTTTCAAATCCATTCAGCTCTCCTCATGGGGGTTGAACTCGCATTATTGAAGCTTAAGCACATAGGGTCCAAAAGGGCTTGCGGCATTACTTCAAGCGATAAAGAGAGACGTTATTGAGGTCCTAGTGAATGGGAAGGCGGCCATTTTCCTCCATTCATGGAACTTTCCAGAGGGTTGCAGCGTCGTGGCGGATGGGTGGGGAGGAGAGATTTATGACAGCACGGGCAGCCAGGGTGTTGGGGTTGACTTGAGGGTTCCAGTGATACACCACTACATTGCAGTGCTCGGTTTGACATCAAGTCGAGTGGGACTACTTCTTATCTATGCTGGTGCAGAGTACTCGGCTACAGAATACACAAGGGCCATCGATGCTCCCGAGCTTGTACTTGCCAGTTTCTGGACCAGGTTCGACCCTAGTTTTGGTCTTGGCGTCTACCTTTTTCAGGTGGCTGTCGAAGGTTAGCGTATGGTCGGTCCAGCTTCACTCTCCAAGAGAGGATGGAGTGGGGTCGTGTTACATAGAGTTTTTGCCGCAGAAGGTCATTTTTCGAGTGTGCTTGGTGCTCCTATTATCAAGATGAAATGCAGGGATTGTTGTTTTCTGTGGATTTGGCTTCAGCCAAACATTTACAGAAATATTCCCCCATGGTGTTTAGGTCTTGTTGGTTCAGAGTGGATTCGATGTCGTAGAAAATGGCTGCTTGCGTTGCCTGGGCAAGGTCATCCGCATATACACACATTTGTGTGATCTGGTTGGTGGAATGTCGCTTGTGTAGACATTGAAAAGCATTGGTGTGAGTATTAAACCTTCTGGCAATCCATTGTTGATGAACCAGGTTGAGCTGGATTTGTCGCCCCGTATAGACGCACAGTCGCCTAAGCTGCTCAGCATCGTCGATATCAGGGCGTATTGTTTCGAGGCAGGAAATGGCCCATGTGAGCGTCAACATCAAGCCCCTTAATCCAGAAACGTGTCAGAGGCTGATGAAAAGTCCACGAAGGCTACAAGGAGCCAAAACTTGGTCACAGCAGCTGCATCTGTGTCCAGGCCATAATCCTGCTCCACGAGGGGACCGATTTCCCAGAGGATGATGTGTTCCAGGAGGTTCTAGATCATGCACAGTAGTGCTATCAGTCTATTGCTTCCCGGGTCGTTGGTTGGCTTGCCCGGTTTGGGTATACCAATGACCATTGCCTCCTGCCATGCTTTTCAGATGCATCCGGTTTTACATGTTTCTGGTGTACAGTTTTGCCAGCCATTGGAGTCCTCTAGGGCCTAAGTGATGGAGAAATTCTGGGGGGTGGATACCATCTCTGCCGGCAAGCCTTGCCTTTCTTCATTGCAGCCAGACCCCTCCCTCACATCCTCAGTGCCGATTAACACCCCTCACCTCCAATGAGCACGGTTGGCTACGTATGGTACTAAAGAAATTCCAACATAGTACATTCATACATAATTGATGATGGATCTCTCGCTTGATGTTTTTTACCGAGCGTTCCTTTTGTGTTCTCCACTAGTTTGGGGGCTACAGAGTTGGAGTCTTGCTGTCCGGTATTCTCTGCTGGGTTAGCAGCACTCACGCCCAGGTACAGCGGCTGGAGTGTGGGAAATTGAGGGCCTTCAATGCACTCAATCTACCACTGGCATCTGCCTGGCCGAGTCTAAAGACTCTAGCAGGGCCCTTCCAACCTGTGGGCTGCCCGACTGGTTGTACTGTGGGAGCAGGTCCTGGGTCTATTTTGTCCAGCAAGGGAGTGGATTATATTTCCAGAAGCCTTGGAGGATACTCTTCTTGGCAGCTGCAGTAAGGAGGCCAACAAAATGGTGATAGCATTCCGATCTCGTGGGCATTCGACTCACTGCTTTCTCTACAGTTTCCTTATAATGGTCCCAGTTATCTTTGACCGGGTTCCACCTTGATAGTAGTTTTGACACAATCACGGGGATTTTGATGGCAATGTGCGTGATGATGGGCCCCATGCTGACTTTAGGTTAAGCTTGGAAGTATTTTGTGGGATACGTGAAGTGTGCTCCCACTTTGATCTTTGGAAACAAAGGCGAGGTCTGGGTTGCAGTCGCGTTGCTTGGGATCGAAAACCATGTTGCAGATCTTCGGCGGGCATCCAGTCGGTGAGGTCTTCACCATCAGCCTGATCTCCTGGATAGCCCCCACATAGTACGATGGCTGTTAAAGTTACTGACGTATAGGCCTGGGATTAGTGCACTTGGGAGCGCTGGCTTTGGCTATTTTTAATTAGAGTCTTTGTCCACGTTGGCGGTGTGCAGCTTCCCCCTATCTCGATGCTGGTGGTGTAGGTGGCTTCTTTTTCAGTTGGTGGGAAGGTGTAGAACTCTGCGCTGGTGTTCTTCATGTATATGCGGTGCCTACAGTCGTTAGGTTGTATATCCGTGGATGTGGTATTGCGACTGGCATCCGAGACATGGGTTTTCTTGGAGCTTCAGAACATCAACATTATGTGGGCACTTCGCCTGAGAGGGTCCCTCAATATTCAGTTGTAGGTCCCATGGCCTATCTGGCGTTGTCATTGTTTGGCCCGGAAGAGGAGCTCACTGGCATGGCTTAGCATTGTTATTGTTGTTGTGGAAACCGGGAGATCGATGACGATTGATGTTCGGTTGGTGCGTTGATGGCATTCATCTTGCTTTCTCACTTAACAAAAGAGTGGGCTGAGTGATGGCTGCCATGGGGTAGTGACAGGGGTTGGGGTAGTGATAGGGGTTGGGGTAGTGATAGGGGTTGGGGTAGTGATAGGGTAGTGATAGGGGTTGGGATAGTGATAGGGGTTGGGGTAGTGATAGGGATTGGGATATTGATAGGGGTTGGGGTTGTGATAGGGTTTAGGGTAGTGATAGGGTAGTGATAGGGGTTGGGATAGTGATAGGGGTTGGGGTAGTGATAGGGGTTGGGGTAGTGATAGGGTTAGAGATAGTGATAGGGGTTGGGGTAGTGATAGGGTTATGGTAGTCATAAGGGTTGGGGTTATGATAGGGGTTGGGGTAGTGATTATAGATTTTGTTTGTTTGTTAGATTGCATAAATATAAATGTGTCATTAACCCACCACCACCCAACACAGCCAATTCGTAATGTTTGTCACTTAAACAAAACATGCCAGTTAGTGGCTACTTCAGTACTAACAGGTTGTGTGTTGGAGACTAAACCCACAGCATTTATAATTTGAGTCACTGAACATTTTGCTGGTGATTACTACAACCAGCTTCATCAGGCAATGTGTCAGAATGGCAAATCGCCTCTCTCTGCCATGTCTCTGTACTTCCCCGTGTATCTCTCTCCCTGTCTATATCACCCCGTGTCTCTCTACCTGTGGATCTCGATCCCCGTATCTCTCTCCTCGTGTCTCTCCGTGTCTCTCTTCCCTCTCTAACTCTCCCCATGTCTCTCTAACTCTCCCCGTGTTTCTCTCTCCCCATGAATCTTTCTCCCCGTGAATCTCTCTCCCCGTGAATCTCTATCCCCGTGTCTCTCTCCTCGTGTCTCTCCGTGTCTCTCTCGAACTCTCCCCGTGTCTCTTTCCCCTCTCTAACTCTCTCAGTGTCTCTCCCTCTCAGTGGCCTGCTCAAGGCGCGACTCCGGCTGGAGTACGAATAACGCACACATGCCGGTGATGTGCGCGTCTTCTTCGAATGCTGGGGGGGGCAGAAAAGCCCTTTGTACCAGCGTGGACGGCACCCTCGTGTTCACCTTCTGAAATGCTCGTTCGTCACCGTGGCGCGCGCAATGACCACCACCACCACTACCACGTGACTTTTATTTAGTGTTGTGCGCGGCGCATTTAGCGACACAGCGCATGGATTGATAGTGTTTGTTATTTGTTTGCTGGTGACTATTTCGTATTGGAATCGCCTCCAGTGCTGTTGCTGCTGGCGGCAATAAAAGCTGGTTAAAAGTCTCTCTCCCCATGTCTCTCTATCCCCCCTCTCTAACTCTCCCCGTGTCTCTCTCTTTTTTTACGATCAGAGGAAACAAGAAGATGCTCGGTGTATTCGGCACTTTGCTTCGTTCATCATTTCAGTTTTTTTATGCTTTGCTTTACGTAACCCCCCCCCTTTTTTAAATGAAAGATTTAACAAAATATTTTTCGCTCTGCTCTCCTTACCCCTTCCCTCTCTCTCGACCCCCCTCTCTGCCCCCCCTCTCTCTGTACCCCCTCTCTTCCTACTCCATGTCGCTCTCTCTCTCGCTCTCTCTCGCTCGCTCACTCTCTCGCTGTCCTTCTCTCTCTCTCCGTGTGCCTCTCTCGGTCTCTCACCGCAGGAAGGAGGACATGGCTGCGATGAACGCATTGGAGCAGACCCCCAGATCGGCCAGGCTCAGGTTGAGCAGCAGTAGGTGGCTGGGGGTGCGGGCGTCGCTCACGCAGAGGAACGTGAGGAGGGTGAGGCCGCAGAGGACGAAACCCAGCAGAGCTACACACGGAGAGACGGGAGAGAGACATACACGGAGAGAGAGAGAAATATGGGGAGAGAGACACGGAGAGAGAGACACGGAGAGAGAGATGGGGAGAGATAGATGGGGACAGACACGAACTGGGAAAGAGAGACACGGGGAGAGAGACACACTGGGAGAGAGAGACACAGGAAGACACGGCTATAATCGCATTAAGATGTCTATAGAATGTGGAGGTTAATGCAAAACAGCAAGAATTAAGATAAATGCACAGGGTGTCCCCAAGAGGTTTCCAAAGGGGATATAAAGGTGTTACTAAAGGGATACAAAGGCGGTCCTGAACGGTATATTATTAAGGGGGGTACCATTGACGAGTGCACGTATCGACCCCTATAGAACATAGACAGGGAGTAGAGAGGGGAGGAGGGGGCTGGGTGGGGGGGGGGGGCTGTGTGGGGGATGAGGGGGTCGACTCCACGACCTCCTGTGTACCAGGCGAGGTAGTTAACATATCGCAGGCTCCGGGATCAAACCTACAATCTTCTGCATACCAGGCGAAGTAGTTAACATCTCCGAGCCACCGTCGTGCTCCAAAGGTAGTCCTGGAGAAGAGGGGGTCTGGGGAGGGGCTGAGGGTTTGGGGGGGGGCTGAGGGTTTGGGGGGGGGCTGAGGGTTTGGGGGGGGATCTGGGGGGGGGGGGGGGAGTCGAACCCTCGATGAGGAGCGCCGTGCCGAAGGCGAACACCTCCAGCTCCGTGAAGCCCTCGGGCAGCGGGTGGGACAGACTCATCATGATTTCTCCTGCTGCTGCTGCTGCTGCCGCCGTCTCTGCGACGACGACAGCCAATCAGGGACCGGCGATCAGCGGACACGGCCAATCGGAGACCGGCGGTGTCAGGGACCGGCAAGTAGGCGTTGAACCAATCAGGGGTCGGCTGATTCGGCCAATCGGAAATCGGCAATCAGTTTAGAGGAAATCAGTTATCGGTTATAGGGCTAATCAGGGATCAGCGATCAATGTAGAGCTAATCAGAGATCGGCTATACGGCGAATGAGAGATTAGCGATCAGTGTAGAGCTAATCAGAGATCGGCTGTAAGGCGAATGAGAGATCAGCGATCAGTGTAGAGCTAATTAGAGATCAGAAATTAGTTTTGCGATAAGAAGTGGGGAAATGAGGTAGGGCCAATGAAAGAGGAGTCAATTAGGTAGCCACAGCCAATGGGAGGTGAGGATTCAGAGAGAACAGCCAATCGTTGACGAGTAATTAGCCAACCAAACAGCAGAGATCAGTTCGACATAGAAAGAGCCAATCAGAGAGAAGATCAGAGGCAGCCAATCAAAAGCAAGTGATGAGTGAATCAGCCACAGCCAATCAGAGCGCAAGCATCAGCGTTGGTGAGAAGAGACAACCAATCAGGAACGGGCAAAAACAATACAATGGCCAGAGATGATTAATTTTAGGATTTTTACTTCGAGGAAAAAATTAAAAGTTTTTGTAAACTGGAGGAGAGTATCCTTCCAAAGGGTTAAGTTACGAAAAAAATCCGTCAGCAGTTTCCGAGCTGCCTGTTATGCCATTTATAGCGCCCCAGTAACCACCAACAACATCGGTAAGGAATGAATTGTTTTTGTAAAAAAAACAAAGAACGCGATCACAACGAAGCGCGATTTAAAACCTTCCCGCCACGTCGTTAATAGAATTTTTTTAGAGACGAAATCAATGGATTTGTAACGGAAAAATCTATAAAAAAATGAAAATTATTAACGATACAAATGACAACCCCAGGCGAGACACCGCCGTCACGTGACTTCAAGTGGAGGAGAAGAAAAAAAACCACAACCGTCGTGGCGCGCGCTCTTATAAAGACCGCGGTCACGTGGGCACCACCCCCCACCCACCCACCCACCACCGTTACGGTGACCAATCAGCGAAGGCTATGGCCCCGATGCATCTGCATAGGAGCCGGCCCACCCCCATTCAAGTCGACGGAGGGGGATTCAGCCTCTGAGGTTCCGCCCATTCCCCCGGGTAAGCTCCGCCCCCCCTCCTCGCCCTCCTAGCCCCGCCCCCTCTAATTCCTCCGAGTTTGATGCAATGACATCTTGATTGGTAATATCATCAGCGGGAAGCGAATCAATATCATAGCTGTCAACCCATACGGTTTACCCCGTATTCTTGAACAGGGAAAGTCAGTTTTCAGGTCCATACTGATCAGGGGTTGACAGGTATGTAGCGGTGAGTGTACTAGTGGTGAGTGTACTAGTGGTGAGTGTACTAGTGGTGAGTGTATAGGGAGTGTACTAGTTGTGAGTGTACGAGTGGTGAGTGTACGAGTGGTGAGTGTAGTGGTGAGTGTACTAGTGGTGAGTGTACTAGTGATGAGTGGACTAGTGGTGATTGTAGTGATGAGTGTACTAGTGGTGAGTGTACTAGTGGTGAGTGTATAGGGAGTGTACTAGTTGTGAGTGTACGAGTGGTGAGTGTACTAGTGGTGAGTGTACTAGTGGTGAGTGTACTAGTGGTGCGTGTACTGGTGGTGATTGTAGTGATTGAGTGTACTAGTGGTGAGTGTACTAGTGGTGAGTGTACTAGTGAGTGTACTAGTGCTGAGTGTACGAGTGGTGAGTGTACGAGAGGTGAGTGTACTAGTGGTGAGTGTAGTGATGAGTGTACTAGTGGTGAGTGTACTAGTGGTGATTGTAGTGATGAGTGTACTAGTGGTGAGTGTACGAGTGTTGAGTGTAGTGGTGAGTGTACTAGTGGTGATTGTACGAGTGGTGAGTGTACGAGTGTTGAGTGTAGTGGTGATTGTACGAGTGGTGAGTGTACTAGTGGTGAGTGTACGAGTGGTGATTGTAGTGATGAGTGTACTAGTGGTGAGTGTAGTGGTGAGTGTACTAGTGGTGAGTGTAGTGATGAGTGTACTAGTGGTGAGTGTACGAGTGTTGAGTGTAGTGGTGAGTGTACTAGTGATGAGTGTAGTGGTGAGTGTACTAGTGGTGAGTGTACGAGTGGTGAGTGTACGAGAGGTGAGTGTACTAGTGGTGAGTGTAGTGGTGAGTGTACTAGTGGTGAGTGTACTAGTGGTGATTGTAGTGATGAGTGTACTAGTGGTGAGTGTACGAGTGGTGAGTGTACGAGTGGTGATTGTACTAGTGGTGAGTGTACTAGTGGTGAGTGTAGTGGTGAGTGTACTAGTGGTGAGTGTACTAGTGGTGAGTGTAGTGGTGAGTGTACTAGTGGTGAGTGTACGAGTGGTGAGTGTACGAGTGGTGATTGTAGTGATGAGTATACTAATGATGAGTGTACTAGTGGTGATTGTAGTGATGAGTGTACTAGTGGTGAGTGTAGTGGTGAGTGTACTAGTGATGAGTGTACGAGTGGTGAGTGTACGAGTGGTGAGTGTACTAGTGGTGATTGTAGTGGTGAGTGTACGAGTGGTGATTGTCTATTTGTTTGTGTTTCTCCCTTGTGATGGGACTTTGTAGGATGAACTTTGAGATTTATAAGGACACGGGGTGGCCAATAAGGTCTGAATTGGTCTGTAATAAGGTAGGACACTGATAAGGAGTTGACCGGTATGCAATATCAATATAATCAGCAGCATCATCATCAGCAGCAATATTAGTAGCAACATTAGCAGCAGCAGCAGCCGGAGAATCAATATCATCAGCGGCGACATCATCAACATCGTGATCATCAGCAGTATCATCGGCATCATCATCAACAGAATAATTTGCAGCAGCAAAGGAATCAATATCAGCAGCATTTTCATCAGTAATATCATCAGCAGCAACATCATCTGCAGCAGCAGGAGAATCAATATCAGCATCGTGATCGTCAGCATCATCATTATCGTTAGCAGAATCAGCATCATCAGCAGCAGGTGAATCAAAATAATCAGCAGCATCATCAGCAGAATCATCAACAGCATCATCAGTAGAATCATTATCATCAGCATCATCATTATTATCAGCAGAATATGAGAAAAGGAGCTTTATAGTTTATGGGATTGATCCAGTCGAAATAGAGATTCTAAATGATCATCATTTGCCTCATCATCAGCAGCAGGTGATCATAACATCATCAGCATCATCATAGCGAGTTAGAGAGAGTTTATAGAGAGTTTAGAGAGAGTTAGAGAGATTTTAGAGAGAAAAGGAGTGTGGACCAATCAACTTCAAGGACAGTGCATATCATTATCATCATCAGAGTTGTTTATTTTTGTTTGCATTTTGACTGCTTGTGTTGTGGTTATTGCAAACATGATGCCTTGTATAAAGGTGTCAGTTTTTGTACCAGTTGAAAGGGTAAAAACCTATTACTATATTTCGCCACTGGTAAAGGAGGTCTCATAAAGTTTAGAGAGAGTTAGAGGGAGTTATAGAGAGTTTAGAGAGAGTTTAGAGAGAGAGTTTAGAGATTTTAGAGAGAGTTAGAGAGAGTTAGACAGAGTTTAGAAATAATTTAAAGAGAGAGAGAGCGCCCGTGGGAGAGAGTGAGAGTTTAGACAGACCCAAGGGAGAGTTCAGAGAGAGAGAGCGAGCGAGAGAAAGAAAGAGCTCTAATCTAATCCTATTGATTCTCTCTCCCCATTCTCCCCATTCTCCCCACTACCCCCCCCCCCCTTACTCCCACTAACACTGCCCCCTCTGTGTCTCGCGAAACTAATTGGCACCAAATATTTAATGGGCAGCGAAGTGGACAAAGTTAAAGACGAAGCACCCCCCCCCCCCCCGCTCGATCCCTGATTAGCCAAATGCTCCCAGGGGTTTGTGGATAGCGAACACAGTCTTGTTTTTTTTCATCCCCGGCCGCCTTTGTTAACTACCTGGTATACAGAAGGACGTGGGTTTTCTGTTTGCACATAGTCACTTGAAGATGTTTTCTTGTTCATGTTTTTGTTTTTAGTTTGTTGCGGTTGCACCCGATTCAAGAGCCGAATGGCTCACAGGGCTACACCAAATAAATGCAACTGAAAACTGAAACTACCTCGCCTGGTATACAGAAGGCTGTAGGTCCCATCCCGGACCTTGCGAGATGTTAACTACCTTGCCTGGTATACAGGAGGACGTGAGTTCCATCCCGGATCCTGCGAGATGTTAGCTACCTCGCCTGGTATACAGGAAGGCCGTGGGTTCCATCCCGAACCCTGCGAGATGTTAACTACCTCGCCTGGTATACAGGAAGGCCGTGGGTTCCATCCCGGACCTTGTGAGATGTTAACTACCTCGCCTGGTATACAGGAGGCCGTGGGTTCCATCATGGATCCTGTGAAATGTTTACTACCTCGCCTGGTATACAGGAAGGCCGTGGGTTCCATCCAGGACCTTGCAAGATGTTAACTACCTCGCCTGGTATACAGAAGACGTGGGTTCCATCCCGGACCTTGCGAAATGTTAACTACCTCGCCTGGTATACAGGAGGACGTGGGTTCCATCCTGGATCCTTGCGAGATGTTAACTACCTCGCCTGGTATACAGGAAGGTCGTGGGTTCCATCCCGGACCTTGCGAGATGTTAACTACCTCGCCTGGTATACAGGAAGGCCGTGGGCTCGACCCCCCCCCTCCCCTGCCAGTGTGTCCGACGAAATTGGATCCGAGGAAATGGCGATATAAAGCTGAGTCGCCCTAGGGGGACGGGTCACCAGGACTGGGTGCAGATGTTCGCTGGGTGTTGGTGGCCGTGAGTGGGGAATAGAACTCGGGTCCCTGGCGGGTTAGAGGCGCAACGCTCGCCCAATTATTCACTCAGCTACGCACTCACTCAGCTACGCACTCACTCAGCCACTCACTCACTCAGCCACTCACTCACTCAGCCACTCACTCATCCACTCACTCAGCCACTAACTCAACCACTCACTCATCCACTCACTCATCCACTCACTCAGCCACTCAATCATCCATCCACTCACTCAGCCCATCACTCACTCAGCCCCCCACTCACTCAGCCACTCACTCACTCAGCCACTCACTCACTCATCCTCTCACTCAGCCACTCACTCAGCCACTCACTCAGCCACTACACTCAGCCAATCAATCAATCATCCACTCACTCACCCACGCACTCATACACTCACTCACTCGCCCACTCACTCACCAATTAAATCACTCACTCATCCACTCACTCACTCACCCACTTATTCACTCAGTCAACCACCCACACACTAACCTATTCACTCACCCATCCACTAATCCACTCACCCATCTACTTATCAACCAACTCACTCACTTATGCAGTCATTCACTCCCTCACTCACTCCCCCACTCACCCATTCATGCACCCACCCACTCACCCACTCATTGCTCACTCACTCACTTACTCACCCATTCACTTACCCACTCACCCACGAAATCATACACTTAGTCTCTAACTGACACAAATTAAAAAAATATTCCGTGTAGCCTACACAGTGTTGTCAGCGAGCTCATATGAAAGTCGGCACGGCTCAATGCTGTTGCTGATGATGATGTCGCTGATGATGATGTTGATGTTACTGATATTGATTATGGTGATGGTGATGTTGCTGATGAGTTTCACGCTCATGATGCTGTTGTTGCAGATGATTATGTTTCTGCTGCTGCTGATGATGTTGCTGATGATGAGTTTAATGCTTATGATGCTGTTGTTGCTAATGATTATGTTTATGTTGCTGCTGGTGATGATGTTGCTGATGCTGCTGTCACGCGGGACTCAGAGTCCAGAAAATCTGTCCCGCGTGAAAGAGATAATCTCTGCAGAGAGAGGGGGAGAGAGAGGGGGAGGGAGAGAGGGAGCTAGATGGTGAGGGGAGAGGGGAGAGTGCGTGGGTGGGTGGGTGAGTGTGTGAGTGGGTGAGTGGGTGAATGGATGGGTGAGTGCGTGAGTGGGTGAATGAGTGAGTGGATGGGTGAGTGGGTGGGTGGGTGAGTGGGTGAGTGGGTGAATGGATGGGTGAGTGCGTGAGTGGGTGAATGAGTGAGTGGATGGGTGAGTGGGTGGGTGAGTGGGTGGGTGGGTGAGTGCGTGAGTGGGTGAATGAGTGAGTGGATGGGTGAGTGGGTGGGTGAGTGGGTGGGTGGGTGAGTGCGTAAGTGGGTGAATGAGTGAGTGGATGGGTGAGTGGGTGGGTGAGTGCGTGAGTGGGTGAATGAGTGAGTGGATGGGTGAGTGGGTGAGTGGGTGGGTGGACGGGTGAGTGGGTGGGTGAGTGGGTGAGTGGATGGGTGAGTGCGTGAGTGGGTGAATGAGTGAGTGGATGAATGAGTTGGTGGATGGGTGAGTGGGTGAGTGAGTGGGTGGATGAGTGCGTGAATGGGTGAATGAGTGAGTGGGTGGATGAGTGGGTGGATGAGTGGGTGAGTGGGTGGGTGAGTGAGTAGGTGGGTAAGTGAGTAGGTGAATGAGTCGGCGGTTGAGTGAGTTAATGAGTGGTTTGGTGGGTGAGTGAGCGAGCGAGTGAGTGGACGAGTGGCTGAATGGGTGGGTGGGCGAGTGGGTGAATGAGTGGGACTATAGAGCGACGAAACAGCGGAAGCGGGCCTATGTCTTAGACACGAGGACCTACCGTGGAGCTGATCTGCCCATTGACCATCGACGTGTCATCTGTAAGATGCGCCTGACATACAGGCAGTCATCGACTTACGAACACTCGACTTACGAACTCCTGCACTTACGAACCAGCTTCCATGAAATGTCGATGTTTTCTAATATCATCTTAAAACGCGAACTCGCACTTACTGCGGATAATTATTTTGTACAGCGGAGCGATCCCCCGCGAGATGTTACGAGTCAGCCTCGCGCTGGGAGTGACTGTGTGTATGTGTGTGTGTGCACGTTCCCCATGTGTGTGTGTCTGTGTGTGTGCGTGCCCCGTGTCTGTCTGTGTGTGCCCCACGTGTGTGTCTGTGTGTGTGTATGTGTGTGTGTGGCAAAAACAACCCCCTACCTCCTCGCAGTGCCGGACGGGCAACGCTGTCGTGGGTCGTGGTTACTTATGCCCCCACCGAAGACGAACATCTGTGGAGGGATGCAGGCAAGGCCGATGAGTCAGATGCCTTCTATGACCCCCTGTCACAAGTGCTGGCTAAAGTGGCCCCTCGGGATAAAGTCATCGTGTTGGGTGACTTTAATGCCCGAGTTGGTCATGATGCGGGCACCTGGTCTGGCGTGATTGGGAAGCATGGGCCAGATCAGCTCAATAACAACGGTAGGAGGCTGCTAGATTTTTGTGCAGCCCATGGGCTTGTAATTACCAACACGCTGTTCCGGCATCAGTGCATCCACAGAACATCATGGATGCATGCCGGGTCCAAGAAAGAACATCTGCTGGACTACATAGTGACGGATCAGTGGATGCGAGCCCATGTCCTTGACACCAGGACCTACCGTGGAGCTGATCTGCCCTCTGACCATTGACTAGTCATCTGTAAGATGCGCCTGCCATTCTTCCACTCCGGTGGTGGGTACACACCCAAGACCCCATTTCCAGCCTAAGGTGGCCTGGTCTCAGTTAGCTGATGAAATTTGCAAGCGAGAATATCCTCATCGCTTGCGGCTGGGGTTGGCATCGTCCCCCACTCCTCCTGATATCGAGGGTAAATGGGCGAGGATTAGGACTGTGACTCATGCAGCTGCAATGGCTGCTTTGGGTACGCGGTCCAGACTTCCCCAGAGACCCTGGCTGACAGAGGAGGTGTTCAGGATGGTTGAGAAAAAGCGACAGGCCCACTCTAATCGTCTACAGCATCCCACGGCAGAGAATGAGGAGGCTTATCGCAGCCTTTGCTCGGAGGTTTGGAGAGCCATGAGGCGCTGCAAGGATGGGTGGTAATCGCGGGTTGCTGAGGAGATGGAGTCTGCCTCAGTGGCCCACGATCACAAATCCCTATTTAACTCCATCAAAAAAGTTACCTGCAGCGCCACACCTATTACCATCATTAGGGGAAAACACGGTGATCCAATCTCCGACCCCCAGGAACAGGTTTGCATATTTGCTGATCATTTCTGTGAGGTCATGTAGTAGAAGAAATCCCTCAGCCAGGAAAACATCATTGCACACAGTGGGGATGACCCTGTTGAAGCTGCGGTGCCTAAAATATTGGAAAAAGAAGTCACCCCCTGTGAGTGGAAGGCTGAGGTGCCATCTGTTCAGGAAGTACTGAAGGCGATCCAGAGTCTGAGACCAGGAAAGGCACTGGGCAGAGATGTTCATGTTTTTTGTTTTTTGTTTGTTGCGGTTGCACCCGATTCAAGAGCCGAATGGATCACAGGGCTATACCTAATAAATGAAACTTGAAACTTGATTTCCCAAGCGAAATGCTGAGGGAAGGTGGCGTTCGTGCACAGGCCGCCCTACATGACATCATAACAACAGTCTGGACCACTGGACGGGTTCCGCAGGATTGGAAGGATGCCCTGGTGGTCCCCCTCTTTAAGAAGTGGGAACGCACAGACTGTAACAACTACAGGGGCATCTCACTCCCCAGTGTGCGGGGAAAGGTCCTGGCAAGGATTATTCAACATCGCCTTGCTAGGCATGCTGAGGAGAGGCTTGCGGAGCTCCAATGCGGTTTCAGGAAAGGGCGGTCTTGCACAGATGCCATATTTTCTGTCCGTCTGCTACAGCAGAGGTGTAGGCAATTCCAACCAGACCTACATCTCTGCTTTATTGACCTGGTCAAGGCCTATGATACCATCAGTAGGCCTGGGCTCTGGGTTGTTCTTCGTGCTTTCTGAGTCCCTGACCCTCTGCTCACGATCATTAAGGACCTTCATGATGGTGAGCGGGCCCGGGTAAAACTACGTGGCCGGGAGTCAGAGCCATTCCCTGTACACCTTGGGGTGCGACAGGGATGTCCTCTGGCTCCCACATTATTTAACATCTATTTTGACCACGTAGTTCGTGAAGCCTTCAATAGCTGTACCGGGGGAATTTCCATTTGGTACAGATATAATGGGAGGCTGATCGATGCCCGGGTGCGGTCAAGGGATGGCTCCCTCTTGGTCAACCACGTTATGTATGCCGATGATTTGGTAATTGCTGCTCATTCAGAGGAGGAGTTAGAGACGCTTCTGCTGAAACTGGAGTGTGCCACTAAGAGGTGGGGCCTAACCATCAGCCCCACCAAAACTAAGCACCTGCCTGGGTATTTCGTACCATCGGACACTCCACCCCCCCAACTGCCAATCGGTGATGGGGCAGTTGTGTAGAGAGTGGAGAGTTTCCCATACCTGGGCAGTGTGCTCATAACCGGCTCTGGTTTGGCAGCGGAGGTCTCATTCCGAATTAATTGAGCGGCAATATATTTTCATCGGTTGCGTAACGCTGTGTGGAAGCTGCCTGTGTGGGGGCCGTTGGCCCCCGGGGTCCCTCCCGCCTGCATCCCCTATTCCGTTTACGTTACCCCACCTCCTTCTTACCCGCTACGGTTTCGCCGGCATTCGAACGCGACGCCCCTACTGTTACAGCCTCGCGCCGCGCTCCCACGCTGCGAGCATACGTGCGCACCTCATCATCAATCAAACGCCACACTCCCCCTCTTTACACCGCTACGTACAGCTCTCGTATACTGCAAGCATGTGCCCGCCTATAGCCCTGTGCGGCACGTTACCAATGCGCATCCGTATCCGACACGTAACGAACGTATGCGCACTCCCACACACACGCCGCTCCACGCACTCCAACTCCACTCACGTTATGATCGCGCACCTGTATCACACACGGAGTGAACACACGCGACACCCACTCTCGCGCCGCTCTGCGCAGCGCTCCCCCGAGGCGAGCCGCAGCACTACACTCACCCCTGGCTACTCGCGTTATGACCGCGCACCTGTATCGCACCCGGGGTGGACGCACGCACACACACGCAGCTCCCCACGGGACACTCTGCACGACAAGATCACGCGGGACCACGCTTCGCTATTAATGATTTATTATATGCTACCTGCGAATTGATGTTGAATCAATGAGTCGACGAGGCTGGCCTATTCCACTAAACCTGTACCTATTCCCTGTTTATCGGCTTACGATACCCTACTTCACCTCCCCACTCACTGTTTGGTGCCCGCGGTGGTTCGCTGCTCCCTGTGCTAACAGCGCACCTCGATGCGTCGCACGGACGTCCGGGTCGCTGGCTGGAGTTGCGGCGGGTCCGCTGGCCTGGAGAGAAGAGAGCGATTTCCCCTCTGCGCCCCTCTATTTATCCTCCCTACCTCAAAGGGGATGCTGCGCTGAACAATGGGCTCGTGCACCTCGAGCCCCCGCACGGCGGTTCCGGGCGCTTTTGATCTGCTAATCAGTGAGCTGCGTTGGCGGCGTACATCCTAATTACTCCCTTACCCTTCCTAACAATGGGGCCTGCGCGCTCAAGCGTAATTATCCCAACCCTCCATGACTATGCGCAACAGCTCCTGCGGTCCCGCTATTCATGCTGTCCCGTCCCTCCCCTGCTTGCCCCGTCGACCCGTGGGGGTGTGTGTGGGGGGAAATGCGCCTCAACCGCGGTGGCCGAATGCCCCATGCCGCGACCACACCATATTAAGGCTGGTCGCAGCGCCGCGGCGCAACGTAGCACGGGGGAGGTCGTCCAATTCCCTGATCGCCGGAAACCGTGAGAGTTAACCCCGATAAGGGTTTCTCGGATAAAAACCGGTTGGCCAGGTGACCTCCCCTCGGAGCTCTATGGGGGGGGGGGGGGATGCGTGCGGGTGTGTTCGTGTGAGGTGAGGTGAGGGGGACGCGGGGTCGGCTCCGTTGCTTGGTGGTGGCGAGGTCGGGGATTTGGCGCCTACCGAACGGCTTCGCGGCGGCGGCGGCATCACATAGCCCCCCGAGGTGCCAGTCCCCGTCCCGGGTTGACTGGAGCACCTCGCTTGGGCCGCACCCACGAGGAAACGTTGCGGGGTCCGGGGGATCCGTCCGGACCTGGTGGCTGGCCTCGGGGCGGGTGGTTCCGTCCTCTGTGGCTCCTGCGGCGGTCTCCTCCTCCACTCCAGCGGCTCTCCCCGTCCTCCGGCACCTGTGGGCTGGGGCACAAACTCAGCAGCGGAAGGGTTTAGCGGCCGTCGTCCGCGCCGTCTCCGGACTGGATCGGGGCGTCTCGGGGGCCCGGCGGGGCCCATGTAGTGTGCGAGGCCCCCCAACACGAGGGGTGCGGGTACTCCGGGATTTCGGGGCCTTCGGGTGACGGGGTTCTCTCTCGCCGGGGCCGCTTTCCATGGTTTTAAGCGGCGGACATTGACCACCGTCTCTCGACCCCCCTCCCCGCCATAAATTAGTACCGTCCAGGGGGATATCTGCCGCACCACGGTCCAGGGTCCCCGCCAGTAGGTCGTCAGTTTCCCCACCTGCCCGGCCCCAACGCGAGGGGTGTGTAGCCACACCTTAGCACCTGTCAGGAATAAGGGGGGTTCCATGCGGGGTCGGGTTCCCTGTTCCTGCCGCCGATGCGCGGCTTCCCCTTGCGGGTATGCTCGGCCTCGGGCTTCTCGCAGGGTCTCCAACAGGTGTTCCACGGGGCGGCTTCCCTCCTCCGGCTGGGGGGAAGGGACGCCGAATAGCAGATCTGCGGGTAAACGAGACTCGCGGCCGAACATCATTAAAAACGGGGTTTGTCCCGTCGACGTGTGTACGGTGGTGGCATAGGCGAAAAGGGCGTAGGGGAGGTGTTCATCCCAATCCCGTTGATTTGCGGCCGCCATACGTTTGAGTTTCCCCGCTAAGGTCTGATTCATGCGCTTCACCATACCGTTCGCCTGGGGGTGGTACGCTGTGGTTCGGTCCTTCTGGATTCCGAACTCTCGGCACAGTGCCTGGAACAACTCGGCCTCGAACTCGCTACCCTGGTCAGTGAGGACTCGTTCTGGGATCCCGTGCTTAAGTACGTAGTGTTCCACAAATGCCCGGGCCACCACCAAGGCCGTTTTATCAGGGATGGCCACTGCCACGGGGTAGCGGGTGAAATACTCTACTGCGACTAGGATATATTGGTTGCCTCGATGGGATCGCGGGAATGGCCCCTGTAGGTTGATCCCGACCAGCTGATTCGTGCGGCTGACGCGGAACGGCCTTAGGGGTACCTGGTATCGTGCCGGTTTCGGCCCGCACTGCTGACAGGCGCGGCAGCCCTGTACCCAGGCCGCCACGTCTTGTGCCAATTTGGGCCAGAGATACTGGCGACGCAGGGTCTCTCGAGTACGTCGTTCCCCATCGTGGCCCCCGAGTGGGTGGTCATGCACCAGCCGTAGCAGCTGGGGTCGCACCTGGGCAGGAACACAGATGCACCCCGGCTGGCCGGCCTCGGTTAACTCCCGTACCACTCCGTTCTGCACACACAACCGGGCATACAAACCGCTCCAGGGTCCTGGTAGGGCGCTCTTTTCCTCCCGCAGTGCCGCCTCCACTGCCGCCAGATCCGGATCTCGCTGCTGGGTCTGTCTCAGCTGCTCGTCGTTTAGGCGCGGGAAGGCGCAGCCGACGTCCTCCTGGATCCGTCCGATCGGGTCCCGAGCCGCGGGTCCCGCGCTTGCCGGGCGGTCGACGGGATCCTCAGTGCCACCTGTGAGGGTCTCTGTGGCGCACACTGCACTCTCTCTCGCTGGGGGGGGGTCAGTGGCCGCGGCCTCTCGGGGGTTCGTTGCCTGCCGGCAGCGTCCCCCCGTGAAACACGGGCAGGCCTCCTCCGCCCTCGTCTCGGCGTACACCGTGGGTCGCCTCGACAAGGCGTCCGCGTTTGCATGCGTCCGGCCAGCCCGATAATCGATTTGCAGGTTGTACTCCTGCAACTGCGCCAACCACCGGGCCATCTGCCCCCGCGGCTCTTTGAATGTAAGAAGAAACTGCAGAGCATAATGGTCAGTGCGTACGCGACATCTCCTGCCGTACAAATACGGCCGGAACTGTTTGCATGCGAAAATCACGGCGTACAACTCTTGGCGGGTCACGCAATAGTTCAGCTCGGCCCCACTCAAGGTCCGGCTGGCGTACGCGATGACTCGTTCCGTCCCATCCTGTACCTGTGACAACACCGCGCCCAGCCCGCTGCTGCAGGCGTCGGTGTCCAAAAAAAAATCGGTGGTAAAATCGTGGAAAGCGAGGGTGGGGGCGTGGGTGAGGTGATCTTTGAGAGTGGTGAAGGCCGTCTGGCAGGCCCCCGTCCACTGGTAGGGGTGCTTAGGGGAGGTGAGTTGGGTGAGAGGGCGTGCAATCTCGCTGAATCCCTTTACAAATCGACGATAATAGGTGGCGAGCCCCAAAAATGATCTGATCTCCGTCAGATTCCTTGGCCGTGGCCACTCCACTACGGCGCGTACCTTCTCCGGATCGGTGTGCACGCCTGCCTCGCTGACGTGATGCCCGAGGTACCCCACCTCGCGTTGTGCGATGTAACACTTACGTGGCTTGAGCTTGAGATGAGCCGCTCGCAGTCGCTGGAACACCTCTCGAAGCCTGGACCAATGCTCAGACAAAGATCTACTGAACACTATCACATCGTCCAAGTAAATCAGGCACTGTTCCCATTGCAAGCCCCGCATCACCAACTCCATCAGCCGCTGGAACGTCGCAGGCGCATTGGTGAGTCCGAACGGGAGTACTCGAAACTCGAATAGCCCCATCGGGGTGGTGAATGCAGTTTTCGGCCGATCCTCCTCCGCCATCTTCACCTGCCAGTACCCGGACGCGAGATCGAGGGTGGAAAAATATCGCGCTCCGGCGAGGCTGTCGAAGGTGTCGTCGATGCGGGGTATGGGGAAGGCATCGCCGAGCGTGACTGCATTTAGTTTACGGTAATCGACGCAGAACCGGGTTGACCCATCCTTTTTCGTTACTAGTACCACTGGGGCTGACCAGGGGCTCGCCGAGGGCTGAATTATGTTATCGCGAAGCATGTCCCCAACTGCCTCTTTGATTTGGGCGCGTTCGGGTGCGCCCACTCGGTACGCAGGGAGTTTGATGGGTCGGGCTGCACCGGTGTCAATTTGGTGCTTAACAAGATCGGTCCGACCCACGTCCGAGTCGTGTTCACTGAATACGTCGGCATACTCCCGCAGTAACTCGCGCAGCCGATCGCCCTCTCCCTTAGGTAAATCCGCCCATGGTACATGTAACGCGTCGAGCAGGGGAACGACCTCGGCTCGGGGAGTCGGGCCGACTCGCCAGGCCAGGTCCTGGTCACCCTCAGGACAACCGGGGTCTTCAGCCCAGAGTGCGAACACCGAGTCGTTAGAGTGGCGTGCGTGCAGGGGGTGTACGGTGGCTATCGGGGTGCGCCGTCGCAGTGTCGCTGGGGTATTGTGGGGGTTAAACATCCGCATAAACAATCGGTCCCCATCTGCGTTTACCAACGTGGCGGATCCCACTATCCCATACCGTTTTGCCAACTCCGGGTGAGGAGTTAGCATTACCTCTCCTGATGGTCGGAGCGCGGGGTCGGTCGGGGATGTTGCCACCGGCACCAGCATCTCGGTGAGCGGGCCGATGGTGACTGCCGTCGCCAGGATAGCGGCCACAGGTGCGAAGCGGGGGCGCGTCGGTTCTCGTCCCAAGAACGGAATCCGCTCGCCGTTGCTCTCCATGGTGGCGCATCGCTGGCGGGGTTGCACGTTGAGTCCCAGCCGTTCTAAGAGGTCGGTACCTGCGATACAATCGTGACACAACGCACTCGACACGTAGAACTCCTGGGTGCACACCTGACTGCCTATGCGGACCTCTAGGGTGGCTCTCCCCAGCAGCCCCATTCCGGCTCCGCTCGCCGTGTGCAGCGCGCGGTCCGGTGCCTGCAGGTGACGCACGTCGACCCCGATCGCGCTGCAGTGCGCTGCGCTCACGAGCGAGGCCACCGCCCCCGTGTCCAGCAGGATACATAACTCCGTTTACCTCTCCTTCCACCAGCGACGTGGCCCCTGTGATCCCCGCCACCAGCTCCCGTAGCCAGTCGCCAGGAGTCACCGTTTCTGTGGGCGTTGTTGCTAGAACCTGTGTGGAGATCACTCGCTCGCCATTATTCTCACAGCTTGTTTGTGTCGGGGCCACGTCGATTTCACCCCCCGGTGGTCCCCTCTCTAGGGGGGCCTTAGTGTTTGCCCTCAGCGCGTTTCTAGCGCGGGCGATCTGCGGACAGTCTCTCACGAGATGCCCTCGCCGGTCACACAGGTAACACGCATGGGGGGCCGTCCCGTAGGAGCCCCCCCGTCCGTTCCCTATCCCCCCTCCGGCACGCCGCTGCCCTGACTCTGCCTCTAGTCGAGCCACTCTCCCAGTTAATCCTCCTACCTCGGCCTGGACCGTCTCTACCATTGTCTCCAGCGCAGTCATGTGTGCCCGTACTTGGGTTACCTTGTTGTCTACTTGGGTTACCCTGTCACCTACCTGGGTTATCCTGTCGCCTACCTGGGTTACCTTGTTGTCTATCTGGGTTACCTTGCCGGAGACATCATTTATACCCGTTTGTATACCGGCAACCCATCCCGGGGTTGTCTCGCGGGACACTGGAGGCTCTCTTTCCCGGCCCCTTACCGTCCTCGCGAGCTCCTGTTCCTCCTCCTCGTCTTCCGAGAGCAGGCTCGCAATGGCGCGCTCTCGTCCCAGCCCCCGGAGCTGCGCACGTTCGCTGTGAATTCTTTCACACTTACGTGCGCGCTCGACAAGGGCGTTAAAGGGAAGACGTGGGCAGCTCATGTCTGGCTGCCACCACGCCGTGCGAGACAGGTACCGCTGGATTTTCTCGGCGGCCAGTTCCTCAATAACATCAGTTGCGTACCCCAGGCGTGCGATGTTTGTTAACTCGCGCACATCCTCGGCGTATTCATGTAGATCTTCGCCAGGTTGGCGACGGCGCGCCTCTAAGGCCGATTTTGCTTCCTCCTCGTCACGCGTGCCAAAACGCTGATCGAGTCGGCGCATCAGCTCCTCTAGCTGTGTCTGTGCGCTCGCGGGTAACGCTTCTACAAAATCGGCTGCCCGCCCATCAAGATTCATATTAAGTTGACGTACTGCCTGCGCGTCCGTCCATCCATTAATTTCCTTGGCCCCTAAGAGATTGTGGGCGAATGCCTTCCACGAAGGGGCCCCCCGGCCGGTAAATATTAGTCTTATTTTAGCGTGAGGTAACGCGGGGGTCCGTACCGCTTCTGACACCAATTTGTGGGGGCCGTTGGCCCCCGGGGTCCCTCCCGCCTGCATCCCCTATTCCGTTTACGTTACCCCATCTCCTTATTACCCGCTACGGTTTCGCCGGCATTCGAACGCGACGCCCCTACTGTTACAGCCTCGCGCCGCGCTCCCACGCTGCGAGCATACGTGCGCACATCATCATCAATCAAACGCCACACTTCCCCTCTTTACACCGCTACGTACAGCTCTCGTATACTGCGAGCGTGTGCCCGCCTATAGCCCTGTGCGGCACGTTACCAATGCGCATCCGTATCCGACACGTAGCGAACGTATGCGCACTCCCACACACACGCCGCTCCACGCACTCCAACTCCACTCACGTTATGATCGCGCACCTGTATCACACACGGAGTGAACACACGCGACACCCACTCTCGCGCCGCTCTGCGCAGCGCTCCCCCGAGGCGAGCCGCAGCACTACACTCACCCCTGACTACTCGCGTTATGACCGCGCACCTGTATCGCACCCGGGGTGGACGCACGCACACACACGCAGCTCCCCACGGGACACTCTGCACGACAAGATCACGCAAGACCACGCTTCGCTATTAATGATTTATTATATGCTACCTGCGAATTGATGTTGAATCAATGAGTCGACGAGGCTGGCCTATTCCACTAAACCTGTACCTATTCCCTGTTTATCGGCTTACGATACCCTACTTCACCTCCCCACTCACTGTTTGGTGCCCGCGGTGGTTCGCTGCTCCCTGTGCTAACAGCGCACCTCGATGCGTCGCACGGACGTCCGGGTCGCTGGCTGGAGTTGCGGCGGGTCCGCTGGCCTGGAGAGAAGAGAGCGATTTCCCCTCTGCGCCCCTCTATTTATCCTCCCTACCTCAAAGGGGATGCTGCGCTGAACAATGGGCTCGTGCACCTCGAGCCCCCGCACGGCGGTTCCGGGCGCTTTTGATCTGCTAATCAGTGAGCTGCGTTGGCGGCGTACATCCTAATTACTCCCTTACCCTTCCTAACAATGGGGCCTGCGCGCTCAAGCGTAATTATCCCAACCCTCCATGACTATGCGCAACAGCTCCTGCGGTCCCGCTATTCATGCTGTCCCGTCCCTCCCCTGCTTGCCCCGTCGACCCGTGGGGGTGTGTGTGGGGGGAAATGCGCCTCAACCGCGGTGGCCGAATGCCCCATGCCGCGACCACACCATATTAAGGCTGGTCGCAGCGCCGCGGCGCAACGTAGCATGGGGGAGGTCGTCCAATTCCCTGATCGCCGGAAACCGTGAGAGTTAACCCCGATAAGGGTTTCTCGGATAAAAACCGGTCGGCCAGGTGACCTCCCCTCGGAGCTCTATGGGGGGGGGGGGGGGAAATGCGTGCGGGTGTGTTCGTGTGAGGTGAGGTGAGGGGGACGCGGGGTCGGCTCCGTTGCTTGGTGGTGGCGAGGTCGGGGATTTGGCGCCTGCCGAACGGCTTCGCGGCGGCGGCATCACACCTGGTCTGTCGCTCCACACAAAGCTTCAGGTCTTCTCGGCCACAGTCATTCCCTCCCTTCTCTATGCTTGCGAAATGTGGACCCCCCCAAATGGAACATCTTCGCCGGTTAGAAACATTTAGGCTGGCCTGCCTACGATCCATCCTGGGTTTTAGTAGGCTGGATTGTGTGAGGAGCTCACAAATCCTTGAATGATCTGGGCAAAGTCCCATCAGTGAGCTCCTCCAACAGGCAAGGCTGCGTTGGCTGGGTCTTGTAGCCCGCATACCCAGCCACCGCATACCTAAACAGCTTTTGTTCGGCCGGATCGAGGGAGCTAAAAGGGACGCAGCACGGGCTAGAGAAGAGAGTGATGTGGTACAGGAGGACATGGAGCTGAGTGGACTTGCCGATGACTGGTACCAGCGGTGTCAAGATCGGCCTCAGTGGAGGAGGCTCGTGATGGACGCTACTGGGCAGTTGGAGGCAGTTGCCCTCCAACAACAACGGAGGGCGGAGGAGCGACGCTCACAACAACGAGCAGAGCGCCGGGTGGCTAAAGCACAGCAAGTTGGCACAGTAGGGGGCACAGGTGGTGCATCAGCCAGTCATCTCGGTCATCTGTCAGTTGACCCGTGGCACCTCGGTGTGCCCCGTGACCTCCTGCCAGCGGGCGTTCGACACTTCACGTGGCCTCAAGGTGCACATGGCCTGGCACAAGCGTCGTGGTGACGTCACCGCCACTTAGTGAATGGCGGTTGTTGTTGTGTGTGCGTGCCCCGTGTGTGTGCGTGTGCCCTGTGTGTCTGTGTGTGTGTGCAATTGTTGTGACTCGTTCCGCCCCTTCCGACATGCAAGCCAGCATCAGAACTCAAGGTACGTGGAAATTAAACGGATTTTTTCGTATTTATGTTACTTTACTTTTTATTAACGATAGTATTTTTTGCACAGTGTCACATGCGAATATCTCTATATATAAAAGGGAAATTTGTGAATGTGTGTCTGTTCAAAATGTTTAGCGTAATTCTCGGCATGCAACAAACTTGAAATTTGCCATGTGGGTACTTTCCAGAATGTACACCATGCAAAAATTAGAAAAAATAACTTTTGTATTTTTTTGGTGACGATTATTTGAACCGGTCCTGGGCCTCCCCTAGGTCGACTCAGCCTCAAACGAGTAAGTGGTGTGGTGTGTGAACATCGCCACTGGGGAGACAAAGGCGGCCGGGCGTGGTGCTGGCCACCCAGCCCCTCGTGTGCCGTGCCGGCCTTCATAGGTGCTCGCTAACAGCACTTGCCCCCTACAGTCTCACAGGCTACACGGGGGATCTTTGTCTTTATTCCGTGTGTGTGTGGGGGGGCGGCGACTGCGTAGCGTTTCGCGTGCTGCGCTACGAACCCGGCGACCCGAGTTCGATTCCCGCTCACGGCCGGTCCTGGGCCTCCCCTAGGTCGACTCAGCCTCAAACGACTAACTGGTGTGGTGTGTGAACATCGCCACTGGGGAGACAAAGGCGGACGGGCGTGGTGAATCCAAGTCCCGGGCGAAGCCGGGTAGTAATGCTAGTATACAATATGACTTCTTATTCATGAGTTTAACAATGCTTCCCTGTTTGTTCAATCATAGCGCAATTTATAACACTGACCCGAATGGGCGTTTAAATACATGAGTGTGTGAGTTATGAACCGTCCGATTTACGAACGGGGTCTCAGCAACTAATTGTACCCGCAAGTCAAGGCCGGCTCGTACTTTCACTGTGATCAGTGCCGGATTAAGCAATAGCAGGGCCTGTAGCATATGTTATAAACGGGCCCTAAATAAAAAAAATCGTAAATATTAAAACACACTTGCATAGTAAAGTTATTGTATTTTTTCATTTGCTAAACAGCCAGATACTACGACAAATCGCTAACCTTAAACACCCAGTCTTTCATAAAAGTGGAAGGCGGTATAGTACTATAGTAATAGAGCAAGTGCAGAATCACTGAACCGGAATTGATAGCTTTAAAGTATTTAGCCCGGAGCCCTTGAAAGTGCGGTGCCCGTAGCATTATGTAGCTACTTTTGCTACGACGATAATCCGGCACTGACTGTGGTGGTGGGAAGCGTCCATCTAAGACACCATTCAAACCCACAGTGTCCTGGTCTCGGCTCACTGCCGATGAAAGTTGCAAGCGGGAATTTCATTATTGTTTGCAGCTGGGGTTGGCATCGTCCCGTCGTCCCTCCCCCTCCTCCTGACAATGGGCGAGTGTCAGGACTGTGGCTCATGCAGAGCTGCTATGGCTGCGTTGGGTACGCAGTCCAAACCTCCCCTGAAACCCTGGCTGACGGAGGTGGTGTTCCGGCTGACTGAGAGAAAGCGACAGGCTCTCTCCCACCGTCTACAGCATCCCAAGTTGGAGAATTCGGAGGCTTACCGCAGCCTTCGCTCGGAGGTTCAGAGAGCCGTGCAGCGCTGCAAGGATGGGTGGTGGTCGCGGGTTGCTGAGGAAATAAAATCTGCCTCAATTGCTCGCAACACATTCCTGCGGAGGGAGCTGGTAGGAACGTTGGGTTGCTCGTTCAATGGCCAGGGTCAACGGCGGCGTGGTGTATTCCGCAAATATGGCCGACTGTGAGGGCGGGCACAAACCGGCGTGAGTAGGTTAAACGTTGAGTTTTATAAGGGCACCACGGGGTGACCAGCCCCTCCCCACCCAGCCCCTCCCCACCCAGCCCCACCCCTCCCACCCCCCACCCAGCCCCACTCTCCCCACCCAGCCCCTCCCCTCCCCACCCAGCCCCTCCCCACCCTCCCCACCCTCCCCACCCAGCCCCTCCCCACCCTCCCCTCTCCACCCAGCCCAACCCCTCCCATTTTTGGATGCACGACGGACGGACGGACACAATAATCCCCTGTGGGCTGGTGGAACCAGGTGGTTCCTACCAGTATTAACAAATCACTCTTTAATCACCATCAAAAAAGTAACTTGCACCACCATACCTAAAACCACCGTTAAGGGAAAGAACGGTGACCTCCGACCACCAGGAACAACTTCTGCAGATTTTCTGAGCATTTCTGCGAGGTCTTTGTGGAGGGGAAACCCCTCGGCCCAGATAATAGCATAGGGCAAGGTGAGGCTGCGGTGCCTCAAATATTGGAGCACTTGCCCCCAACATTCTGTTACGACTACACAGAGGAGTCAGAGTCACGCTCGATTCGCTGCTGAATGGCGGAGTTGGTGGGGAGGAAGGTCTAATGCCTTAAGCGACCTTCTCCACGCCAGGTGATTGTGGTGAGTTTGGTGGAGGTGGGGGGGGGGCATAGGAGGTGCAGTACAACAGATGGGGCACTCCAGACTCCACGAGGAGGCAGAGTAGCCCCAAACTAGCGTATGCACGGTGGCTCGAAGCTACGAGTCTATTTATAGAGAGGATGAGACTGGTTAATCTCTCTCGCCCTCTCTCTGTGTCGCCACCACCATCACCATCATCATCCGATTAGAGAGGAATACACGGGGAGAGAAACACACAGAGAGACAAGGTGAGTGTTAGAGAGACGGAGAGAGAGAGACAATGTGAGCAATACAAAGAGAGACACGGGAAGAGAGACGCACAGAGAGAAGGTGAGTGTGAGACACACAGAGAGAGAGAGACAATGTGAGTGAAACACAGACAATATGAGTGTTAGAGAGAGAGAGACGAGGTGAGCGATACAGGGAGATAGACACGGGAAGAGAGACGCAGATAGAGAGAGAAAGGTGAGTGCGAGTGAGAGATCCGGGGAGAAAGACAAGGTGAGCGTGAGAGAGACACGGAGAGAGAGGGACACTGGGAGAGGCATAGAGGAACAGAGAGACACGGCGAGGGAAATACACACAGAGAGACAAAGCGAGACGGAGAGACGGGGTGGGGGGAGACACGGGGAGAGAGAGACACACACAAGGTGTGAGAAAGAACGATATATAGAGAGACAAGGTAAGTGAGAGATAGAGCGGCATACAGGGAGAGAGATACAAGGTGACAGAGAGTGACATAGAGACAGAGAGGGACACACAGGGACACACAGACAGAGAGAGACATACATAGAGAGACAGAGAGAGACAAGACACAGTGAAACACAGAGACACACAGATAGAGAAGGTGAGCCACAGAGACGTAGAGAGACAGACAGACTGAGACAGACTGCGACAAAGAAACAGAGAGACAAAGAGGCACAGATAGCGAAACAGAGAGACAAGACAGTGAAACACGGAGACACAGAGAGAGGAACACAGACAGACAGAAACACAGATAGACTGAGACAGAGAGACGCGACATCCGTGCGGTGTAGTTAGCGAGCGCCCATTATCGGCACCATCACCACCACCACCACAGTTGACTGATCAACCTCCATTTCTGGTTGTTTCGTGCAGGGATGGTGACCTCCACCTCCTTCACCCCCATCTGCTCCTTCCCCACCCCATCCACCTCCTCCTCCACCACCTCCCTCACCTCCACCTCTTCCTCCCCTTTCTCCCTCACCTCCACCTCTACCCCTTCCTCCACCTCTTCCTCCACCACCCTCTCCACCTCTCCCCCTTCCCACACCTCCTCCTCCAACACCTCCTCCATCTCCACTTTTTCCTCCCCTTCCTCCCACACTTCCACCCCCTCCACCTCATCCTCCACCCCCTCCACCTCTTCCCCTCCCTCCACCTCATCCTCCACCACCTCCACCTTCGCCACCTCTTCCTCCCCTTTCTCCCACACTTCCACCTCTTCCTCCACCTCTTCACCTTCCTCGACCTCCTCCTCCACCACCTCCACCTTCGCCACCTCTTCCTCCCCTTTCTCCCACACTTCCACCTCTTCCTCCACCTCTTCACCTTCCTCGACCTCCTCCTCCACCACCTCCACCTTCGCCACCTCTTCCTCCCCTTTCTCCCTCACCTCCACCTCTACCCCTTCCTCCACCTCTTCCTCCACCACCCCCTCCACCTCTCCCCCTTCCCACACCTCCTCCTCCAACACCTCCCCCATCTCCACTTTTTCCTCCCCTTCCTCCCACACTTCCACCCCCTCCACCTCATCCTCCACCACCTCCACCTCTTCCCCTCCCTCCACCTCATCCTCCACCACCACCACCACCACCTCCACCATCTTCTCCTCGACCTCGGGCAGGAGCCCCCCACGGCTTCTCTGGGCCCCCGGGCGGTCCCCCCAGACCTCTCTGCTGCTCTTCCTCTTGATCCTGCCCCTGCTGTTGCTGCTGGTGGTGGTGGGTGGTGCGGGAGCGGCGTGCCCAGCCCAGTGCAGCTGCGTCTACACGGGTCGCGGGGGCGAGAGGGGGACCCGGTAAGATTGGGGGGGGGGCCTTTGTGGTGGTGATGAGAGGATGGAAGACTTGGTGAATGAGTGGGGGTTCCGTGCTGGTGGAGGTAGTTTTGGTGCGTATAGAAAGCAGTCCGGCAAAACAACCCCCGACCTCCTTGGTGGTGCCGGACGGTAACTCTGTGATGAACAATACCATGGGAGGTCGGGGGCGGGGGAAGCCAAATTCAATTGGCTATTCTCCTAGTGGCGTTTGTAGCCAACACAGTGGCCAATGGGGGATCTGGAAAGGCGTCAGGGGCTGGCCCACGTTCAACCTAAGCATCACTAAACTATGTGGAACAAATGTAACTAAGCTTGTACTGAAGGCACCAGGGGGATAGGCGTCTATGACGTCTCCTGGCCAAACCCCATTTGGCGGAGCCAGGAGACCAAAACTGCACCCTCGGGGTTCCTCGGGAAATGGCAAAAAAGCCACTGCGAGTGGCTAAATGGGAATGTTTGAATGCTCACTCCAGAGGAGAGGCTGCCACTCCTCTGTCGTGAGCTGGACCAGTATTGCCTGGATCTCTGTGGTATTCAGGAGGTCCGGTGGACTGGCTTTAGCTCCAGGCACCATGAGGAGTGGACAGTCCTCTACTTGGGGCAAAAACTGCCAAACAATAGGGAGTGGCTCTTCTTTTGAACAAAAGAATGAAGGGAGTGTGGGAGAGTGACAGTGAGGTGTAGGAATCTGTAAGCCCCAGGGTACTGTGGGCTTGCCTCCCCATCAACGTGAATCAAGGAATGGTGGTGGTGGTGGTTGCTTATGCCCCGACAAAAGATGAACATGAGTAGAAGGATGCAGGCAAGACTGATGATTTATATGCCTTCTATGACCTCCTGTCACAAGTGTTAGCTAAAGTCATCCTGTTGGGTGACTTTAATGCCCAAGTAGGTCATGACACTGGCATCTGGGCTGGAGTGATTGGAAGGCATGGGCCAAATCAGCTCAATAACGACGGTAGGAGACTACTAGACTTCTGTGCAGCCTATGGGCTTGTCATTACCAGCACACAACATCATGGATGCATGCCAGGTCCAAGCAAGAATATCTGCTGGACTATTTAGTGATGGAACAGTGGACGTGGGCCCATTTCCTTGGCGCCAGGACATACCGTGGAGCTGATCTGCCCACTCACCATCGGCTTGTCATCTGTAAGATGCGCCTACCATTATTCCACTCTGGTAATGGGTGTCCATCTAAGACCCAATTCAATCCCACAGTGGCCTGGTCTCAGATAGCTGATGAAAGTTGCCAGTGAGAATTGGGAAGCGTCCATCAGACACTGGCAATCCAGTGTCTGAAACCAGGAAAAGCGCCGGACAGAGATGATCTCCCAAGCAAACTGCTAAGGGAGGATGGTGTTTCTGTGCAGACTGCCCTACATGACATCATTATAAGTCTGGACCACTGGACGGATTCCGTAGGATTAGAAGGATGCCCTGGTGGCCCCCCTTTTTAAGAAGGGGACCTGCACAGACTGTAACAACTACCGAGGAATCTCCATCCTCAGTGCGGCAGGAAAGGTCCTGGCAATAATTATTCAACATCGCCTTTCCAGGCAAGCTGAGGAGAGGTTTGCAGAGCCCCAATGTGATTCCAGGCCAGGGTGGTCCTGCACAGATGCCAGATTTTCTCTCCATCTGCTACAGCAAAGGTGTGTAGTGACATCGAGGATGTCACTGCATGGTGCCTGGCCCGGGAGGGACGTGGCGTGCGATGTCCTTACATCACCGACAGCGCCGGGTGGGTTGCCGTGTGATGCCGGTTCTAGCATAGCAAGGCGTGTGATGCACCGTCATCGCGTACACCCTGTAGGTGGGTGTAGTACCACCCCTAGCAGGGCTTGGTTAGCGCTGGAATAGCGCCGGCACCACGCATAGCGTGTAGTGCACAAGGGGGAGTGGGAGAGTGTCAGCCCAGGAGCAGGGTTGCCCAGGACCATGGCACTCTGGTTGACCCTGTAGACACGTGATGCGGAGTATCCACAGAGAAGACCCCAGGTTGGGGGGGGGGGCTAGGGGGTGATCACCTGTCCAGGAAGAGCTCTCGAGGGGGATCGAGAAGGAAGCTAGAACGCTCGAGAAAGCGGGCGGGGCCGAGGGCGGAGCCAGCCCCGACCCGGGAGGATATAAGGTGGGTCCCTGAGAGGGACCGGGGTCGCTTCGTTCTACAAGCTGGAAGCTCCACGTCTACAAGCTGAAAGTTCTACGTCCTATGAGGCATCAACACGTGGTCGGGGACACGAGTGAAGGTCCGTACCTTCATAGATGTAACTCCTACGTATAGTGTAGTTAGCTGGGTGGTCAACACCCTAGGCTGTATCTGGTAAAGGGGCAGTTACCCGTTCGTGTTAACGTGTTGATGTTAAATAAATGTGTTGCCTCTAAAGAATAACGTCTGCGACTCACTACACGTGTATGGAATTCTAACAGGACCTACATCTCTGCTTTATTGAGCTGGTCAAGTCCTATGATACCATCAATAGGCCAGGGCTCTGGTTTGTTCTTAGTGCTTCCTGACTCTCTGCTCACATTCATTAAGGACCTTCATGATGGTGGGCAGGCGCGGGTAAAGATACGTGGCTGGGAGTCAGAGCCATTCCCTGTTCACCTTGGCATGCGACAGGGATGTCCTCTGTCGCCCACATTCATCTCTCTCTCCCCATCTCCCAATCTCTCTCCCCGTCTCTCTAGCTATGTCCTATGCACAGACCCGGACATGTCCACCTAGCCGTGGGTTGTGCCGGGCGACTCTGTCCGCCTGCTGATGTCCCACACACTTGTCTGCCGGGTTACGTCCGGGTTGTTCTCCTACCTGCCTCTCTCCCCGTGTCTTTCTCTCACCCTATCTCTCTCCCTTTCTTTCTCTCTCTCTCCCCTGGCCTCTCTAGCTCTGTGAGATGGAACAGATGGAGATTCATCTCTCTGTCTATCTGTCTCTGTCTCCCTGTCCCTCTCTCCCTGTCTCTTTTTCTCTCCCCCTCTCTTTCTCTCCCCATGTCTCTCCTTTTCTCTCTCTTTCTGTCCTCATCTCTCTATCCCTGTCTCTCCCCCTGTCCATCCCTTACTCCCTGTCTCTGTGTCTCTCTAGCTCTGTGCTGTGCACGGACCCGGACATGTCCACCCTACCTTGGGACGTGCCGGGCGACTCTGTCCGCCTGCTGGTGTCCCGTACGCTTGTCCGCCGGGTGCCATCCGAGTCGTTCTACTACCTGCCGGAGCTGCGCTCGCTCACGCTGTCATGCAACCGCCTGTCAAGCATCTCCCACGGCGCCTTCTTCAACCTCAAGCTGCTCCGGGAGCTTCGCCTGCCGGGTACGATGACATGGAAAGGCATGGAGATGAGACGAGATGAAGACGAGATGCAGAGACAAGATGGAGACACGGAGACGAGACGGAGACATGGAGAGATGGAGACACAGAGACGATACGGAGACGAGACACGGAGACGAGACACGGAGACGAGACATAGAGACGAGATGGAGTTGAGACATGGAGAGACGGAGACACAGAGACGAAACGGAGACAAGACACCGAGACGAGACGGAGTTGAGACGGTGTTGAGACACAGAGAGACGGAGACACGGAGACGAGATGGAGACGAGACACAGAGACGAGACACAGAGACGCGAGACGCAGAGACACCGAGACGAGATGGAGTTGAGACATGGAGAGACGGACACACGGGGACGATATGGAGATGAGACGGAGACAGGGGGATGAGATGGAGACGAGACGCAGATATGCGAGACACGGAGACACTGAGACATGGAGACGCGAAAACACGGAGATGCAGATACACGGAGACACAGAGACAAGACACGGAGACACGCAGACGTGGAGATGCGGAGACACGGAGATGTAGATACACGGAGACATGGAGACAAGACACGGAGACACGCAGACGTGGAGATGCAGAGACACGGAGATGTAGATACACGGAGACACGGAGACATGGAGACGCGAAGACACGGAGCGCTCGAGGAGAGAGACACATGTCACATACCCTGTCTCTCCCCGTGTCTCTCTCTCTCCGTGTCTCTCTCCCCGTGTCGCTCTCCTCGTGTATCTCTCTTCCCGTTTATCTCTCTCCCCGTGTCTTTTCTCCTTGTGTCTCTCGCTCCCCGTGTCTCTCTTTCGATCTCTCTCTGCCCGTGTCTCTCTCCGTGTCTCTCTCCCCCCGTTTGTCTCTCTCTTTCTAATGTCTCTCTCTATCTCTCTGTCTTTCTCCCCCCCCCCCCACCCCCATTTCTCTCTTTTTTACGATCAGAGGAAACAAGAAGATGATCGGTGTAGTCGGCACTTTGCTTCGTTCATCATTTCGTTTTTTTAATATTTTGCTTTATGTTAACCCCCTCCCCCCTTTTGAAATGAAAGATTTCACTCTTTTCCCCGTTACTCTCTCTCCCCGTGTCTCTCTCTCTCCCTGTGTCTCTCTCCCCGTCTCTCTCTCCCCGTGTCTTTCTCCCCCCATATGTATATCTTTCTCCCTGTCTCTCTCTCTCTCTCCCTGTCTCTGTCGATCTGTCTCCCCGTGTCTCTCCCCCCCTCGCCTCTCTCTCAGGGAATGTCCTCACGTCTTTCCCGTGGGAGAGTCTCCAGGAGACTCCGTCTCTGCGTCTCCTCGACCTCAACGGGAACCGAATCAGCTCCCTGCCTGCCGAGTCAGCTCGGTGACTGACATAATCACGGATTGATTATTGGGGAAAACAAACTAATTTATTTACAACTGCTGCTGCTTCTTGTTGTTGTGTTTAGTTTGTTGTTCGACGTACGGTGCGAAAGATGTTCAACATACATACATGCATTCACTACTATATACTACACCAGTATACACTACTATACACCACTACTATACACTACATTAGTATACGCTACACAACTCTACCCTACACTACTATGCCCTACACTACACCAATATACTACATTGAAAATGTATTTCTTTAGAATTGATTGTTGTGTGTACATTTTTGTCTTTCCCCCACACCTCCAATTAGCACGGTTGGCTGCGTACGGTGCGAAAGAAGTTCAACATACATACAATATATATACGAGGGAGAGACACGAGGAGGGAAGGAAAGAGAGAGACACATGGAAAGGGAGACAGACATGGTGGGAGAGAGCGACACAGGGGGAGGAAGAGACACAGGGAGAGAGAGACGTGGAGAGAGATACGGGGAGGCAGAGAGAGACATGGCGAGAGAAATAGACACACAGGGTGTGATGTTGATGTTGTTAATGATGATGTTGCTGATATTGATGTTGTTGATGATGTTGATGATGATTATGTTGCTGATATTGATGTTGTTGATGATGATGATGTTAATGATGATGTTGCAGGTTCGTGTCTGACCTCTCGACCTTTGACCTGTCTGGTAACCGCCTTGTGACGCTGCCCTCTGACCTCCTCGAGCTGTGGACATTGTCAGCGCCTACACAGGCACAGGGTAAGGGTCACACAGGGTCACATGGGGTCAGATATACACGGGGTCACGGGGTCAGAGATTCACAGGCTTACGAGGTCACACAGTCATGTGCGCAATGAGGGACAGGTCGCAGTGCCACCGGGTCAGAGAGTTACCGGATCATCGGAACACGGGGACTTGCCTTCACGAGGTCAGAGAGAGACACGGGCAGAGTGAGAAACAGGGAGAGAGTGAGACACACTAACCCCACCCTCTACCCCTGTGACCCCCGTAGTAGGCGAGGGGCTGGAGGGAGACGGGGACCCGGACCGAGGACCCGTGACCCCCATTTCTCGGACACCTGTGCGGCTCATCCTAGGTACGATGGCCGTGTCGGTGGGGCGGGGGGGGTCACGATGGCCATGTCAATGGGGTTCATAATGGCCATGTCAGTGGGTAAGTTACCGATGGCCATGTGGGTGGGTGAGTTCACGATGGCCATGTAGGTGGGTGAGTTCACGATGGCCATGTAGGTGGGTGAGTTCACAATGGCCATGTAGGTGGGTGAGTTCACGATGGCCGTGTGGGTGAGTGGGTTCACGATGGCCATGTGGGTGGGTGAGTTCACGATGGCCATGTGGGTGAGTGGGTTCACGATGGCCATGTGGGTGGGTGAGTTCACGATGGCCATGTGGGTGGGTGGGTTCACGATGGCCATGTGGGTGAGTGGGTTCACGATGGCCATGTGGGTGGGTGGGTTCACAATGGCCATGTGGGTGGGTGGGTTCACGATGGCCATGTGGGTGGGTGGGTTCACGATGGCCATGTGGGTGGGTGGGTTCATGATGGTCGTGTGGGTGGGTGGGTTCACAATGGCCATGTGGGTGGGTGGGTTCACGATGGCCGTGTGGGTGGGTGGGTTCACAATGGCCATGTGGGTGGGTGGGTTCACGATGGCCGTGTGGGTGGGTGGGTTCACAATGGCCATGTGGGTGGGTGGGTTCACGATGGCCGTGTGGGTGGGTGGGTTCACAATGGCCATGTGGGTGGGTGGGTTCACGATGGCCGTGTGGGTGGGTGGGTTCACGATGGCCGTGTGGGTGGGTGGGTTCACGATGGCCATGTGGGTGGGTGAGTTCACGATGGCCATGTGGGTGGGTGAGTTCACGATGGCCATGTAGGTGGGTGAGTTCACGATGGCCATGTAGGTGGGTGAGTTCACAATGGCCATGTGGGTGGGTGAGTTCACGATGGCCGTGTGGGTGGGTGGGTTCACGATGGCCGTGTGGGTGGGTGAGTTCACGATGGCCGTGTGGGTGGGTGAGTTCACGATGGCCGTGTGGGTGGGTGGGTTCACGATGGCCATGTGGGTGGGTGGGTTCACGATGGCCATGTGGGTGGGTGGGTTCACAATGGCCATATGGGTGGGTGGGTTCACGATGGCCATGTAGGTGGGTGGGTGAGTTCACAATGGCCGTGTGGGTGGGTGGGTTCACGACGGCCATGTAGGTGGGTGGGTTCACGACGGCCATGTGGGTGGGTGAGTTCACAATGGCCGTGTGGGTGGGTGAGTTCACGATGGCCGTGTGGGTGGGTGAGTTCACGATGGCCGTGTGGGTGGGTGAGTTCACAATGGCCATGTGGGTGGGTGAGTTCACGATGGCCATGTGGGTCGGTGAGTTCACAATGGCCATATGGGTGGGTGGGTTCACAATGGCCATATGGGTTGGTGAGTTCACAATGGCCGTGTGGGTCGGTGAGTTCACAATGGCCATGTGGGTGGGTGGGTTCACAATGGCCATGTGGGTGGGTGAGTTCACGATGGCCATATGGGTGGGTGGGTTCACAATGGCCGTGTGGGTTGGTGAGTTCACAATGGCCATGTGGGTGGGTGGGTTCACAATGGCCATGTGGGTGGGTGAGTTCACGATGGCCATGTGGGTGGGTGGGTTCACAATGGCCGTGTGGGTCGGTGAGTTCACAATGGCCATATGGGTGGGTGGGTTCACGATGGCCGTGTGGGTGAGTTCACGATGGCCATTTGGGTGAACACCCAGCGGCGACCGAAGATTAGGGTCTTAACCTGATCTCCTCCCCGTATCTCTATCCTTCTCTCTCACGCACCTGGGGGGGGGGGGGGGGGGGTCAGAAATTTGTGACGATGTGTGACGAGGGGGGGAGAGGGTTGAGAAATGTGACGTCACGTCAAAATGCGCAAATTTAAATAAATATAGACAACACGTTCTACTTAATTAAATAGACTTTTAATGTTTTCTCTTACAACATCAGAGTGCAGCGCCACATTAAATACGCACTACAATGACAATCGTTTAAAGCGATTTGAAGCATGTTTTTTTTGAGAGAGTGACGTCATATTTGAGGGGGGGGTCTGACTTTTTGTGACGCCGTGTGACGATGGGGGGGGGGGGGTCAAAAATCGTCCAAAATTGCGTAACTTCATTTATGGACGGCCCCTCTCTCCCCGTGTATCTCTCTCCCCGTGTCTCTCTCTCACTGTCTCTGTAACCTGGGTGGTTATGTACTTGTTAAATTGTGCATATTTTCGCACTTCAGTATTATTAGAACCTCTTTATTTTCTTTGAACATATTTTTTTATAAAGTGCTGAGGTGATGACCAGTGTGATGGAGAGACTTCACGTGAACACGATCACTGATCGATTCCATTCGGTGTGATCGATTCGGTGTGATTGAGTAGGCATGTTACGTCACCGATTTTAGAATCGGCTCGGCGTGGCTCAGGTGAGACGCTGAATGAGGGAGCTCCGTAAACATTTCACTTGTAACCGCAAAATTAACACTTGAATCTAAAGTAATTGATGAGGATAAAGTAATAATTTGTACTTCTAGATTTGAAGCTTTCGTGACTGCAAGGATTCATATTCTTGGGTTTTTTCGGTAAAGTCACGTAGGTAAAAATTTAAAATTAATACAGCTGTCGTGCTGTGACGGTTCCACCTGAAGATGGAAGCCTGTGTTGCCTCCGAAACGTCGTTATTTTTATTTTGTTTTTATTTTACTTTAATTAATTTTAATTTTAATTTTTTACCTATGTGACTTTACCGAAAAAACCTAAGAATAAGTACTAAGTGCGTACTACCTGGAAACCTTTACAATGAAGGTTTTGGAGATTAAATTTTGTTGTGAGAGTTTAAAAAAGTAAATATTAGTAAAGTACGAATAATTCTAAACCTGCAATTAATCCCATATGCGCAGGGATTGATCAGTGAGGTGTAGGGCGTGAAGTTGACAGCACATTTGGTCGTTTCAGGTATAAGATTACTTTCTTTTGAATAATGTGTTAACGGGCGCACGGGAAACCTGATGGGAGGGCGTTACTCGCATGAGGCATATTATATTATTTTTACGAGTAAATGTAGCATGTTTGAATGCGCAGGGGAGTCATCTATTGTAACAATCGATGGATGACTGGAATACTGGTGATGAAACAAAAATTGTTATTTTGTGATAAGTTGTGTTTTTCCCCTTTTTTCTGGCAACAAAACTGAAACCTTTTTTGAGCTGTACGCCTTTTGGCGTCCTCTGGTTGAGCACCAATTGGGTCGAGGCTCAAAAGAAAGCCGTCCCTTGGTGTGGACCAATCAGTTTCAAGGACAATGCTTATATTATCATAGTATGTTTTTTGTTTGCATTTTGACTGCAAGTATTGTGGTTAATGCAGACATGAATCCTTGTAAAGGGTTTCAGTTTTGTTGCCAGAAAAAATGGGAAAAACCCTATTATTGTGATAAGTTGCATTAATCTTCTTGGTTTTTTCGGTAAAGTCACGTAGAAGGGAAGAAATAAAATAATAAAAATAAAATATTATATTATTTTATTATGTTTTATTTTTATTATTTTATTACTTCCCTTCTACGTGACTTTACCGAAAAAACCAAGATGAATCCCTGCAGTCACGAAAGCTTTAAGTCGAAATTTAAGTTGCATTAAGTTTGTATCTTTCAATTATATTATTAAGTGGTCAAGCGGAGGGCTCAAAATGGACACTCGGCGGCTTCCGAGTTAAAACGTACAGATTCGCATGTAGTTGTGGATTTTAGAATCCGCTCGGCGTGGCGCAGGGATTTGATCAGTGAGGCGCGGGTGGCGTGAAGTTGACAGCACATTTGGTCGTTTCAGATGGTCCGACATGCTCGTGTGCTGGAGAGGTTGGTTCAATAAACCCACCGTGTGTGAGCGGAGTCTCCTCCCGTGTTGCACACTCGAAATGAAGGACCTGGACCGGTGCTCCAAATCGAGTGCAAACATATTTATTGTCTCGATTTAAAGCTTTCGTGACTGCAGGGATTCATCTTCTTGGTTTTTTCGGTAAAGTCACGTAGAATGGAAATAATAAAACAATAAAAAAGAATTATATTATATTATTTTAATATGTTTTATTTTTATTGTTTTATTATTTCCATTCTACGTGACTTTACCGAAAGAACCAAGAAGATATTTATTGTCGTAAATCTGTAAAAAATATGTAAAACGTGTCACACACACTTTCGTCATCTGGCCACATGGCCTCCCAGCACTGAACCACTTCTTGGACCACATCAATTCTAGACACCCATCCATCAGATTCACCATGGAAGTGGAGAAAGACGGTAAACTACCATTCTTGGATATTCTGTTTGAGAGGAGGCCTGACGGATCCTTGGGACATTCTGTTTACAGGAAAGCCACCCACACAGATTCCTACTTGAAACCGGATTCCCACCACCACCCATCTCAAAAGAATTCTCTCATCAAAACGCTATACCACAGAGCCCATGGCATTTCTGACCAACACCACCTGACCGGTGAATTAAGACATGTACATCGGACCCTCAGGATGAACGGATACTCTGACCGTACTATCCGCCAAGCTGTCTCTCCCACCACACAGGAACAGCCACATGAAACTCCGACCAAAACTATCACGTTACCATACATAGCAGGCGTGACCAAAAAGATCTCCAAAATTCTAAACAAACATAAGATCCAAGTCCGATTCAGTACAGTGCATAAAATCCGTGATCTGATTCCATCTGTGAAGGATGTCGTTCCTGACTTACAGTATCCTGGAGTCTACAAATTGAGTTGCATTTGTGGTGATTGCTACATTGGAGAAACGAAACGTCATGTTGCTGATCGTGTCCGCGAGCACAAGTCAGATCTGAAACACGGCAGAACTGATTCTTCGGCCGTTGCCGATCATTGCTACAACTCAGTGGGCTCTCATGAAATTGTCTTTTCCTAGACCAAGGTTCTCTGCAAACCTCCTGGCTCCCATCAAAGGTTTGTACACGAAGCCATACAAATATACAAACACAGACATAATTTCAACCGTGATGATGGGTACAAACTTAGTAATCATTGGAAAGATGTTATTAACCACGCAAAAAAGACTTAATTACACTTTTTTGACCATCTTATCTGACAGGCACTAGTTTACTTTACTTTACCGAGTGTTAACATCCCCAGTGTTTAACAGTAATCTCTTCATTGTTCAGCCAGCATTGGTATAAACATACGCATTTTCTTTTCTTTTCTATCATGTGTATCAGACCTCCCCCTCCCCCCCTCTCTGTCCAATGCGTTGGCGTGGGCAGCAGTGTGTCGCTTGCGCACAATAGCTTCCACGCCGTCGCCCACCCTTTTTTGGCCCCTCTCTCCCGATACTTTCCATTCATTGGCTACCACATTCTGATGAGCCCCCCCCCTCTCCTCCCCCCTCAACTCGCTTTTAAGGGATTACATCTTGAATCATTGCCTCACTTGATGCAGCTAATCCGGCTGTGACTGTCCCACCTGATGACGGAGACTTGTGTTGCCTCCGAAACGTCGTGATCTTTATTTTATTTTATTATTTTATTAATTTTGATGTTTTACCTACGTGACTTTACCGAAAACACCTAAGAATATGTGTCACACACAGCAAACCTCAACCGAGTTTCCATTTTCTCTTAAACCCAATTCTACTATTGAAAAACCATCTTTGTCTTTGACAGTAACCTTTGCACTTCACTATTCGAATATAACTTTAATCCTAAGCTGTATGTCTATCGATACCATCGACTTATATCGGTATCTTACACCATTATCTGTACTGTATGTGTACAGTGTAGTACTGTACTTCACACCATTTTACAACTTATTCCTATACATGTGTTCTATTCTCAAAAGCATTGCAAGTAGTCATACTCTGGGTGCATGGGCATGGTTATAGAATAAACAGTGTTAGGGTTAGATAATTACAAGTATTAACGAGAGAACGTCATCCTTTACAGTGCACAGTGCTAAACCCCCTCCTAGTGAATATATCACAAACTAACAATTCAAATTCTAGATTTGAAGCTTTCGTGACTGCAAGGATTCATACTCTTAGTTCTTTAGCCCCCCCCCTTCCAATACGTTATCAGTGCACCAACAGGGACATGCGCACAAACACGTCCACATCGACACCTACGAGCACCTCGTGCTCTCTTTTAGCCCCGCCCCCCTCCCGATACGTTACATTCATTGGCTACCACATTCTGATAAGCTCCTCCCCCCCTCTCCTCCCCCTCAACTTGTATTTAAGAGCTTGCATCTTGAATCCCTGCCTCACTTGATGCAGCAAATCTGGCTGTGACGGTCCCACCTGATGACGGAGACTTGTATTGCCTCCGAAACGTCGTGATTTTATTATTTTATTTGTATTAAGTTTAATTTCATTTTTTACCTACGTGGCTTTACCGAAAGAACTAAGAGTATAACAATTCAAAGCCAAGCTTGAAGTCTAGAACAAGTCTAGAACATTTCTATAATGATCAAAAACAACCTTTGGGTGCTTTACCTGTAAAATGCAACAGCACGTGTGTCACACACAGCAATCCTCAACCGAGTCGCCATTAACCACGTGACTGGTGTACAAGTCCGGTTAATCAAGAACCCTGCCAGCCACCCACAGGCCCAACTCAGTTATCGCAAGCTGGTGTACACACGTGCATTGATGTACTGCACATCACATAATGACTTTCACAAAACCACACTTTACTCCCTTGCTGCACGAGGAAATAATTAAAAGAGTGGTCTATTCCTACACTCTCCCCCACAGAATGAGTGTCGTCTCGACACTCCATTTTTCCCCTTGCAAACCTTTTGCAGTCTTTTTCCTTAAACTGGTCATGAAAGGAGTTTATTAAATCGTGATAACAATTTCTCTAGGGATGATATCCCTTCCAAGATAGAGCCACTCCATAAGCGCTCTATTTTGGGTGTGCTCCAACTCTTTGTGCACGGAGAGACAGGAGCCCAAACATTGTATTATGCTTTTGGAATTACCAGACACTCTGGTATTATTAAACCATGCTTCACATTTTACTGACCAGAAATGGTTAGGATTATTTTCCCAATACCTGTCAAGATTAAATCCTTTGCAGGTTGTTAAGGCCCTGTGGAATTTAGCTCTTAGGTATTTACTTATCGGCCTACCAACATACTGGAAAACTTTTCCACACCATTTTTTTCATCTTAAGCAATAACCCATTCTTAACATTTTAAACACAACACTTAAAAAAAAACATCTTAAACAACTTAACAACCATATGACCACAGCTTATAGTTTGTCTTGATCACCCATTTTGTAGTCAAAAGTCACTTATTTCACCATGGTCTCCAGTAGCAACCACCAGCTATCCCTTGTGCTATCGGGCTCCTTCTCACGATGGTAGGTTCGCCCAAATTGTCCTAAGTGAGTGTCTTTGGCTGTCTCCTCTCCTCTCTTTTTGAGGGTGGCGTCTCCTGTTGTGATGACTACTCTCATCCTCTTCATTACTCTGTTCCAAGTCCTTTGCAGATTCACTTGCTGGACTCAACTGCTCCCCCAATTATTTATATCCAAAACGGTCTCAGTGTATTCTGATCCCTTATGTGAAGCTTTGCCCATTCTTTTAATAATGCCCCCACGTCTCGGTTTTCTGTCTGGCTTGCTTTTACTGTGGGCCTTTGATTTTTGCCTTTGTACTCCAATACTTTGTCAATTACTGGGTCTCTTTGCTTGGCTTATCTGAGTTTACCCCTTGGGATCAGTTGCACCGAGAAAGCTAGTGAGTCACAATCCTCCTGTATTTAAATAGCATGGAGTGTTATCAATCTGGACCAGGCTGCTGATTCCTCATGCTGAATGGTGACTCCCTGCATTGTGGCACTAATCACATCTGGGCTGACTTTTTCAGTGCACTGAGCTATGAATCCATCAATGCCCAGTGGCATCCTTGATCCCTGCCTGTCACGTGGGAGACCGGAGTTCAATTCCCCGACGGGGAGCCAAGTGTGGCACATTAGGAATGGACCACTATTTTAATTATTTCCTTGTGCAGCAAGGGAGGATTAAAGTGTGGTTTTGTGAAAGTCTTTTATCTGGCAACAAAACTGACACCTTTTTTTACAAGGAGTCATGTTTGCATAGACCACATCTGGTCCAACCCATTTGAGACTAGGCTCTAAGGAAAGCTGTCTCGGGTGTGGACCAATCAACTTCAAGGACAGTGCATGCATTATCAGAGTTATGTTTTTTGTTTGCATTATGACTGCAGGTATTGTGGTCTATGCAAATATGACTCCTTGTAAAAAAAGGTGTCAGTTTTGTTGCCAGATAACAGGGTAAAAAAACAATTATCATATTTTTTTACTGGCAAATGAGGTTCCAATGGTGTTTGTGAAAGTCCTTATGTGCTGTGCAGTACACAAAAGCACGTGCGTCACACAGCAAACCTCCACGAGTCGCCATTAACCACGTGACTGGTGTACAAGTCCGGTTAATCAATAACCCTGCCAGCCATCCACAGGCCCAACTCAGTTATCGCATGCTGGTGTGCACACGTGCATTGATGTACTGCACAGCACATAAGGACTCTGGATTCCTTGTGTCCAAGCGTGAGAGCAAGAAGATCACGCCGGAGAACCATCGGTTGTTATATTGTTCATTATTGTGTGCCCAAGAGGACGATCACTGCCAGGAAGAACCGAGGCACAGTGGGTGCGGATCACATCTCTCTGTCCCCGTTTCTCTTTCTCCTCGTCTCTCTCCCCGTGTATCTCCATCTGTCTCTCTCTCCTACAGCCCTGCAGGAGAACCCGTGGCTCTGTGACTGCTCCCTCTCCCGCCTTCTCCTCCTGGCTCGGAGCGCTATTGGGGGCACCGGAGGTCAGGGTCAAGGTCAGGGTCAAGCGTGCCCGGCTCCCCCTAGGGTCATCCTGATGGACCCTGACACGGCCTGCGGGGGCCCCGGGGACCTCGCGGGAGTTCCCATGAGACTGGCCGGCATCGCGGTAGGAACCCCCAGCCCCACTGTGACCTTGAGCCAGCTGCTTGCTGATGAGACACTGAATGCGCAAAGTCGGTGGCGGTGTTTGTGCGCCGGATCCAGGCATACGTCTCTCATCAACCGCCTCACGCCTCTCCCTTTCTCTTCTCTCAATCTCCCCCCTCTCTCCTCCTCCACCTTCCCCTCCTCTCCATCCCTCCCCTCTTCCTCCAACCCCTCCCCATCTCCTCCCCCTCCTCTTTCCACTCGCCCCCTTTCCCTTCTCCCTCTCCATCCTCCTCCTGCTCCTCCTCCTCCTGTTTGTCCCTAAATCCCCCCCCCCCGTCCCTAAATCTCGCCCCCCGCCTCCTTCTCTTCCACCTCTCCCCCCACCCTCCTCTGCTTTTAAAATCCTTTATATTAAGTTCACTTGCTTGCTTGCTTACGACCGTGCAAATCTTTCGGTCGTTTTTTAACCCACTTCCCGTGATCCAATCGAGCTGACATTTTCCACACAGACTCGTTGTGCGTAACAATTAATGTTCGTGATAATTTTTTTTCCAAAATGTTACACTTTTTAGGACAAAAATATTATATTTAATTACCAATTGCTTAATGGTGCAATGCAATCATCTGACCCATAGGTGACAGCCATCTAAAGCCAGAGGACGAGAGGACTCTAGCCGCCACGCATATAAAGGATTTATAGTGAAAAACTTTGTTTTTACGGGTTTACTTGTTTCACTCTCCCAATGCCCCTGCCCCGTAATCTCCCTCCCCCCCTAGACCCCGTCTCCCCCTGGCGGGTGCCGCCCCCCTCGTGTGCAGGTCTCTGCCTCGCGCCTCACCTCTGCGCTGGGCTCCAGCCTCCTGCTGCGCTGTGACGCCAGTGGAACTCCAACGCCTACGCTGGAGTGGGCGCGGGGTGACGGGCGGTCACTCAACGCTACCGGTACACCCACTACTACTACTCACTAGCACAGCGGTCGGGAACCTATGGCTCACGAGCCATATATGGCTCTTCCAGTGACGGCATATGGCTCCCAGACAATTTTGAGTTGAAAAAATAATAATAAAAAAATCAGTTTGGAACTGATTTTAAAATACTTGTGATATTGCTTAATAATACTGTGTCATTTTAAAGTAAACAGAAATTAGTTTTGAAGATAAATTTCACGGGTCACGCCTGCATGAAGCTCAACCTCACCACGTATGAACCAGACTACAAGGCCATCAGCAAAACCATGCAGCACCAGAAGTCGCATTAAAAGTAAGACGTATTTAATTTATTATACGTTAAAAATACTATATGGCTCTCAATGAAATATATTTAGAAATATTTGGCTTGTATGGCTCTCCCAGTCAAAAAGGTTCCCGACCCCTGCACTATCACTACTACTCGCGACCACTATCACTACTACTACTGCCACTCACTACTAGTGGAGTGCCAATGCCGATGCTGCAGTGGGCACGTAGTGACCAGTACTCTACTACACACCATTTACTACTGCTTACTATCACTGCTCACTACCAGTGGAGTGCCAATGCCGATGCTGCAGTGGGCACGTAGTGACCAGTACTCTACTACACACCACTTACGACTGCTTACTATCACTGCTCACTACACCACTTACTAGCAATACTCATTACCACTCACCATCACTCACTATCACCACTCACAATCAGTACTACTACTACTGCCACTCACTACCAGTGGAGTGCCAATGCCGATGCTGCAGTGAGCACGTAGTGACCAGTACCCTACTACACACCACTTACTAATGCTTACTATCACTGCTCACTACACCACTTACTAGCAATACTCATTGCCACTCACTATCACTATCACCACTCACTACCACTCACTGCACCACTCGCTATCACTACTACTCACTTTCACTATCACCACTCGCTGTCACTCACTACTCACGACCAGTAATCACTGCCAGCGGAGCGCCAACACCACTACAATATATTATACACTACGCTATACATTACACTATACACTACACAAGACTCTACACTATGCACTACATTACATTATACACTAGGCAATACACTATGCTATAAACAATATAATATATACGCTATACATTACATTTTACACTACGCTATACACTACAATATATTATACACTACGCTATATACTACAATACATTATACACTACGCTGTACACTACAATACACTACACTATGCACTACAATACACTATACACTACGTTACACACTATGCTATACACCGCTGGTTGGTTCTCTCTGTAACCCATCTCTCTCGCTCACTGTATATCTCTCTAACCCTTCCCTCACTGTCTCTTTCTCTCTAACCCACCTCTCGCTGTCTCGGACGGTGCCATCGGCCGTGTGGCTCAGCCGAATCTCCCGAGGGGCACCAGACTCTGTGCGTGCGTTCTGCGGTGCCAGGGAAGGTCTAGCCCAGCCAGTACTTGCGCGCGGCTCAACCCCAATGTTCCGTCTTTTGGGGTCCATTTTTGAGGAGGCTGAAGGTGCATTTTTACAAGAGCAGTTTCATATACGTGGGGTTGGGAGTGCCTTACCTGGCTAATAAGCACCACGATGTTGCAAACTTCATCTGTTTCCCAAGCCAAAGATGGCGGTTTACAAGACCAGGAAAAAAGATGCCGCGAGGCGACACTGACGGCTGCTCTGTGGTGCCGATATTTCAGTGGCCTGGGCAAGGGGCGGCTTCGACTGGAGCACGCTGCGCCACTCCAATGCCGGCGACGTGCGTTGGTGCAAAAAAAGAAGAGGAAGAGCTCTTCCCTACCGAAATGATCGCCCGCAGCCACTGCCAACACCTACTGCCATGGCTTCGGGTGTCAAGATAGCCAGTCTGAACTGCAACAGTGCTCGCAGCGACAAAAGGTGGCACTGGGTCTGTCGCTTTCTCGACGAGCAGAGGGCAGACGTAACTTTCCTGTTGGGCTCACTGGGTGTCCAACAAAAGCAGCTTCAGCTCTAGCCAGCAATGGTGGTAAAACAAAAAGGCACAGGTCAGGGGCTCTCTGAGCCAGCACGCCACCACCAAGAAGGAGGTGGTACAGCACCTACAGAGCGAGCTTGCCTCTGCTCGGGGTGGAGCTGAGCTCATCCCAGAACACAAACTTGTCATACATGACCTCTCCTTCCAAATATTTCTTTCGATTACAAAACAAACCTGTGCACAACAACATTTTAAGCTTACAAACCCCAAAGGGAGAAACAGCCGCAGCTGAGGGGAACATCGCTAAGATTGCGAGAGAATTATATTTTTTTATTCACTACCGAAGGCATACATGACGAGGCTGTCCAGGAACTGCTAGACGAGGCCCTAACCAAGGGGACCCTGAGAGTGAGCGTCTGGAAAGCCTTGTCACCCCCAAGGAGCTCCACGCCACTATGAAAGGACTCGCAGGACGTCACCGCATTCTGCCGGGCAGTGACAGTCTACGAGAAGGCTTCTAGTGCCAAGGTTAACTGGCCGAAGTGTGAGGCTCTCTGTGTTTAGGGTCACAGTGTGCCGTGCATTATGTGCTCTTCCCAGGAGGAGTCAATTGGCAGGCCAAAGGGATCAAATACCTAGGAATTTAACAGGGGAAACCACGTCTCCCAAAATAATTGGACCGAATTGGTAAACACAATTGAGGCTAAATTGCTGTCTTGGGCATGCCTCGCTCCACTGATATCCTTAAGCGGGCGAGTGCTCATACCGAATAAGCTGGCAGCTTCTGTGCTGTGGCATAAGGCCAAAGCCCTCCAGCCCCCGGACTGGCTATTCACGAGAGCAAACCGGTCACTCACCCACTTTGTGTGGGCAAGGGCGGACAGGGCCTGGTGGATGTCTCTGCCAGAGTGATGAGCTTCAGACTGTGAGGTGGCTGCTCTATGAACGGGAGGAGCTACCCTGGAAGTCCCCGGCCCTCAGCCTGCTGAGAGACGCGGGGAGCGGGGGGGTGCCTGGGGTACGGGAGGGAGCTCTTCCTGTTGGACGTGGCCCTGGTCGACTACACGAGGCTGCAAGGGTATTACCAGAGCCTTTTTAATTAATGGCGGAGCCTTGAATGGAGCAGGGCGTGTCCGCACTGTGCCCTCCGACATTTCCTGCACAAACACTTGTTTTGCAATTGCCTCTTCAAAGGAATCAGAGGGGAGAGAACTCTAGCCCTCCGTTTCACCTCGCCAGGGGTGCGGATGGTCAGCGACCTCGGGAAGAGCCACAACCACCATTGCAAGTGGAAGACCATGGCCGAGATCAGTAGCACTGCGGGGCTCCGCTCCATGCTCGCTGGAGAGAAGCTGTTGCGGGAAGTGCTTGCAGCAATGTGGGAGCTGAGGCTTAAGCTGGAGGCGCTCGGAGTTGTACTTTTCCAGCACCTAGCCTCCCGGGCGCTGTGACTCAGGAAAGCTGCTCAAGCTTGAAGACTGCAAGGACGTGGCCCTCAAGAGCGCCCCAAAGAAAGCGCTCTATATGTGCTGTGTCAAGACACTACATTTTCAAGAACCTGGCCATCCTACCAGACATGAAATGGAGAGGCAATTTCTCTCCCCTGATCGAGGCCGCCCCCCAGTGAAAGAACCTGTACAAGCCCCATAGCCAAATGCTGCGGGGACCTCCAGTAGAGGTTGGCACACTGGGACGCTGCCTTCGGCAGTGTGGCTCAGCAGAATAGGCCCAGGGTCATTAGATTTTTGTGCGTTCTGTGGTGCGAAGGAGGATCTGGCCCACCAGTACTTGGGGTATCCACGGTTCAACCCAATGTTCTGGAGTTTGGGATCCATCTTTAGAAAGCTAGAGGTGCCTTTTAACAAGAGCTGGTTCACATATGGGGTGCCTTACCTGGCAAATAAGCGCCACAATATCGTAAACTTCGTCTGCACCCAAGCAAAGATGGCAGTTTACAAGACCTGACAAAAAAAAACTGCGAGGTGACACGGACGATGGCTGCTCGTTGGTGGAGATGTTGAGGGGTCTGCTCAAGGCACGGCTCAGGCTAGAGCGCACGTACCATTCCTATGCCGGGAAGCGCGTGTATTCCTTGTATGGTGGGGGCCTGGTCAAGCCCTCTGAACCAACACAAACGGTTCACTGATTTTTACGTTTTAACTAGTTAACTTTCGCAGGCTACGTGCGTGATGATGCAGTGCTTGCATTGCACGTGGCGGTGTGGCGCATGTGCCGCGGGTTGCAATTGTGATGTGCTGTACTCGATGTTGGTGATCCCGTATCGAAAGCGGCTCCAGAGCTATTGCTGCTGGCAGCAAGAAAAGTGGTTTAAAAGTCCAAAGTCTCTCTCTCTCTCTCTGAACCATCTCTCTCTCTAAACCAACTCTCTCACTCTGGCTCTCTCAGTGATCCAGGAGTCTCCGGATAGCGGCTCCCGCTGGTCTGTGCTCTCTCTGCCCGTGGTCTCCTACGGCGATGCGGGCGTCTACCTGTGCCGTGCGCGCAACATGGCCGGGACGGAAGACGCCATGATCTCACTCCGCGTGGTCGGAGTCCTCACCACCACTGCCTCACCTCCTCCACCTCCTCCTCCTCCTCGCAGCTATGGTGGGGGGAGGTGTGGTAGTGGGGATGGGTGGTAGTGGATGGTATTGGGAAGCGGTGGTAGTGGATGGTAGTGGGGAGGGGTAGTAGTTGGGAGGGTGGGTAGTGGTAGTGGGGAGGGTGGGTAATGGTAGTGAGGAGGGGTGGTAGTGGATGGTAGTGGGGAGGGGTGGGTGTGGGGAGTGGGGAGGGGTGGTAGTGGCGAGGTAATGGGCGGTAGTTAGGAGGGGTGGTAGTGAATGGTAGTGGGGAGGGGTGGTATTGGGTGGTAGTGGGGAGGGGTGGTAGTGGGGAGGGGTGGTAGTGGAACGGGGTGGTAGTGGAGAGGGGTGGCAGTGGGGAAGGGTGGTAGTGGGTGGTAGTGGGGAGGGGTGGTAGTGGGTAGTGGGGAGGAGTGGTAGTGTGGAGGGGTGGTAGTGAGGAGGGGTGGTAGGTGTCGGTGAGTGGATGAGTCAGTGGGTGAGTAGCTAGGTGAGTGGATGAGTAGGTGGGTGAGTAGCTAGGTGAGTGGATGAGTAGGTGGGTGAGTGACTAGTTGAGTAGATGAGTCAGTGAGTGAGTTGCTGGGTGATTGGCTAGGTGAGTAGATGAGTCAGTGCATGCGTGGCTAGGTGAGTGAAATAAGTCGGTGATTAATTGGGTGAGAAGGGACCCCCAAAAGGAAGGGGATAGCTCAGCTAGTGGGGTCTCCCTTTTCCAGGACGTGGTCCCTCTTCGGAGGCCGCTAGATCCCCAGTATCCCAGACTCCCTGACTGAACCCCCCAACTGCATCCCCTCCACAGACACGGGGACCGTTGGGATGTCAGAGGGAGCTGGGTCCAGAGAAGGGACTCGTGGGGATGCCTCTCGGGGTGAGGGAAGCCCCGGGCGGTTCAGCCGGCCACCGCTGCTGCGTCTGCTCAGGGAGTCCGAGGGGATGGACGCCGGGGGGGTGCCCAGGGGGGACCCCTTCAGCGTGCTCCTGGACTGGGCGACCGACGGGGACGAGCGGGGAGTAGGGGGCAGGGCAGATGTGGGGGGCGTGGGGAGACGGAGAGAGGAGGCAAGTGGCTTCTCCACACTCACTCCCCTCCACGCTCTCTCCTCCCTCTCTCCTCTCATCTCACTGAACTTCCCTTCTAACTCTCTACTCTCATCTGACTCTACTCCCCTCTCTCTCTCTCTCGCCTCTCACTCCACTCCACACACTCTCCTACCTTCTCATCTCACTCTACTCTCTTCACACTCTCCCCTTTCATCTCACTCTACTCCCCTCCACATGCTTCAGTGCCTCCTCTGCTCTACCACCATCACCATCACCACCATTATCATCACCACCACCAACAACATCCGCCGTTTGCCGTGACGTCACCACTCACAGGGGGTGACTACTTCTTCCAATATTTGAGGCACGGCAGCCCCAGCAGGGTTATTCCCATCTTGCCTGATGATGTTATTTTGGTTGAGGGATTTATCCTCCTCCCAAGAACTCATGGAAATGCTCCTGGGGGTTGGAGATCGTATTGCCATTCTTTCCCTTAAGGATGGTGAAAGGTGAGGAGATCCAAGCTACTTTAGATGGAATAAAATCGTGATTTGTGATTGCGGGCTACTGAGACAGATTCAATCTCCTCAGCAACCCGTGCCCACTACTCATCCTTCCAGTTCCGCACGGCTCTCCGAATCTCTGAGCAAATGCTTGGGTAAGCCTCCTCATTCTCCTATGTTGGATTTGTAGACGACCCACCAGAAAATCTGCTCCCTCAACCAGGGTCTATGGGGAGGTCTTGATCGCATACCCAAATGCAGCCATTACAGCTGCACGATCCACAGTCCTGAACCTCACTCATTTCCACTCGGCATCAAAAGGGGGGGTGGACGATGCCAACCCCAGCCGCAAGCAATGTTGAAATTCCTGCTTGCAACTATCCTCAGCTAGCTGAGAGGAGGCCACTGTGGGTTTGATTGGGGTCCTAGAGGGACACCCACCACCGGAGTGAAATAATGGCAGGCGCATCTTACAGATGACAAGGCAATGGTCAGTGGGCAGCAGATCAGCTACACGGTAGGTCCTGTTTTCAAATACATGGGCCTGCATCCGCTGTTCCGCCACTATATAGTCGAGTAGATGTTCTTGCTTGGACCCGGAATGTATCCATGATGTTGTGTAGATGTGTCGATGCTGGAATAGCATCTTGATCATTACAAGCCCATGCACTGCACAGAAGTCTAGCTGATCTGGCCATGTCTTCCAATCATTTCAGCCCAGGTGCCTGCGTCATGACCTACTCAGACATTAAAGTCACCTAACAGGATGACTCGATCCCGAGGGGCCACATTAACTAGCACCTGTGACAGGAGGTTATAGGTGTCTGACTCATCGGCCTTATATGCTCCCATGCACTGATGTTGATCTTCAGTGGGAACATAAGCAACCACCACCATTCCTCACCTCTTTTTGATGGGGAGGTGAGCCCACAGTAGCCCGGGGCTTACAGCTTCCCACACCTCACCACCACGCTCCCACGTCCCCTTCATTATTTTGTTCAGAAGAAGAGTCACTTCCTGTTGTGTGGCAGTTGCCTTCCCCGAGTAGAGGACTGTCCACGCCTCATGGTGGCTGGAGCCAGAGCCAGTCCACCGGACCTCCTGAATGCCTCAGAGATCCAGGCGACAGAGGATTGGCAGCCTCCCCTCCACAGTGAACATTCGGAGTTGCTTTTTCCGTTTCTGGAGGAACCCCGGGGGTGCGGGTTCAGTCTCCTGGCTGCGCTTAATGGGGTTTGGCCAGGAGACCTCACAAACGCCTGTCCCCCTGGTGCCTTTAGTACAAGCTTGGTTAGATATGTTAGACATAGTTTAGTGGTACTTAGGTTGAAGGTGGAGGGGTTAATAGCCCCTTGCACCCATCCAGAGCCCCCATTGGCCGCTGTGGTGGCTACGAGCACCATGAGGCGAAAAGCAGATTGGAAATGGCCGTTCCTCCCATGGCATTACTCGCATCCACCACAGCGTTACTGTGCAGCACTACCGAGGAGGTAGGGGGTTCTATTTTCCGGACACCACCACCACCTCTACCACCTCCACCACTATCACCATCACCATCACGACCACCTCGATCACTAACTCCACCATCACCATCACTACCTCTACCACCACCATCACTACCTCCACCACCCTCACTACCACTACCATCACTACCACCACCTCCACCACCTCCTGCACCACCACCTCCATGACTACCTCCCTCACCATACCACCATCCCTACCTCCACCATCTCTACCACTACCACCAACTCCATGACCCCCCCCTGCCCCGCTCTGCTGTCACCACGCAGGAAGTGAACGTCGGCGACTTCCTGACGGCGGGCTCCCGCCAAGCCGCTCCATCGGCCCGCTCCTGGTCCAACCGCCTTGGTTGGGCAGTGTCGCTGAGCTGGGGCGACTCGGCACCCCGGGATGTCGCCTGGCTCCCCGGCCCTTCCTCCTCTGGCGGTGACCCTGAGGAGGTTTCCCGCCTGCTCCTCCGAGGCCTGGCCCCGGGCGAGGCCTACGAGGCCTGCGTCAGGCCCTGGAGCCCCCCGGGTGGGGAGAACGAGGGGACCGAGAGGGTGCGTGGAGGAGATTCTTCGTGCGTCGCCTTTCTGGCAGGAGAGGAGACGGGGATCATCGGTGGCAACAAGGGGATCAATAGCACGGGGATTGGTAGCAAGGAGATCAGTAGCATGGGGATTGGTAGCAAGGGGAATGGTACCAAGGGTGTAAGACCGGGAGTTGGGGATGGAGAGAAGGAAGGAGGAAGGACTGGAATGGAGCGGGACGAGCGAGGAGAGAGGAGTCCGGAGGAAACGGTGGGAAATCGCGGGGAGGCAGATGCAAGTCGGGGGCAGGAGGAGGTGCCCGGTGGTGGCGGTGGTCGTGGTGGTAGCACTGTTGGTAGCGGTGGTGGTATCAGCACTCCTCCCAATAACAATAGTGACAACAACGAAGAAGAATTAAACGATGGGAAGCCAGCGATGACGGAGGGGAGGAGCCAGGGTGGAGGCGGCGGTGGCGACGATCAACGGAGGCCACCCAAAGGAGACCCCGGACAGCAGCAGCCGGAGGGCCCCAGTGGTGGTGACGATAACCTCCCTGAGGAGGGCCCTCGCGGCGGTGGTGGCGACGAGTCGGCGTGGGCCACGTTGGCCGCGTGCGCCACCCTCCTGGTCGCCGCCGCCCTCCTGGCGGCCGCGGCCGTGGCCTGTGCTCGCCTCAACCGCCGCTCCTCCTCCTTCCTCTTCTTCTCCTCCTCTTCCTCCTCCTCGTCATTGTCCTCCTCCTCCTCACGCCAAGGAGGAGGTGGTGGAGTAGGTGGAGGAGCTGGAGGAGCCGGAGGAGGCCGTCCCTCGTCATTCCGGCTGTGCTGGGAGCGCGGTGGCCCGTCGGCGTCCTGTGGCCGCCAGGAGGAGCTTACCAAGGAGTCGTACGTGCGCTTTGAGTCCCTGCGGCCTGCCAGACGGGAGCACAGGGCCGTCGGGGGTGGGCGGCGGGGGGGGAGGAGGGATGGGAGGGAAGGCAGCGGAGGGGCGGGGGAGAGGAGCCGGCTGCTGAGCACCTGCACGAGCGTCACCTCGGGGCTCAGCGCGAGGAGTGACAGTTCCAACCTCGAGTACCTGTGCTGAGATGTGGTTGGGGAAGGTGGGGGATGGGGGAGGGGGTGGGGGAGGAGAATGGAAGTAGGAAGAGGAGATGGAGGGAGGAGGGGGAGCAGGAGGATGGAATGGCGGCTCCAACCTCAAGTAACTGTGCTGAGATGGTGGGGGGAGGGGAGGGGAGCCACTTTCTGGCTAATTTATTTTTATTTTACCAGGTAGTAAGGCCCACACTCGGCTACATAGCTTTATGAGTGTGCACCCCAGGGCACTGGGGGTGTATCGAGTCACACCCAAACTAAACTTAACTTTGTATTTTACCAGGCTATGTAGCTCTTGTTCAGAAGCGACTTAGCCATCATAAATGATAGCTCAACAAAGTGGCTTATCGTCATCATGGTGTGGAAATTCTAAACGCGTGATGTTGATTATAAACGTCGAAGGAAGTGTAATGCGAGCGTAAGCGGGGTTCGCGGATAGCCTTTGGGCCAATCATACGGCCCAGGGTATTGGGGGGCGGAGCCAGTATGGGGGTGTATGTGAAGGTCCCCGCTCACCTCGGGTCCAATCGGAAGCGAGGTGAGTGGGGGCGGAACCTAGGGGCGGAGCCAGCAGGGCACGATGGGGAGGCCAGATCTGGAAGGTTCGGAAGGGCGTGGTGTGAGGGAGGAGACAGGGTCACGTGGTGAAGGGGATATAGGTGGGAGCCCGGAAGGGCTCCGGGTCAGTTGTTGGAGTGAAGAAGCGGGACCACGTTGGGTGGCCGGAGGGGATCCGCGCCATCAGCCACGTGGCTGCAGGAGCTTCGGCACACCGTCGGCCAGCGGTGTGCGGAGCGGGCGGGAGCGCGAAAGACTGACGGAAGAACACGTGCAGAGCGCGTCGCGAGGAGCAGCTGGTCTGGTGTCGGGACCAGCGGGGTGCGGGTGTTGACCCGAATAAAGAGTGACGGAGACCAAGCAGTGCGTGGCGAAGTCCTTAATTACAGAAGTACCGAAGGACCCGGAGAAAAATCCCTGTGACCATGGGGCGAACATACAAACTCCAAATATACAGTAGGCGTCAGGATGGGGATCGAACCCATGACATTCTGCACACCTGGCGATGTAGTTGCCTTGGCTGCCTCTCTCTGATGTCTGACGTTTTTCTCTACGTCGTGGGAACTCTGTCAGAAAATTACATTTTCAGCCATTGCGATCCCACCAGCCGACATGGCCATCGTGAACCCACCCACCGACACGGCCATTGTGAACCCCACCCAGTGACACGGCCATCGTGAACCCACCCACCAACACGGCCATCGTGAACCTCACTCAGTGACACGGCCATTGTGAACCCCACCCACCAACACGGCCATCGTGAACCCCACCCAGTGACATGGCCATCGTGAACCCCACCCATCGATACAACCATCGTGAACCCCACCCACCAACACGGCCATCGTGAACCCCACCCATCGATACAACCATCGTGAACCCGCCCAACGACACAGCCATGGAAAAACCCACCCACCGACATGGCCATCGTGAACCCCATCTACCAACACGGCCATCGTAAAACCCACCCACCAATATGGCCATCGTGAACCCACCCACTGACACGGCCATTGTGGACTCACCCACCAAACACATCTTGCCTATACAACATCTGGGCAGTTCACTAGCATTTGTTCAAGCTAAATCATGAGTCTGCTGCTGATGAGACACTGAATGTTGAAACCGGCCCTTGCCTATAAACATCTGGGCAGTTCACCAACATTTGTTCAAGCAAAGGCTGACTCTGCTGCTGCTGCTGCTGATGACGAGAGACTGAATGTCGAAACCCGGTCCACAGTGTTGTTGCTTGTGCTGAACCAATGTTGCTGCTTATGTAGCAGGTATTCAGCCTGTGTGTGGTCAATGAGTTGTCTAGAAACGTTCTCATATACAGTCGGACTCTCGATTATCCGCGCTAATGACGGTGTCGGATGGCCGCGGACAATTCAAACGTCAGGGATAATCCAAGAATATAACCATTTTCCGCAGGTCTCTCTATGCCAAAAACCACTAAAATAGGTATGAATTATGTTTAAGTGAGGAAAATTTTGTTTGTTCATTAACAAAAGACGTATTTGTGGTAAAGAATGTATTGATTTTGTTTCACAGAACTGCCATCTGATTTCAAGTTAAAACAACAGCACTTCCGTTTCTCTGCCATCGCACAGTGTCGTAAATGAAAAATCTAACTAAATAAAGATGAAGGATAAATCACGAAAAATTAAGCACAACTAACGATTTCGAGTGATACTCTTTTGATTTAGAACGAATACTAACGATCGACCAATCGATGAGGTGCATTCTCAGTGAAGAATCCTGCCCACTCAGTGGACAGCAGAGACATGCCAATCAAAATCAATGAAACTTCGCCCACTGTTGTAAAGATATTGCAATGACTGAATTGTAGAGACGATCACGTGGATTTCTGATTAACCAGAGACACACATTTGTTCGGTTTAAGCATGTGACTTGTAATAAACATTTCCAAGAACAACAATGTGTAACTGTTTTTATACTATTAATTATGGCTTAAGGGAACATCCATGAATTATATACATGTCAAAATCTCAGGTGCATGGTTAATCCGCAAATCGGAAAAACCGCACGCAGATAATCGAGTCTAATGTATTTGTTCCTGTCTGTGCGTGTATGAGAGATGCACACACACACACCATCTGTTCCATCTTAGCTTGTTTATATTCCCCGTGAATTAAGAGGCCCCGTGTTTGATAATATATCCCACGTGCGTGTGCGTGCGTGTGCATATATGTGTGTGGGGAGCGGTAGTGTAGCGGTTAGCGCGCTGCGCTATGAACCTGGCGACCCGGGTTCGATTCCCGCTCACGGCTAACACCAGTGTCGATTATCTGAACCGGTCCTGGGCCTCCCCTAGGTCGACTCAGCCTTAAATGAGTACCTGGTGCAGTGTGTAAACATCGCCACTAGGGAGACAAAGGCGGTCGGGCGTGGTGCTGGCCACCCACCCCCTCGTGTACCGTTCCGGCCTTCATAGGTGCTCGCTAACAGCACTTGCCCCTACAGTCTGTTCAGGCTATACGGGGGATCTTTATCTTTATATATGTGTGTGCATCTCTCTTAGCTCTCTTGAGATTCTTAGCAGCCTGCGGCATGGATATGCACCTCTTGATTAGCATGGTTGGCTATGTACGGTGCCGGAGATTCAACATACATAGATACACTGTACAATACACTACAATACAGACTACTATATACTGCACTACACAATACACTACACCGTACAATACACACTATACACTACACTGTACAATACACTACACTACAGACTACTATATACTACACGACACAATACAAAAATTACTAACACTACACTGTACAATACACACTACTGTACACTAAACTATACAATACACACTATTAAACACTACACTGTACAATACACACCACTATACACTGTACAATACACTACTATACAGACTACTATATACTACACTACACAATACACTACACTGTACAATACACACTATACACTACACTGTACAATACACACTACTGTACACTAAACTATACAATACACACTATTAAACACTTCACTGTACAATACAAACTACTATACACTATACTATACAAAAGATACGATTCGCACGGTTGGCTACTTACGGTACGAAAGAAGTTCAACGTACATGCACATACATATACCATGCAGGCAAAACTCATGATTCCAATAACATGTTTGTGACGCCCAGGAGCCGTCCATAAATGACGTCACGCACCAAAGGGGGGGGGGGGAGGGGGGTCATGCATTTGTGACGATGTGTGACGAGGGGGGTTTGAGAAATGTGACGTCACATCAAAATGCGCAACTTTAATTCTAGATTTGAAGTTTTCGTGACTGTTTTTTTTCGGTTAAGTCACATAGGTACCTCCGTGACTTAACTTTAAATAAATATGAATTAAATAGAGTTGTTATAACAACACTAATTTTGATTAATTTTCATTATTAACTATTTGATTATTTAAATTTACTAAGTTCACCTTTGATTTATTCCATGAAGGAGCATTTTGCTTCTTCTTGGGAGAATGGAGAAGCATACATTTTGTAAAATTTTTGAATGACTGTTATTAAACATTTTGATTCTAATGATTCTACCAGGGCTTTTCATTCTGTGGAATGAATGTGATTCATCTTCTTGGTTCTTTCGGTAAAGTCACGTAGAAGGGAAGTAGTATTAATCACATACCTGCATTTCCCATAAATATGCTAAATGCCTCTAGATATGCATATTCTTTTGTCAAGGCGCTCTTTTCCCCCCTTCCAACCCAGCTTATATATATGCTCCAAGCACGTGTGCTGTTTCATTCAGACGCTGCCGCCTCGACAGACCTGGTTTCACATGAGGACGGCTGCTTGCGTTGTGGCCGAAACGTCGTGAGAATTGTTTTATTATGTTTTATTTTTATTATTTTATTACTTCCCTTCGATGTGACTTTACCAAAAGAACCAAGAAGATGAATCCCTGCAGTCAGGAAAGCTTTAAATCGAAAAATGAATGTGATTGTTATAATTCTACTCTCCATTTTGCTTCGTTCTACTACAAAGTTTCAAGTATTTTTTTATAGTTATAATTACTTTCAATATTTTATAATTTTAAGAGAATTTCTAAATAATATTCTGAACATCTGCAGTTTTAGTTAGACGTTGAATATTTTCAAGTGAATTTAATGCTAAATTTCAGCTTTCCAACGCCTTTTTAATGCGTGTTTTCTCCTACAACATCAGAGTGCAGCGCCACATTAAATACGCACTACAATGACAATAGTTTAAAGTGATTTGAAGTATGTTTATTTTCAAAATGGAAATGTTTTTTTTTTGGGGGGGGGGGGCAGAGCTTTGTGACGTCATATTTGAGGGGGGGGGTCTGACTTTTGTGACGCCGTGTGACGAGGGGGGGGGGGGGTCAAAAATCGTCCAAAATGGACGGCCCCTAGCAGCAAAAGTAGCGACATATACTACGGGCCCCGCACTTTCAAGGGCCCCACGCTAAATGCTTTCAAGCTGATAATTGGTTTTTTACCCTTCTATCTGGCAACAAAACTGACACCTTTTTACAAGGAGTCATGTTTGCATAGACCACAATACCTGCAGTCATAATGCAAACAAAAAACATAACTCTGATAATGTATGCACTGTCCTTGAAGTTGATTGGTCCACACCCGAGACAGCTTTCCTTAGAGCCCAGTCTCACATGGTGTTGGACCAGATGACGCCAAAAGGCGCCAAAAGGCGCCATCTGGTCCAACCCATGTGAGACTAGGCTCTAAGGAAAGCTGTCTCGGGTGTGGACCAATCAACTTCAAGGACAGTGCATACATTATCAGTTATGTTTTTTGTTTGCATTATGACTGCAGGTATTGCGGTCTATGCAAACATAACTCCTTGTTAAAAGGTGTCAGTTTTATTGCCAGATAGAAGGGTAAAAAAACTATTATCATATTTTTACTGGCAAATGAGGTTCCCATGGTGCTTTCAAGCTATCAATTCTGCTTCAGCGATTCTGCACTTGCTCTATTACTATAGTACTATACCGCCTTCAACTTTTATGAAGGACTGGGTATTTAAGGTTAGCGATTTGTCGTATTATCTGGCTGTACAGAAATGAAAAAATACAATTACTTTGCTATGCAAGTAAAAAATGTGTGTTTTAATATTTATGTTTAATAATTAATTTAGGGCCCCTTCATAACATTCCCTACAGGCCCCGCACTTAGCTCCATCCGGCACCTACCTGCGCACACGGATACGTCGCATTGTGTGGACCACCGGCGCCGACGAGCAACGTGGCTCCCTATTGGCCGAAACGAGCGCACCTACGAATAAGCTCCCACGCCATTGGTGGAAGGGAGACGAGTGACGTCATAAGGGGGCGTGACGAGGGACGGGAGGAGAGAAGCGATTGGATGGAGAGAAAAAGAGCGGGAAAGAGAGAGGGAGGAGAGGATTGTGGGAGGATCCGGGGACTTTTCATGGTGGTGGAAGCAGATGATCTCAGGAGCAAAAGTAGCTACTAATGCTACGGGCGCCACACTTTCAAGGGCCCCCACGCTAAATGCTTTCAAGCTATCAATTCCGAATCAGTGATTCTGCACTTGCTCTTGGGGCTGTCCATAAATGACATCTATGCGATTTTGGACGATTTTTGACCCCCCCCCCGCCCCTTCGTCACACGACGTCACAAAAAGTCAGACTCCCCCCCCCCCCCCTCAAATATGACGTCACAAAGCTCTGCCCCACCCCCCCCCCCCCCAAATCATACTTCCATTTTGAAATTGAAACATGCTTTCAAATCGCTTTAAACTATTGTCATTGTAGTGCGTATTTAATGTGGCGCTGCACTCTGATGTTATAGGAGAAAACATTTATTAAAAAGTCTATTTAATTCAGTAGAACGTGTTGTTTATATTTATTCAAAGTTGTGCATTTTGATGTGACGTCACAGTTCTCAACCCCCCCCCCCCTTGTCACACATCGTCACAAATGTCTGACCCCCCCTCCCCCCTAGGTGCGTGATGTCATTTATGGACAGCCCCCTATTACTATAGTACTATACCACATTCGACTTTTACGAAGGACTGGGTGTTTAAGGTTAGCGATTTGTCGTATTATCTGGCTGTATAGCAAATGAAAATAGACAATTACTTTACTAGGCAAGTTAAAAATGAGTGTTTTAATATGTAAGTGTTTTTGACATTAATTTAGAGTCCCTTTATAAGATTGGCTACAGGCCCCACGCTAGCTTAATCCGGCACTGGGTGGAAGTTGACACAAACGCACGCTGCAGAAGATAATACAATCTGTTTAACATGTAGGCTTTCACGACCAAGATTATTCAAAATAAAGGTTTTTGGGTTAGATCGCGTTATTTATAAATGTGTCGTAACCCTCCACCACCCAACACGGCCAGTCAATAAAACAAGTTTCGATTTAAAGCTTTCGTGACTGCAGGGATTCATCTTCTTGGTTCTTTCGGTAAAGTCACGTAGAAGGGAAATAATAAAAGAATAAAAATAAAACATAATAAAATACAATTCTGTATTTGTGAGAATTGTATTTTGTTTTATTTTTATTATTTTATTATTTCCCTTCTACGTGACTTTACCGAAAGAACCAAGAAGATGAAAGTAAAAAAAATGTGTCACGTTTACAAAGGACAAATCGTTCACTACTTTAGCCCACCGGTGTGTTGAAGAGTGAATCAACATCATTACATTTACTGTTTGGTCGTGTCGGGTGGTGGAGGGTTACGCCACATTTATAAATAACGCGATCTAACCAAAACACCTTTATTATGAATAATACAATCTTCTCACACCTTTTCAACAACCAAGGTTTTAGATTCGTCAAATGATGGGACTTATTTATTTCAGCGGGCATACTGGAAACCACGGTCGGTCAAACAAACCGTGGTTGGCAATGGGATTTGTGTATTGTCGGGTTTGTGACTGCCCTAAGGCCCAACAGGGGACCGCCAGTGGCCTCACTGGGGGCCCTTAGCAATGACAAGACACAGGCTCCAGAAGGCAGGCCATACCCACAGCAGCCTTTAACCCTTTCAGGCTGGAGCGCACCTTGTGTCCAGATCCATCGAGGATGTGTGAGCTCCTCACACATCGTGATCCACTTCAATAGGTGGTTAGTGATAGTAGTGTCAGTCGTAGCAGGAGGAGGCTTTCGCGACCAATATTATGCGGCGGTGTAGAGAGACTGGCACCCAGCATCAGAGGCTACTCTGCCAATACTGGTGAATAGATGGGTGGTTGAGTAGGTGGGTGGTTGAGTAGGTGGGTGGGTGAGTAGGCGGGTGAGTGGGCGATTGAGTGTTTGGGTGAGTGGGTGATTACAACCAGCAGCCTCTCCGTGACTGTGTTTTGTCTCTCTCTCAAATTTTGCAATCTTTGGAAGAACATAATCAACCTGGTAGGGTTTTGACTGTTATGTTAGCCGACTCTCTGTGTTGTATTGCATTACATTTCTAAGTTTACTAGGTTTGTTTTCTCTTTCATTTGTACCTGATGATGATTGCTTGTGTTGCAATCGAAACGTCGTATGCTATTATTTAATTTATTTTCTTTCTACGTGACTTTACCGAAAGAACCAAAGAGCAATTCCTGCAATCACGAAAGCTCCAAATCAAGTTTGAAACGTATAAGTCTGAAAAAAAATGTTTTACTCTTTCTGGCAATAAAACAGGTGTTAAAATGTTAAAACACCAACATAGATACCAAAGATAATGCGGATATATTATCAGAGCATGTTTAGTTTTCATGTTCACCACAAGTACCGTGGGTGATTAATGCAGTCACTTGATTCCTTGAAATAGGTAAAGTAATCTAGTTCGTGTGTGAACATTTTAACACCTGTTTTATTGCCAGAAAGATGAAAATACGTTTTCATACTAAATTTAGAAACGTTACATAGAGCTAGCTACTAAAGATTTTTAAAATATAGAAACAGGTGATGAAGGGATAATGAGAGGGTGGTGTAGCTAGAGTAGACACGTGGTGAAGGGATAATTAGTGAGAGGATGGCGTAGCTAGATAACACAGGTGGTTATGAATTAAGGACCGAGAGGGAGATATAATAAAAGGGAAGCGTCGCGGGCAGGAGGCACACTTAGCCGGGACGAAGACCAAGAGTTGTATAGCGCCGCTGAAGCTGTTACCCGTTACGAGTTGTGAAAACCCCATGTAACTCTCGATTTAAAGCTTTCGTGACTGCAGGGATTCATCTTCTTGGTTCTTTCGGTAACGTCACGTAGAAGGGAAATAATAAAATAAAAACATAATAAAATACAATTCTCACGACGTTTTGGCCACAACGCAAGCAGCCGACCTGCTGCTTGCGTTATGTTTTATTATTTATTATTTCCCTTCTACGTGACTTTACCGAAATAACCAAGAAGACCCATGTAACTCGTCGGAGCTCCTTTATACTGTGATACTGGTGTAGGGGCGTGTATGGGCTACGCGTAGCGACACATACGGACTGTGTACATTCACCTGTAGAGGATGACACAGTCCAGCAGGGGCGGTCACATATCCCTAGCCCCGGAGCAGGAGGGGCCTGTGGGGTGTCCTGGGATCCCCCGGGGCCCCTCCCTCAGGACCCCACCCCTGAGTTGGGAGGTGTGTATATAAGCGGGACCTCTCTACAGGCTCGGGGCCAGTTGAAGACAGAATCAGGAAGACTGGACAGATAGGACCCTGGGACCCCCAGCCCCACTGCCCTTGTCAGGGCCGGGACTCTGTGTGGCTCGGTGGTGAGACCCTGGGAACCCCCGGCCCGATGTCCTTGTAAGGGCCGGGTCTGAGTGGGCCAGTGGTTGGAACCCGCACCCCTGGCTAGATCGGGTTCGATTAGCCTCCCCTAGGCATCCATAGCCGGATGACCTAGAGTAGCAGTCCCGTATAGGGCATGTTAGCCCCAAGGCAGTACCTTCCTAGGCAAGAGTTATAGTAGGGCCGTTGCCCTGAGGGTGCCGGGTTGTACTGCCGAACATTGTGTTGAATAAAGTGTTGCCTCCAAGACTCGTATCCGACGTCTCACGAATCCACAACACTACACTGGCGAAATGTATCCCATGATACGTACACGTCGATTGCATGCTAGTATCTCGATTATAAAACATAGCACACGGACTCATCACATCAATCATATTTTTTAAAAGTTTGTTTTGGGTTATAGACACAGGCAGACAGACCACATGCACGGGGCAGACGTCTGGCAAACTTTGGGAGAGTTCAACGAGACATCTTGACAGAAAAAACAATATATTTCAAACATTTTTGTTTGCCGAGGATTTACTGCTGAGCCGATGATTCATATCCTCAATTCAACCACCACTTCCGGATTTAAAAATAAATCTTTCCTCTGTCACACTCTCTCTCTGTCTGTATATCTGTCTTACTTTCTGTCTCTCTGTATCTCTCTCTCTCTCTCTGTCACTCTTTCCCTGTGTGTCTCCATCTCTCGCTCTATCTCTCCCAATGTGCCTCTCTTTATTTGTATCTCTGTCTTGTATTTCTCGCTCTGTCTCTCCCTGTGCGTCTTCCTGTCTCTCTCATCCTGCGCCGGGTGGTGGTGGCGGCCCTTAACCACAAAGCTTTGGCAACAGATCTCGATCCATGGTTGAAGAAGGCTGCCCTGCTGTGGTTCCCGTGAAGGCCTCGATATTGCATTAAGATTTACACAGCCCCAGAGAAGAAAACAACTATTACTTAAAAAGGGACTTTCCAAGGACTTTCCAGGGACTTTCACGACTATCATGTTTTTGTACTGTTTGTTGTTGTAACGTTCTTACCTCAGTTTAACATGTAGGCTTTCGCGACCAATATTAATCATAATAAAAGTTTTTGGGTTAGATCGCGTAATTTATAAATGTGTCGTAACCAACCCTCCACCACCCGACACGGCCAAACAGTAAAAATGTGTCACGTTTACAAAAGACAAATAATTCACTACTTTAGCCCACCGGTGTGTTGAAGAGTGAATCAACAATTTACCTCGTGCCCCTTCTGAACGTTACAAAGAGCTGTATAGCTCATCGGATTCCTTTTGCAGTATAAATACAGATTCTGCTTCTGCGTTCCCCTTTGGCCCAGCTCCACCCCCGAGGTCACCAGGAAAGTCACCAGATAGTCACATGATTATACGGTAAATTACATTTTTTTAAGCAAACCAAAAAATAAACCCGATTTAAAATGCAACCAAATCACAAAAGCGGTTAAAAATAAGAAACCTCTTCTCGTGCTAACGAGCTTGAGCCCACAGTGCACTGCAGCGTTATCGCGGCTTCGAGTGGTTGGTGGGTCAAAGAAACCGAGTGTGTATCAGCGGCCTCTAGTGGTCGGTGGGTGATAGACACCGGGGGTGTATCAGCGGCCTCTAGTGGTTGGTAAGTGCACTGTAGATAAGCTGGCGTCGGGAGAGGGAGAAAATGGAGCAAGGGAGAGTGTGGGGCAGAGGTCGCAACCGGGTACCCGATACCCGTACCCTACCCAATACCCGGCTACCCGTACCCGGCCAGGTACGGGTACCCGTTTGCGACCCTGGTGCGGCCGGGTACGGGTACGGGTAGTCCGTGAGTCACTGGTGAGTACCCGTTTGTCACTCATTTCGGGTAGGGTACGGGTACCCGGCCGGGTACGGGTACGGGTACCCATTTGCGACCCTGGTGCGGCCGGGTACGGGTACGGGTAAGGAATCAAAACCCTTTTGCGACCTCTGGTGTGGGGAGAATGAGGAGTGTGGGGAGAGTGTCAGGAGAGTGTAGAGAGTGTAGAGAGTGCAAAGGGAGTCACATGGCCCCTGTCTCTCTCTCTAGATGGGAGCCGTGCGTGGAGCTGGGAAGCCGTCTCCGTCCAGGGCGCGGATCTTCTTATCCCGCACGTGGAGGTGGCGGGCCAGGAGGCCAGAGGTGAGGGCCGACAGAGGCTGCGGGAGAAATTCCACATTCCGATGGCGGGGCAGAATCAGGTCACATGGCACTTAAGCCTTCCAGAAAACCAGCTCTTCTCAAATAGGGTGGGTGGGTGAGTGGGTGGGTGAGTGGGTGGGTGAGTGGGTGGGCGAGTCGGTGGGCGAGTCGGTGGGCGAGTCGGTGGGCGAGTCGGTGTGTGAGTCGGTGGGTGAGTGGCTGGATGGGTGGGTAGTGAGTAAGCGGGTGAGTGAGTGGGTGGGTGAGTCTTCTTCTTTTGTATGGATGAATAGCAGCAAATTAAATACGTACTTTTAGAATGTTGTTATCCACTCAATTATTATTCTTTGGGTCTTTCGGCAAAGTCACGTAGATAGGTTCTAAGAAAATAACAGAAAACTTCAATTTGTTTTCCCTATCCTGATGACGATTGCTTGTGTTGCGATCGAAACGTCGTAGTTTTTTGTTATTTTCTTTGAACCTATCTACGTAACTTTACCGAAAGATCCAAACAATATTAATTCCTGCTGTCATGAAAGCTTTAAGTCAAGATCTACTCATACTCTTAGGTTTTTTCGGTAAAGCCATGTAGGGGAAAATAAATAATAAAATAAAAGAAATAACAATAGAAATAAAATAAATCACGACGTTTCGGAGGCAACACAAGTCTCCGTCATCAGGTGGGAGAGTCACAGATAAAATGTACTTTATCATGCGATGTATATGATTTATTAATTAATTATTTTTGCCTATGTGACTTTACCGAAAAATACCTAAGAGTATGAATCCTTGCAGTCACGAAAGCTTCAAATCTAGAATTAAGATCCACTCAATTGTCTGTTCAGACACGGAGTGGATCTCGTCCATTCCCACTTTAAACGAGTGAAGACAGTAGCAGCAGCAGCGGCAAAATGTTTACAATGTGGTCGATGATTTGGAATTGGTGGCCACACTCGCAGGACGCCGAATCTTTGATGCGCCATTTGTACATCAGGTAGCCGCATCAGCCATGCCCGGTCCTAATTCAGTTGATGGTCGACCATTGGCGGCGTGGAAGGTTGAAACCGGGAGGTTCGATGGTAGGATAAAGAGATGCTTAGTTTTGACGTCGGCCGCAGTCCAGACTTTCTTCCATCTCTCGCCTTCATTGATATTTGTGGCGTGGCGTGAGGCTGCTGTGATCCAGAAGTGGTGGTATGATTTAGGCAAACAGGCGGCACTGGGTTTATGCCCCGATGTATCGGAAGGTGCGGGTTGACGACTATTTTTTGGTACTCCCCGACGGCCGCCGTTTTACGACGGATTTGCGGCGGAACGATGTGGGTGAGCACTGGGAGCCACCGGGTCAGTGTCAACTTCAGTTTACCTTTGATGGCACGAATTGCAATGTTCAGCTGTGTGTCCATAACTCGAGTGTGAGCGCTGCGTACCATAACAGGTGAGCAATACTCTCCCGTCGAATACACGAGGTCGAGCGTTTCAGTCCGTAGTGTTCGAGCATCACAGCCCCAACTAGTTCCCGCCAGTTTATGGATGATGTTCACGCGGGTTTGTATCTTGTTGCCTGAGAGTGAGACTGTCTTATGAGCAGTACTCCAATGTATTTTGGGAGTGGGTCGTGGGTTATGGTTTTACCACAAAACTCGACATTCAGGGTTCTTTTTACTTCCGCGTTGTTGAGATGGAATGCTGAGGACACAGTCTTGGTTGGATTTGACTTAAGTCGCCAGGAATGAAAAATAATCTTCCAATTTCTTTTAGGTCGGTGTTCAAGATGTCTTGAGCTGTGCTGAGTGTCGCTGCGAGGCTGACCAGCGCTAGATCGTCTGCGTAGATTAACTTGCTGATTAATGTGACCCGCATGTTGCTGATGTACAGATTAAACAGGGCTGGTGCTAATACTGACCCCTGCGGTAGGCCATTTTGTAGAGTTCGTGGGTGGCTGACCTGGTTACCGAGATGGACGCGAAATTGTCAGCTGCTTCGCATACTGGCGATGAGGTAAACCGTTTTTTTCACACTTTATGGTGTTGGGTAGTTTAAAGAGGAGTCCTTGGCGCCAGACCATGTCGTATGCAGATGACAAGTCTATAAAAGTAGCCGCTGTTTTCTGTTTATGCTCAAAGCTGGCTTCGATGTGTGATGTAAAGGCGAGGACCTGGTCACAACAGCTTCGTTGTGGCCGAAAACCTGCCTGATCAGGTGGTATGGTGGCTTCCAAGAGAGGAGAGCTACCATTACTCGATCCAGTAGCTTGTAGACTGTACATTGTACAAAGAAGAGAGATTGGTCTGTAGCTGTGTGGGTTATCAGCAGGGTTTTCTGGCTTGCGGAGAGCAATGTTTTCAACTTTCTCCAAAGTGTTGGTAGCTTGCTGGTGGCGATGATATTTGAAAAAAAGTTTCTCCAGCCAGATTCCTCCTTTGCTGTCAATGTGTTTTTGGAATTCCAGGTAAATCCCATCTATTCCTGCGGCTTTACCTGCCTTTGTTACCGCCAGTGCGGCATCTATTTCTTCTGGAAGAACAGCTGCAGACATAGGTGATTTTTTGTCACAGGTGGAGAATGTATCTTTTGTGGCTTGTTTTGCTGTGCATTTTTGTTTTCAACTTTTTCTTGTTTCTGTATTGCAAAGAAGCTGCACCGCTATCCCATCAGCAGTTGCCTTAGCAGTCCGGTATTCTGAGGGTGCCGCTCCACTGAGCTTCTGGAGTTACCCGTCTGATGGCTGTTGAAGTCGCCTATGTAGATCAGGGGATGTTGCACCGCTGGCAATGGTGATAGGTGCCAGGTTGTTGCTGGCGGCTTGTAGACATTGTACACGATGAGACCGGCGATTATTATCCCAATTGTGAAGTCTTTGTCCATCTGAATAACTTCCGCTGCATCTTTGATGCGATGCGCGACAGAAGTAGCCAGATCGTGATTAGCGTGGTCCTTAGAAGCAGCGAGGATGTACCCTGGAATGTTCAACAGTAGAGAGCTGCTTTCCTCCACGCGTGTCTCTTGGATAGTAAGGATGGCGATGTTTTCTTGCTGAAAAATATTCGCGAGGACACTCATCTTCGCTCGGGATAGGCCCTCAACATTTACCTGGCATGGACGAACTGCTGTAACCCAGAGGTTGACTGGCGACATACGGCTTCCGTGGCGATGTTGTTCATTACGAATTTCGTTGTAGGCTTTGTTCACATAACAGGGTGGGCCACGAGAAGGCTGACATGACCCACCCCGCTGGGTCAGTGAGCCGTTGAGTGAGTGGGTGGATAAATGAGTGGGTGAATGCGTGGGTGAGTGAGTAAATAAGTGGGTGGGCGAGTGAGTGGGTAGTAAGTTAGTGGGTGAGTGAGTGAATGAATCATTAGGTGAGTGAGTGGGTGAATGGATGGGTGGGAAAGTGGGTGAATGAGTGGGTGGGTGAGTGGGTGGGGTGAGTGGGTGGGTGAGTGGGTGGGTGGGTAAGTGGGTGGGTGAGTGGGTGGGGTGAGTGGGTGGATGAGTGGGTGGGTGAGTGGGTGGGTGAGTGGGTGGGTGGGCGAGTGAGTGGGTAGTGAGTAAGTTAGTAGGTGAGTGAGTGGGTGAATGAGTGGGTAGGTGAGTGAGTGGGTGGGTGAATGGATGGGTGGGAGAGTGGGTGAGTGGTTGAGTGAGTGAGTGCGGTTACCAGGGCGACGAGCACCGCAATGAGGAGTCCCAGCACGAGGGAGCGGTGAGATTCAACCAGCACGATGAGAGCATCCATACAGCCCTGAGAGACGGAGAGAGTCACTCACCCACTCACTCACCCACTCACTCACCACTCAATCACTCACCCAATCACCCATCCACCTACTCACTCACCCACTCACTCACCACTCAATCACTCACCCACTCACTCACCCAATCACCCATCCACCTACTCACTCACCCACTCACTCACCACTCAATCACTCATCCACTCACTCACCCAATCACCCATCCACCTACTCACTCACCCACTCACTCACCACTCAATCACTCATCCACTCACTCACCCAATCACCCATCCACCTACTTACTCACTCACTGACCCATTCATCCACCCATCTACTCACTCACCTACCCACTCACCCACTACACCCACCCACTCACTCACCCACTCACTCACCATTCAATCACTCATCCACTCACTCACCCAATCACCCATCCACCTACTCACTCACACACCCACCCATTCATCCACCTATTCATCCACCCACCTACTCACCCACTACACCCACCCACCCACCCACTTGCTCACCCACTAAATCACTCACCCACTAACTCACTCATCCACTAACTCACCCACTCACTCACCCACCCACTCACCTACTTACCCACTCACCCAGTCACCCAGTCACTCACCTCACCCAGTCACACACTTCCCCACTCACTCACCCACTCACTCACCAACTCACTCAACAACAACAACCGCCATTCACCACTAAGTGGCGGTGACATCACCACGACGCTTGTGCCAGTCTATGTGCACCTTGAGGCCACGTGAAGTGTCGAACGCCCCGCTGGCAGGAGGTCACGTGGCAGACCCAGATGCCACAGGTCGACTGACTGAGACGACTGGCTGATGTACCACCTGTGCTCCCTATTGTGCCAACTTGCTGTGTTTTAGCCACCTGGCACTCCGCTCATTGTTGTGAGCATCGCTCCTCCGCCCTCCGTTGTTGTTGGAGGGCGACTGCCTCCAACTGCAACAGCGCCTCCAACTCCTCTTCTGAGTGAGGAGCAATTAACAGGCATATATAACATGGTTGAGCAATAGGGAGCCATCCCTTGACCGCACCCGCGCATCGATCATCCTCCCATTGTATCTGTACCAGATGGAAATTCCTCCGGTACAGCTATTGAAAGCTTCACAAACTACGTGGTCGAAATAGATGTTAAATAATGTGGGAGCCAGAGGACATCTCTGTCGCACCCCAAGGTGTACAGGGAATGGCTCCGACTCCCGGCCACGTAGTTTTATCCGGGCCTGCTCGCCATCATGAAGGTCCTTAATGATCGTGAGCAGAGGATCAGGGACTCCGAAAGCACGAAGAACAATCCAGAGCCCAGGCCTACTGATGGTATAATAGGCTTTGACCAGGTCAATAAAGCAGAGGTGTAGGTCTTGTTGGAATTCCCTACACCTCTGCTGTAGCAGACGGACAGAAAATATTGCATCTGTGCAGGACCGCCCTTTCCTAAAACCGCATTGGGGCTCCGCAAGCCTCTCTTCAGCGTGCCTATCAACGCGATGTTGAATAATCCTTGCCATGACCTTTCCCGGCACACTGATGAGTGAGATGCACCTGTAGTTGTTACAGTGTGTGCGGTCCCCCTTCTTAAAGAGGGGGACCACCAGGGCATCCTTCCAATCCTGCGGAACCCCTCCAGTGGTCCAGACTGTTGTTATGATGTCATGTAGGGCAGTCTGTGCACAAATACCACCCTTCGTCAGCATTTCGCTTGGGAGATCATCTCTGCTTGGTGCCTTTCCTGGTCTCAGGTTCTGGATCGCCTTCAGTACTTCTTCAACAGATGGCACCTCAGCCAACCACTCACAGGGGGTGACTACTTCTTCCAATATTTGAGACACCGCAGCCTCGGCAGGGTCATCCCCACTTTGTCCCATGTTTTTCAGGCTCACAGAAATGCTCATGGTAATTGGTATAGCACTGCAGGTTACTTTTTTGATGGAATTAAAGAGGCATTTGTGATCACAGGCCAATGAGGCAGACCATCTCCTCAGCAACCCGCGACCACCACCCATCCTTGCAGCGCCTCACAGCTCGCCGAACCTCCCAGCGAAGGCTGCGGTAAGCCTCCTCATTCTCCGACGTGGGATGCTGTAGCCGATGAGTGGGCCTGTCACTTTTTCCCAGCCAGCTTGAACACCTCCTCTATCAGCCAGGGTCTCTGGAGACGTCTGGACCGTGTACCCAAAGCAGCCATTGCAGCTGCATGAGCCACAGTCCTAAACCTCGCCCATGGGACGATGCCAAACCCAGCCGCAAGCGATGATGAAATTCTCGCTTGAAACTTTCATCAGCTAGCTGAGACCAGGCCACTAAGGGTTTGAATGGGGTCCTGGGTGTACACCCACCACCGGAGTGAAAGAATGGCAGGCGCATCTTACAGATGACAAGTCGATGGTGAGTTGGCAGATCAGCATCACGGTAGGTCCTGGTGTCAAGGACATGGGCCCGCATCCGCTGTTCTGTCACTATGTAGTCCAGCAGATGTTCTTGCTTGGACCCGGCATGCATCCATGATGTGGTGTGGATGCGCCGATACCGGAACAGCGTGTTGGTAATTACAAGCCCATGGGCTGCACAAAAACCTAGCTGCCTCCTGCCATTGTTATTGAGCTGATCTGGCCCATGCCTTCCAATCACTCCAGACCAGGTGCCAGCATCATGACCAACTCGGGCATTGAAGTCACCCAACAAGATGACTTGTGACAGGAGGTCAGAGAAGGCATCTGACTCATCAGCCTTGCCTGCATCCCTCCACAGATTTTCTTCTTCAGTGGGGGAATAAGTAACCATTACCACCATTCCTCGCCTCTGGTTGATAAGAAGGCGAGCCCAAAGTAGCCTGGGCTTACAGCTTCCCACACCTCACCGCCACGCTCCCACGCCCCCTTCATTATTTTGTTCAGAATAAGAGCCACTCCCTGTTGTTTGGTAGTCTCCTGCCCCGAGAAGAAGACTGTCCACCCCTCATGGTGGCAGGAGCCAGAGCTGGTCCACCGGACCTCCTGAATACCACAGAGATCCAGGCGGTACCGGTCCAGCTCCCGACAGAGGATTGGCAGCCTCTCCTCCGCACTGAACGTTCGAACATTCCACGTGGCCACACGTAGTGGTTTTTTGTTGTTTCTGGAGGAGCCCCGAGGGTAAGGATTCAGTCTTCTGGCTCTGCCAAATGGGGTTTGGCCAGGAAACGTCATAGACGCCTGTCCCCCTGGAGCCTCCGGCACAAGCTTATTTATAAAAAATTTCCGTCGTGGTTTAGTGGTAATTAATTGAAGGTGGAGGGGTTAGCAGCCTCTCGCACCTGTCCAGAGCCCCCATTTGGCCGCTGTGGTGGTTAAAAACGCCATGAGGGGAAAGGCCAATTTAAATGGCCCTCTCCCCACGGCACTGCCAACCACAGCATTGCCGCCCGGCACCAACTTACTTACCCACAAACTCACCCACCCACACACTCACTCAGTCACTCACCTCATCCACTCATCCAGTCCCTAACTCCCCCACTCACTCACTCACGCACTCACTCACCCACCCACCCACCCACCCACTCACCCACCCACCTACTCACCAACTCACTCACCCACTCACCCACTAATCCACTAACTCACCCACTCACTCACTCACCCACTAACTCACTAATCCACTAACTCACCCACTCACTCACCCACCCACACACTCACTCAGTCACTCACCTCACCCACTCATCCAGTCACTAACTCACTCACCCTCTCACCCACTTAAGTGGGTGTGTGAATTCTCCACGCTACTACTAACAGCACTTGCCCCCGACAGCCCTGATAGAGGCTACATGGGAGATATTTATCTTTGTCATATTTGTGGGCACCTGTGGGTAGACGGAGCAGGATGGGGCAGCTTCACCATCAGAGCAGCAGGCTTGGGGTGGACCGCCCAAGAAGTCGCTTGCATTGTTCATACCACAACAGGAGAGCTGGGAGAGAGACAGAGAGGGTGGGTGGTTGGGTGAGTGGTTGGGTTAGTGATTGGGTGAGTGAGTGGGTTAGTGAGTGAGTAGGTGAGTGAGTGGGTTGGTGAGCGAGTGGGTGAGTTAATGCGTGGGTTAGTGGGTGTGTGGGTGGGTGAGTGAGTGGGTGGGGTAGTGGGTGGGTTAGTGATTGGGTGAGTGAGTAGGTGAGTGAGTGGGTTGGTGAGCGAGTGGGTGATTTATGGGTGGGTTAGTGGGTGTGTGGGTGGGTGAGTGAGTGAGTGGGTGGGTGAGTGAGTAGGTTAGTGGGCGGGTGAGTGAGTGGGTGGATGGGTAGTTGGGTGGGTCGGTAGGTGGGTGGGTTGGTTGGTCGGTGGATGGGTGGGTTAGTGAGTGGGTGGATGGGTGGGTGAGTGGGTGAGTGAGTGGGTGGTGGGTGAGTGAGTGGGTGGTGGGTGGGTGAGTTCGTGGGTGAGTGAGTGGGTGGGTGAGTTCATGGGTGAGTTCATGGGTGAGTGAGTGGGTGGTGGGTGAGTGAGTGGGTGGTGGGTGAGTTCGTGTGTGAGTGAGTGGGTGGGTGAGTTCGTGGGTGAGTGAGTGGGTGAGTGAGTGGGTGGTGGGTGAGTGAGTGGGTGAGTGAGTGGGTGAGTGAGTGGGTGAGTGAATGTGTTAGTGGTTGGGTGAGTGAGTGGGTGAGTGGATTAGTGAGTGGGTGAGTGAGTGGGTTAGTGAGTGGTTTAGTGTTTGGGTGAGTGGGTGGGTGAGTGAGTGGGTGGGTGAGTGAGTGGGTGCGTGGGTGGTGAGTGAGTGGGTCGGTCGGTTGGTCGGTCGGTGAGAGGGTGAATGAGTGGGTGGGTGCAAGAGTGAGTGGGTGGATGAGTCGGTGATTGGTTGAGTGAGTGAGTGGTGGGTGAGTGAGTGGGTTAGTGAATGCTGAGTGGCTCACGATGCTCATGGCTGAGTTCCACTCCTCAGTGACTTTGGAGTCCACTCCATATTCGGTCTGCAGAACGTGTACTCCCTCCGCTCTAGCCACCTGCTCCACCTGCAGAGAGACACGGGGAAAGAGAGACATGGGGAGAGAGAGACATGGGGAGAGAGACACGAGGAGAGAGACAGGAAAAGCGAGAGACACGGAGAGACATGGGGAGAGAGACACGGGGAAAGAGAGACACGGGGAGAGAGAGAGAGAGACACGGGGAGAGGGAGACACATGGGCAAGACACACGGGGAGAGAGACACAGAGAGAAAGAGACATGGGGAGAGAGAGACACAGGGAGAGAGAATGTTCAGTTGATTTGGGGGTGTCGCGGTGGCTAGGAGATGTTTTCTCTCTCTCACTGGGTATACAGGAGGTCATGGTTTAAATTCCAGACCCTGACAATGTATAATCGTACTCTGAGTTTCTATCCCTGTGGTGGTCACTGCGTAGATTTTTCTCCGGGTCCTCTGGTGTTTTCCTGTCGACATTTCGGATTGACGCCACCACGTGTTTAAGAGTAGACGGGTGCTGCTATGAATTTCCACGTGATGATGATATCTGCCACTTGGTGGAGCTGCTATCATTTGTGATGGCCAGGTCGCTTCTAACAAAAGAGTCATGACATAGCTTAGTGGGGGCCTTACTACCTGGTAAAATAAAATTAAAGTTAGTCTACAGTTTCGTTTTCAAGACTTTTCTAAACTCATCGATCGTAAACAATGTGTTTCCCTGGACTAGCCGGCGAGCGCAAGTAAATTACATCACACACGCATGCAGAGCGCCACGTTGAATTTGTTTCAAATGTTTGTACGACTGCCTTTCCGTAGAAACATTTATACTGCAATACACTACACTATGCACTACACTATTATCCACTACACTACTATACACTACACTACTATACACTACACTATACACTACACTATAAACTACACTACTATACACTACACGATACACTACACTACTATACACTACGCTACTATACACTACACTACTATACACTACACTGTACACTACGCTACTATACACTACGCTATTATACACTACACTACTATACACTACACTACTATACACTATACACTACACTACTATACACTACACTATTTTACACTATACTACACTACTATACACTACACTACTATACACTACACTAATACAAATGGTTTAGTTTTTGTTATTGGTTTACGCGTGAGTGTCGGAGACGTGGACCCGTCTCTTGACCTTCAGTGGCGGTGGTGGGAGCCAACTCACCTTGTCTGAGATCTGGAGAGCGAGCATTCCTCCCATGCTGTACGCGATGAGCCCGGTCATAGGGACGAGCACACAGTACTAGAGAGAGACGCAGAGAGACACGGGGCGTGAGAGAGTGACACACAGGGGAGAGGGAGAGAGACAGAGGGAGAAAGACAGAGGGAGAGAGAGATGGTGAGACACAGGGAGTGAGCGAGAGAAACAGGGAGACACACTGGGAAAGAGAGACACGGGGAGAGACACGGGGAGTGAAAGAGACACGGGGAAAGACACGGGGAGTGAGAAAGAAACACACGGGGAGAGGCACGGGGAGTGAGAGACAAGGAGAGAGAGAAATGAGGGGAGAGAGACACGAGGAGAGACACGGGGAGTGAGAGACACGGGGAGAGACACGGGGTGTGAGAAAGAGAGACACAGCGAGAGACACGGGGAGTGAGAAAGAGAGACACAGGGAGAGACACGGGGAGTGAAAAAGAGAAACACAGGGAAAGACACGGGGAGTGAGAAAGAGAGACACGGGGAGAGACACGGGGAGTGAGAGACAAGGAGAGAGAGACATGGGGAGAGAGAGACACGAGGAGAGACATGGGGAGAGAGAGACACACGGAGAGAGGGGAGGAGTCAATGTGGCGGTGATCGTTCACCGTTGACCATCCACCGTGTCACTCTCTCTCACTTGCTCTCACTCTCTCACTCGCCACCGATGTGATGGGCTTCCTTAAGACCTCCCAGATAATTTATCGGCATCCACACACTTTTGGGTTCAGCTAGCAGGAATGCTACCACCTGAAATCTTTCGTGCAAAATGTGAAGAGGAGGAATCCTTCAATTCAGAAATGATTCCCCTCAGCTCAGAGGTCGCAAACGGGTTTTGATTCCTTACCCGTACCCGGCCGCACCAGGGTCGCAAACGGCTACCCGTACCCGGCCGGGTGGGTAGCCGGGTATCGGGTAGGGTATGAGTATCGGGTACCTGGTTGCGACCGCTGCCTCAGCTAAAGCTACTGTTCACTCTCATGACTTCAGGTATTAAGGTAACCAGCCTGAACTGCAACGGTGCTCGTAGCGACAAAAGGTGGGGCCAGATCTGTCGCTTTCTTAAAGAACAGAAGGCAGACGTGACTCTCCTCCAGGAAACCCACCTTGATACCACTCTGAAGGCCCCACGCCAGAACCTTCTAAGTGGCCAGGCCTTCTTCAGCCATGCTGAGGACAGCCTCGATGGAGTGGCGATTGTGTTTGATGCGCGCTTTATTTGTCGTGCGTGCCACGGGTAGCGTTTGTGACGTGCAGCGCACCTGACGCCGTGCTAAACGCTTTTGCTGCTGGCAGCAAATGAAGTTGATTTAAAACTCTCACAATCTCTCTCCCGCTTCTCCGTCCCGCTCACCACGGCCAGCAGCCACTTGCCCTCCCGGTAGACGCCGAGCAGCCCCAGTGCGCCCAGCAGCAGAGCCGCAGCACCTACGGCCACGCAGGCGGTGGGCAGCGCCGTGGTCGAGACAGCGGAAAGCGAGGGGAAGAGCGAGCGAGCCAGCATGGCGTGGCCCTTCCACAGGCCCAGAGCCAGCAAGGAGCCACCCACCGCCTTTGTGGAAGAAAAGAGGGGTTAGTGGGTGGGTGGGTGAGTGAGTGGCTGAGTGAGTGGCTGAGTGGCTGAGTGAGTGGCTGAGTGAGTGGCTGAGTGAGTGGGTGAGCGAGTGAGTGGCTGAGTGAGTGGCTGAATGAGTGGCTGAGTGAGTGGCTGGGTGAGTGGGTGAGTGATTGAGTGAGCGAGTGGGTGAACGAGTGGGTGAACGAGTGGGTGAGTGAGTGGATGAGCGATTGGGTGAGTTATCGGGTGAGTGAGATTGGGTGAATGAGTGAGTGGCTGAGTGGGTAAGTAGTTGAGTGAGTGGGTGAGCGAGTGAGTGGTTGAGGGAGCGGGTGAGTGAGTGAATGAGTGGGTAAGCGAGTGGGTAAGTTATTGATTGAGTGGGTGAGTATGTGAGTGGACGAGTGGCTGAGTTAGTGAGTGGTGGAGTGAGTGGGTAAGTGAGTAGGCGAGTGGCTGAGTGAGTGGCTGAGTGAGTGGCTGAGTGAGTGTGTGAGTGGGTAAGTGGGTGAGCGAGTGGGTAAGCAAGTGAATGAGCGAGTCACCATGATGATCAGGCTGCAGAGCGTGGTGATGAGCTTGAGGAGCCTGGCCACGGTGAGCCCCACAGTGAAGTCACGAACCAGCCCCAGGATCTTGCCCAGCAAAGAACCCACCTGTAGCACCATGAACGTCATCATTATCAACACCACCATCATTATCATCAACACCATCATCGACATCATGATCATCGCCACCACCATCACCTACAGCACCATTAGAATCATCATCAACATATTATAGGCTATCCCTCGCAATCGAGGATGATTGTCTTCCATAGAAAAGTTGTATTATCTGTGGGTCCGAAGATGAATGAAGAGACTGATCTGGGATTGACAAATTCTGCTGCAGCTCGGGCACATGTGTCCGGAAATAGTGGTGGTTGGAACTGGGTTAGTAAGTGGGGCTGCAGCGTTGCCGTTTCCACCATTCCCGTTTTCTTCTTCATGTTTCCACCATTTAGTTTTAAAATGGTTGGATCCTTGAAATAGACTCCATCTCTATGGGAGGATATCCCGGACAATAATCTCCTATGAGTTGGTGTCGATGGTGCACTTCTTCTTGTTGGCCTTGAGCACATCCTTGAAGAGCTTTCACTGCCCTCCTCTTGAACGGACACCCTGACTAACCTGGGAGTAGAATACTTGCTTTGGGGGTCTGGAGTTGGGCATACGGACATTGTGGCCGGCTCAGCCAAGCTGATGTAGAATGACCATGGCCTCAATGCTCGTGGTGTTTGTTTGCGAGAGGACGCTGACGTTAGTGTGTTTTCCCACCTGATTTTTAAGGATCTTCCGCAGGCAGCGTTTATGGTACTTCTCTAGCGCTTTGACATGGCTCCTATAATGTTATCCACGTCTCAGTTCCGTACTGTAGGGTAGAGATTACGACTGCTTGATAAACCATTACCTTGGTTTTGGACCTTATGTCAGGTTCCTCAAATACCCTTTTTCTTGGCCGACCGAAAGCTGCACTTGCACATTTCAGGAGATTTTGGATGTCTTTGTCGATATTAGCATTCTTCCGAGGTATGGAAAATATAAATATTTTCCGGAGTCTCACCATGGATTTAGATTGTTGGAGCTGAGGACTGCTGATTGATAACCGGTTAATGGAGGACCTTAGTCTTTAAAATAATAAGCGTCAGTCACATTTTCTCATATGCCTCAGGAAAAGTTTTGACGATTGCCTGAAGATCCGCTTCTGAATGGGCACACATTACAGCATTTTCAACATACTGGGGCTCAACAACTGCTGACGAGATGGTCTTAGTTTTAGATCGAAGTTGGTTGATGTTGAACAGCTTACCATCCATTAGGTACTTTAGCTCCATTCCTGTTCAAAGCTGGCCAGTACTTAGCTGTAGGATCGCGGCAAGGAATATTGAAAAGAATGTTGGGGCGATGACACAGCCTCGTTTGACTCCAGTCTTAACTTCAAAGTGGTCCGAGATGGATCCATTACTAAGAATCACTGCTTGCATACCATCATGCAGCAGGCAAAGAATGGTGACAAATTTCGGTGGACATGCATACTTTTGAAGGATCCTCCACAGTGCTTCTCGGTTGACAGAATCACAGGCATTCGTGAGGTCAAAGAAGGCCATGTAGAGAGGTCTGTGTTGTTCCTGACATTTTTCCTGCAGTTGACGGGCAGTAAAGATCGTGTCAGTTGTGCCTCTCGATAGCCTGAACCCACACTGGGGATTCTCAGAGGAGTTTATCAGGAAGTGGTAGAAGACGGTTCAGGAGGGTTAGTGCGATGATCTTTCCTCCAGTGGACAGCAAAGCGTCCCACCTGTAATTTCCACAATTGTATTTATCTCCTTTCTAATAAATTCTCACAATCATGGCATCCCTGAGATAGCTTTCAGATTTCCTCGTGTTTCCAAATCTTCAAGATTAGCTGTTGGGAGCCATGGTGTGGAATCCTCTCCCCCTTGTTTGAAGATTTCAGCAGGGATTCCATCGGCTGCAGATGCCGTATTGTTTTTCATCTGCTTGATGGCTTTCCTCACTTCATCAAGGGTTGGGGGGTTTCCAAGCTAATTTTTTATTGGGTGCTGTGGGATGGAGCGGAACCACTGTCATCGACGAACGAGTCACGATTGAGAAGATCTTCGTAATGCTCCTTCCAACGAGTGTTGACAGCTTCCCTCTCCTTGATCAGATCTCCTCCATTTTTAGGCCTTCGGGGAACTGGTCCCCGAGTGCTCGGACCATAGCCGGTTCTGGTGGCACTGAAAAAGCCGTGCATATTATGGATGTCGGCAAGATGCTGGATCTCTGTCACCTTATCTTCCCACCATCTTTTTAGCTTGTTGGCAATTCGACATCTCTTGGTTGGATTTAGTATAATTTTGCCACGTACTTTTGGATCTCCTGATCATTCTCATAAAACCAGTCTTGATGTTTTTTGGTAGGAACTCCCAAAGTTTCTTTACAGGTGTTCATGATGGTGTTCTTAAGGACACCCCAAGCACTGTCCACACTCGCCCACTGTAGTTGATTGAAGTTTGACAGTTCTGCATTGAGGCATTTGCGGAAGAGGTCTTGCTTAATCGAGTCCTTGAGACCTTCGAAGTTGACCTTCCATCGGCATCTCTTCCGCTGCAGCCGTCGCTTGGTCGCCAATTTATGAACATTATTGAGCAAATGAGTGGATGATCAGTCCAGCAATCATCAGCTTCTATCACAGCCTGGGCGATGCATACATCTCTACGATCCCGGGCACGAACAATGACGTAATCGACCAAGTTCCAGTGCTTAGATTGTGGATGTTGCCATGATCATTTGTACAGTAAAACCTCAGAACTCGAACAAATCGGTGTTCGAACGATATTCACGAACATTTTTTGCCCCAGAAACCGAACGAAATTAGGAGGTCGAACGGGCAATCGCGACTTGAAAGAGCCTGTACGGCTGAGACGCGTATGGCCAGCGTGCATGACGCTTGCCCAGACAAAGGTTTTACTGTGTGAGAGGCTCAGTTAATGCGTAGCTCTCACCCAGTGCAGACCCGCAAAACATTGTTCCTTAACTTTTTCGTTCAATGTTAATTTATTTCATTTATTCCATATATTTATTCATTTATTCCATTTATTTATTGTTTCTTGTTTTTTTGTATGATTTTATGCATGTAATTACTGTAAACTTCGTGTAAAAATGCTTTATGAGAGATTTCTTGTGTCTGGAACCAATTAATGTAATTTACATTCATTCTTATGGGGAAAATTAATTCGGTGTTCGAACAAATCGGTGTTCGAATGGCCTTCTGGAACGAATTAAGTTCGATCTCCAATGTACCACTGTATTTTTTTTTCTAGCGAAACAGGGTGTTTGCGATGATAAGTCCATGTTCCATGCATTTGGTCAAAAGGAGGATGCCATTGGAATTGACTTTTCCCACTCCTTCCTTGCCAATGGTTCAATTCGACTCTGGCATTAAAATCATGAGAAAAATAAATTTGTCTCTCACAGGAACGGCAGAAAGGACCTGGTCAAGATTGACGTAAAATTCTTCTTTCGTTTCAACATTAGAGTCAAGAGTTGGGGCATATGCACAGCAGCTTCCACACAAGATTTTGACCGAATGGGACCATGAATCTAATGGCACGGAGACCAAGACGATTGGAGGTATAATTCTGCTGCAGCCTTCGTCTGCCTTCACAGCCGTTGAGATCTTAACATCTGTCGTTGAGAGCTTGTTAACCCATGGCTGGGGGCAGGTAGGCTCATTATGTTCTTATTCTATGGTTCTTTCGGTAATGCACGTAGATAGAAAAATAACGAAATAATAAAAATAAAGTTAATAAAAAATAATAAAATTCACGTTTCGATCGCAACACAAGCGTTCGTCATCACTGCTTGTGTTGCAATCGATACGTCGTGATATTTTATTATTTTTTATTCACATTATTTTAATTTTTATTATTTTATTGTTATTATTTATCTATCTATGTGACTACCGAAAAAAACCCCTGCAGTCATGAAAGTTTTAAGTCAAAACTCATTATAATGGTTACCTAATATGATAATTGGTTTTTTACCCTTCTATCTGGCAACAAAACTGACACCTTTTTACAAGGAGTCATGTTTGCATAGACCACAATACCTGCAGTCATAATGCAAACAAAAAACATAACTCTGATAATGTATGCACTGTCCTTGAAGTTGATTGGTCCACACCCGAGACAGCTTTCCTTAGAGCCTAGTCTCACATGGGTTGGACCAGATGACTAGGCTCTAAGGAAAGCTGTCTCGGGTGTGGACCAATCAACTTCAAGGACAGTGCATACATTATCAGAGTTATGTTTTTTGTTTGCATTATGACTGCAGGTATTGTGGTCTATGCAGATAAGAGGGTAAAACAACAATTATCATATTTTTACTGGCAAATGAGGTTTCCATAGGTTACCTAATAATCGCCATGTCACAGCATCATCAAAGGGTACATGTGGCTTTTCAAGAGGAAACGCATTGCCATCTGTAGTCCTGACCAAACACTGGTGGTTCTGTTGCTGTTTGGTCCACGACTGCTTATTAATTCTAGATTTGAAGCTTTCGTGACTGCAAGGATTCATATTCTTAGGTTTTTTCGGTAAAGTCACGTAGGTAAAAAATTTAAATTAATAAAAGTAAAATAAAATAAAAATCACGACGTTTCGGAGGCAACACAAGCTTCCGTCTTCAGGTGGAACCGTCACAGCCCGACAGCTGTATCAAGTAGATGAGAGATCACAAGAGATACCACTCCGTATATATAATGGATGAGGGGGGGGCAGGAACGGCACACTTTTTATTATTATGGTAAGGTGCGGCTTGAGACTATGAATAGACTGCATAACAAATGACTGAGCTTATTAGTCAGAGCTGCCCCGGTTAATTTGCAGATAACCTTCAGAGAAGGCATTTCCACTATCCGCCACCTGCGGACACACTGGGTAGTAGTGCAGTTCTGCCTCCACCTCTAGCACCACCACATAGGTCGCAACCGGGTACCCGATACCCGTACCCTACCCGATACCCGGCTACCCGTACCCGGCCGGGTATGGGTAGGGGTACCCGTTTGCGACCCTGGTGCGGCCGGGTACGGGTAGGCCGTGAGTCACTGGTGAGTAACCGTTTGTCACTCATTTCGGGTAGGGTACGGGTAGGGAACGGCCGGGTACGGGTACCCATTTGCGACCCTGGTGCGGCCGGGTACGGGTAAGGAATCAAAACCCGTTTGCGACCTCTGCACCAGCATCATCAACATTACCACCTGTAGCACCACCATTAACATCATCAACATCATCATCAGCACCATCAAGATCATCAGCAGCTTCATCGTCAACATCATCATCACCACCATCAACAACATCATCAGCTCTCACCTGCATGATGGCTCCGCAGGCCGAAGCAATTTTTGCCATCCAGCTGATGGCTCCCATTTTAACAAATCTACACACACACAGACAAACAGAGAAAGAGAAATCAGATCTACACAGATATACAGAGATAGATACAGAGACAGATACAGAGGTACAGATAAATCAGATCTACACATTGAGAGATACAGAGAGTACACACAGAGATACAGCGAGAGATAACATAACACAACAACCGCCATTCGCCACTAAGTGGCGGTGACGTCACCACGACGCTTGTGCCAGGCCATGTGCACCTTGAGGCCACGTGAAGTGGCGAACGCCCGCTGGCAGGAGGTGACGGGGCAGACCCAGCAGGTGCCACGGGTCGACTGAGATGACTGGCTGATGCACCACGTGAGAAATATACACATACACACAGATACAGATGAAACACAGATGAGATACAGAGAAACACACGATACAGAGAGAGATGCATACAGATACACACAGAGAGATACGGAAACATCAAATCTACTCTCCCACAGCCAGACACTAAAACTAAACTATACATTTCTTATGGGGAAATTCGCTTTGATATACGAGTATGCTTTGAATTACAAACACGTTTTCGGAACGAATTATGCTCGCAATCCAAGGTTTTACTGTATTTCTTTCTGGCCTGTTGGTTGGCCAAAACAGAATTTACAATCGGGGATGTTAACACAAATAAATGTTTTACGTTTAAAACTTCTTTTAAAGTTGAATTAGAATTTAATAAAAATGTCTCCCGATTCCTGGAGCGAAAACCCACGGAGACAGAAACCATTATCAACCACAGGGATGATTGTATTCCATTGTTTCACAATTTTACAAATAAAACTTAACCCTATTCCTATTCTTAGGTTTTTTCGGTAAAGTCACGTAGGTTAAAAAAAAACGTCGTGATTTTTGTTTTATTTTACTTTGATTAATTTGAATTTTTTACCTACGTGACTTTACCGAAAAAACCTAAAAATATGAATCCTTGCAGTCACGAAAGCTTCAAATCTATAATTAACCCTATTCCGTTGATTTAAATTGTAAGGTGTCAATCATTGTACATGAATAGTTGCAGTGATTTTATAATGCTGTGTCTTTTTTTATGTTTTAAAGTATCAGTCCGTCCAAAACTGTTGGTATCAACCCCCCCGGTGAGGGGCTACACATTACCAACAGCACAATAGCTACAGTGAGCAATGTGGATGAAAGCAGAGGCAGAGCCAGGATTTTCAGGTAGGGGGGGAAACCCCTCCAGCAATGAAATAAATAATATTTCTTACAAACTATTAAAAAACACTCTTTAATTAAATGTACTGTACTAGTAATGGAAGAACTCCACAACTGCAGGAAGTGCCCCGAAGCTTGCCGAGGTAGTTAATATCTCGCAGGGTCGGGATCGAACCCATGCTCTCCTGCGTACCAGGCGAGGTAGTTAATATCTCGCAGGGTCTGGATCGAACCCACGCCCTCCTGCATACCAGGCGAGGCAGTTAACATCTCGCAGGGTCTGAGTCGAACCCACGACCTCCTGCATACCAGGTGAGGTAGTTAACATCTCCCAGGGTCGAGATCGAACTCATAATTATATTCATGACGAGTGTCTGCTGCTGTGTTCAGTACAGCGGTTTGAGATCATTTATGAAAAGCTGGTATTACTATTATCTGCAGCATGCAGTGCGTGAGGGGCCTCCACATCAATTGAAACACCATGGGGGAAGTTTAACAGCAGCACGATCATGATTATGGCGGGGTGGGGGGTGTTCACTCTTTATGTAGAGAAATCCCTTGACAACCGCGGAGGTTAGGTTCCAGAAAACTCCCGTGGTTGACAAAACCGTGGTTCGCAAGACCTAAAGGCTCATGAAAATAGCAGGTTAGGTTCCTGACAAAGCCCCCGTGGTTGGTAAAACCATGCTTATAAAGACCTCAAGGCCGTTGGGAATAAGTAATATTTCAAAATACTTTTTTAAAAACACGCTTTAATGAAATGTACGAGTAATGGTAGAACTCCACGACTCCAGGAAGTGGCCCCGAGGCTTGCCACAACGTAAGGAACCGTAGTGATTTACAGCCAACATCAGTTGAGCGTGGACAATTAGACCCAAGCCCAAACATAACATATACAAAAGATGGTTTAAAATGTGTTATTAATTTTTAATGATAGAATATAGTATTGTCATCAGTATACCAAGTTTGCAGTCGATACCACATTGAGAAGTGGGTTTTGTTGCACAACATTAATGGCTGACGTCTCTTAAATGTCTCTTTCATTTCACTACTAGCAGGAAGTATTCAGCGTTGCCCGGGAGAAAAATGAATGTAAAAACTTTAAAATAAAACCAAACGTGCGGTGGAAATAGAAACTTACGCTCACTTGCCAAGATTCGATTCTTTAAATCGAGCAAAGGAATCGATGATTGTAGATTTCTTTTGAATCGGCCTATTTCCGTTTAATCGATACCACTAACGCTCACTAGATATCGATTCTCGCCAGTCCTGTATGCGGGTTGACGCTACATACTTCATGGTGATTCCCCCCCCCAAATCCAAAAGTCTATTTTTAAACGTTTAACATAGTGTAAAGTTTGTAGCATAGCATATTCTACCCATTATTTATTTTTATCCAAAATATATGCATTATTGCGCCGCCCCCAAAAAATACAAGTCTATATTTATGTTTGCATGATGTAGAGTCTGGAAAGTACCCACATGGCAAATTTCAAGTTTGTTGCAGACACACATATTCACAAATTCCCCTTTTATATATATAGACTAGCGGTAAGTACCCATCGTTGCCCGGGTGAAAGACAGACACACACATTGACTTACACACAGACATCGACCCACACACATAGAAACACATCGACTTACACACATATGGACTCACACAGACATCGACTTTAGACACACACACACAAGGAGTTACACACACACATCGAATCACACACACACATAGCCTTACACACACATATGGACTCACACACACATACAAAGACTCACAGACACATTGACCTACACACACGCATATGGACTTCCAAAGACAGACTTATCGACTAAGACACACACACACAGGGACTTACACACACATACACACATTGCCATACACACATGGACTGACACACATAGACTCCCACACAAACATACATGGACTCACACACGCACATAGAGCCACACACACATAGACTGACACACACACATGGACGTATGCACACACACACACACATGTACGTACAGACACACACACATGGACTCACACGCACACATGGACCAAAACACACAGAAAGAAATGGACTTACACTGACTCACATGGAGCGACGCACACACAGCAACTAACACACACGCACACCGACTGACACAAACAGACATATCGACTGCCACACACAAACACATCAACTCTGACACAGACTCACACACATTGACTAACACACACACATGGACTTACGCACACACACATCGACGGTATGCACTATCACTACAGCAGTGCCTAGTGACTGTGGTGTAACCTGCCATCACAAAGGCAGTGCATACTGACAGTGGTGGTACCTGCTATTAATACAGCAGTGCATACTGAGGTGGTACCTGCTATCAGTACAGCAGTGCATACAGACTTTGGTGGTAGCTGCGATGATAAGAGCACTGCATATTGTGGTGGTACCTGCTATGATGACAGCAGTGCATTTGGACTGTGGTGGTAGCTGGTATGATTACAGCAGTGCATACAGTGGTGGTATCTGCTTTAGCTACTGCAGTGCATACGGACTTTGGTACCTGCTTTCACTACAACAGTGCATACTGACTGTGGTGGTAGCTGCTATGATTACAGCAGGGCAAGCGACAGTGTTGGTACCTGCTATGATGACTGCAGTGCATAATGACTGTGGTGGTACCTGCTAGCACTACAGTAGTACATGCTGATTGTATAGCAGTATATATGGAATCTATAGCACAAAGTAAGTAGAGAGAGTGCCGTGGTGAGGCCTAGTCCCGTGCAGAACCCCCGGGCTCATCTAGATTTCCCAGCCCACCGAGGTGTCACCTTGCCGGCTGGGGGCTGGGCCGGTCCCCCCGGCCACGCGATAATAATGGGATGTAAGCGCTACAATAATGATATGTAGGGGCTCTATAGTAGTTTCAGGACACATTGGGGTATCATTGGGGTGGGGTGGGGAGAAGAGGACATTGCACAGAGTGAAGAATGTACGTGTTTAGTGTGTTTTTGCTGCATGTGTAAGGCGAATTAAAATTTGTGGCGATCGTGTGTGCGTTGCTAGGTGCAACCCATGTTAGCAGTGCAAAGTGTAATGAGATAAATGCTTATAAGACTAATTTGTGGGACTTACCTTGGGCGATGGTGCGTGTGGATTGCCTGGGGGTAACGTAGTGGACGCTTTGCACTAGTGCAGCAGGCTGCGTTGTGAGCCAGCGCGTGGCAAAGGAAATAAATCAATAAGACAAACTAACTAATTAATTGAATAAAAATCTCCAAAAATGCAAATTTTACTAATTTAAAGGTGACGGACATGAAAAAGGAATAGCCTATTCCCACAACGGGGCTTAGGGCGTGCTGGCTGGCAAATTCGTTTAGACATAAACCCCACCGTTCGAGAGCCAAATCCCCAAATCATTATAAAAAAAGAAAAAAATGTAGGGTGTATCGCCTATGCGACTTTTCTCTGACGACACTTCTCATTTTCTCAAAATACCCTCACCATACACTCCACACAGCTCAAATATAGTGTACACGGTGAGGGTATGTAACAACATTGCACATCACACGACGTAATGTACACTACTGACTGCTCGTGGACAGTCATCCGTGGCAAGATCAAACGCCACCCTGTTGATTGAAGACCCAATTTGGTCGAAAGAGAATGGAGAGTGTACGAAAAATCTTGTATACAAACAGGTCTTTAGGCAGCGATGATACATTTCGTTTCAGTTTTCGAGTGAGTACATTTAGTAAAATAATTTCTGAATACTGTTTCACGTAGATCACAACAACAATCGCATACATTCTAGATTTGAAGCTTTCGTGACTGCAAGGATTCATACTCTTAGGTTTTTTCGGTAAAGTCACGTAGGTAAAAAATTATAATAAAATAATACAAGATGAAAATAACTAAATTAAATCACGACGTTTCGGAAACAACACAAGCCTCCGTCATCAGGTGTAACTGTTCCAGTAAAATTACTGTAGCTACAGTAATTTTACTGGAGCAGTTACTATTTTTTCCCTACTGTGACTTTACCGAAAAAAACCTAAGAGTACCCATCGCATACCACCTCATCCCTTGGGTCCAGGTAATGGGCCCCCCAGCTAGTATATAGAGACACATAGATTAAACTATTGGTTTAGTCCCTGGGTCTCTACTTGTCTCTATGTATCTCTATGTGCCTCTATGTATCGCTTTAGGTCTCTATCGGCCTCTATGTGTCTCTACAGTGTCGCTATGGGTCCATAGCTATCTCTATGGGTCTGTATCCATCTCCATGGGTCTCAACGTGTCTCATTGGGTCTCTATTTATCTCTTTGGGTCTCTGTGTCTCTAAGTATATATCTGTGTCTCTATGCATTCAGAGTATTTGGGTGCTGCTACGGAATGTCCACGTGATGATATCAGCCACTTTGGTGAGCAGCTATAATGTTGTGATAGCCAGGTCAAGCCTTATGATGAAGAGCTACTACATAGTTCTGTGGGGCCTTGCTATCTGGTAAAATAAAAAAAGGTTTAATTAATAATAGTACTGTACTAGAGGGAGGCAATTTTATCTGTGTACCTAGGCTTGTGGACAAACTGGTTACCTGAGTTCACAGAGGTCACAGAGCCAGACCAAGGCTCCTGTTTGGTTCAGTGTTAATCACTGAGCCAGACTAAGAATCCCATAGGGTTCAGTATTAATCACTGAGACACATAGAGCCAGACGAAGGCTCTTATAGGGTTCAGTGTTAATCACTGAGACTCATAGAGGCAGACTAAGGCTCCCATAGGGTTCAGTGTTAATCACTGAGACTCATAGAGCCAGACTAAGGCTTTGAATGGAAATCCCCTTCAGTGAGTTTCAACACAGTGCGTGTGTCTTTCTTGTATTTTGTGTCTAAGTATGTCTGTGCGTGTCTCTGTCTGTCTATGTGTGTGCCTTTGTTTGCGTTAATGTGTTTGTGACGATTATCTGGGTCTCCCCTAGATCGACTCAGCCTCAAATGAATTACCTGGTTGCAGTGGGTGTGTGTAGTAAACATCGCCACTGAGTGAGAGAGTGGGTTAGTGTATGGGTGAGTGAGAGGGTGAGTGGGAGAGTGAGAGGGTGAGTGGGTGAGTGTGTGGGTGAGGGAGTGGGTGAGTGAGATGAATGGGTGAGTGCTACTTGCTACTAACAGCACTTGACCAAACAACCTGCTAGAGACTACACGGGGGATCTTTGTCTGTGTTGTCTTACTCACCCTGTCTCTGAGATTGTCTCTCTCTTCCCGCGTCTCCCTCTCACCTTGTCTCTCTGTGTGTCTCAGTGTGTTTCCGGTTGTCAATGCGTCTCTAACCTTGTATCTCTGTGTCTGTCTCCGTGTCTCTGTGACTCCAGACCAAGGCTCCCATTGCGTTCAGTGTTCATCACTGAGGCTCACAGATCCAGATTAAGGCTCCCCCATAGGGTTCAGTGTTAATCACTGAGACTCATAGAGCCAGATTAAGCCTACCATAGGGTTCAGTGTTAATCACTGAGGCTCATAGAGCCACTAAGGCTACCATAGGGTTTAGTGTTATTTACTGAGGCTCACAGAGCCAGACAAAGGCTCCCCCCATAGGGTTCAGTGTTAATCACTGAGAATCATAGAGCCAGACCAAGGCTCCCATAGGGTTCAGTGTTAATCAGTGAGGCTCACAGAGCCAGACTAAGGCTCCCCCCATAGGGTTCAATGTTAATCACTGAGACTCACAGAGCCAGACTAAGGCTCCCCCCATAGGGTTCAATGTTAATCACTGAGACTCACAGAGCCAGACTAAGGCTCCCCCATAGGGTTCAATGTTAATCAGTGAGGCTCAGAGCCAGACTAAGGCTCCCATAGGGTTTAGTGTTATTGACTGAGGCTCACAGAGCCAGACTAAGAATCCCATAGGGTTTATTGTTAATCACTGAGACTCATAGAGGCAGACTAAGGCCTTTAATGGAAATCCCCTTCAGTGAGTTTCAACACAGTGCGTGTGTCCGTCTTTCTTGTATTGTGTCTAAGTATGTCTGTGCGTGTCTCTGTCTGTCTATGTGTGTGCCTTTGTTTGCGTTCATGTGTTTGTGACGATTATCTGGGTCTCCCCTAGATCGACTCAGCCTCAAATGAATTACCTGGTTGCAGTGGGTGTGTGTAGTAAACATCGCCACTGAGTGGGCGAGTGAGTGGTTGGGTGAGTGACTGGGTTCGTGAGTGAGTGGCTGAGTGAGTGGGTGAGTGTGCCAGTGTGTGAGTGTGTGGGTGAGTGAGTGAGTGGGAGAGTGAGAGGGTGAGTGGGTGAGTGAGTGGGTGGGAAAGTGGGTGAGTGGATGGGTGCTTGAGTGGGTAACTGAATGGCTGAGTGGGTGAGTGATTCGGTGCATGAGTGGGTGAGTGAGTGGTTGAGTGAGGGGGTGAGTGAGTGAGCAGGTGGGTGAGTGGGAGAGTGAGTGGGAGAGTGAGTGGCTGAGTGGGTGGGTGAGTGAGTGAGGGGGTGAGTGAGTGAGGGGGTGAGTGAGTAAGCGGGTGAGTGAGTGAGTGAGGGGGTGAGTGAGTGGTTGAGTGAGTGGGTGAGTCAGTGAGAGGGTGAGTGGGTGGGTGGCTGAGTGAGTGGGTGCGTGAGTGGGTGGGTGGCTGAATGAGTGGGTGAGTGGGTGGTTGAGTGAGTGGGTGAGTGGCTGAATGAATGGGTGAGTGAGTGAGGGGGTGAGTGAGAGAGTGAGGGGGTGAGTGAGTGGCTGAGTGAATTGGTGAGTGAGTGAGGGGGTGAGAGAGTGAGGGGGTGAGTGAGGGGGTGAGTGAGTGGGTGGCTGAGTGAGTGAGCGGGTGAGTGAGTGGCTGAGTGAATGGGTGAGTGAGGGGGTGAGTGAGGGGGTGAGTGAGTGAGGGGGTGAGAGAGTGAGGGGGTGAGTGAGTGAGGGGGTGAGAGAGTGAGTGGGTGGCTGAGTGAGTGTCTGAGTGAGTAGGTGAGTGAGTGAGTGAGTAGGTGAGTGAGTAGGTGAGTGAGTGGGTGAGTGAGTGGGTGAGTGGGTGAGTGAGTGGGTGAGTGAGTGGGTGAGAGAGTGGGTGAGTGAGTAAGCGGGTGAGTGGGTGAGTGAGTGGGTGAGTGAGTGGGTGAGAGAGTAGGTGAGTGAGTGAGTGGGTGAGTGGGTGAGTGAGTGGGTGAGTGAGTGAGTGGGTGAGAGAGTGGGTGGGTGGGTGAGTGAGTGGGTGAGTGAGTGAGTGGGTGAGAGAGTGGGTGGGTGGCTGAGTGAGTAAGCGGGTGAGTGAGAGAAAGAGTGAGTGTTACTCGCTACTAACAGCACTTGACCAAACAGCCTGCTAGAGACTACACGGGGGATATTTGTCTTTGTTGATTCACTCACCCTGTCTCTGAGATTGTCTCTCTCTTCCCGCGTCTCCCTCTCATCTTGTCTCTCTGTGTGTCTCAGTGTGTTTCCGGTTGTCAATGCGTCTCTAACCTTCTATCTCTGTGTCTGTCTCCGTGTCTCTGTGACTCCAGACCAAGGCTCCCATTGCGTTCAGTGTTCATCACTGAGGCTCAGAGCCAAACTAAGGCTCCCCCATAGGGTTCAGTGTTAATCACTGACTCATAGAGCCAGACCAAGGCTCCCATTGCGTTATGTGTTCATCACTGAGGCTCAAGAGCCAGACTAAGACTCCCCATAGGGTTCAGTGTTAATCAGTCAGGCTCACAGAGCCAGACTAAGGCTCCCGCTATAGGGTTCAGTGTTAATCACTGACTCATAGAGCCAGACCAAGGCTCCCATAGGGTTCAGTGTTAATCAGTGAGGCTCACAGAGCCAGACTAAGGCTCCCCCATAGGGTTCAGTGTTAATCAGTGAGGCTCACAGAGCCAGACTAAGGCTCCCCCATAGGGTTCAGTGTGAATCACTGACTCATAGAGCCAGACTAAGGCTCCCATAGGGTTCGGTGTTAATCAGTGAGGCTCACAGAGCCAGACTAAGGCCTTTAATGGAAATCCCCTTCAGTGAGTCTCAACACAGTGCGTGTGTGTCTGTCTTTTTATCTTTTGTGTCGATGTGTGTCTGTGCGTGCCTGTGTCTATGTGTGTGCCTTTATCTGCGTTCATGTGTTTGTGACAATTACCTGGGTCTCCCCTAGATCGACTCAGCCTCAAATGAATTACCTGGTTGCAGTGGGTGTGTGTAGTAAACATCGCCACTGAGTGGGCGAGTGTGTGGTTGGGTGGGTGACTGGGTTAGTGAGTGAGTGGCTGAGTGAGTGGGTGAGTGTGCCAGTGTGTGAGTGAGTGTGTGGATGAGTGAGTGTTATGGGTGAGTGGGTGAGTGAGTGGATGAGTGGGTGAGTGAGTGGGTGAGTGGATGGGTGCGTGAGTGGGTAACTGAATGGCTGAGTGGGTGAGTGATTCGGTGCATGAGTGGGTGAGTGAGTGGGAGAGTGAGTGGGAGAGTGAGTGGGTGAGTGAGTGGTTGAGTGAGGGGGTGAGTGAGTGAGCAGGTGGGTGAGTGAGTTGGTGAGTGGCTGAGTGAGGGGGTGAGTCAGTGAGAGGGTGAGTGGGTGGGTGGCTGAGTGAGTGGGTGAGTGAGTAGGTGAGTGAGTAGGGTGAGTGAGTGAGGGGGTGAGTGAGAGAGTGAGAGGGTGAGTGAGAGTGTGAGGGGGTGAGTGAGTGAGGGGGTGAGTGAGTGGGTGGATGGCTGAGTGGGTGGCTGAGTGAGTGGGTGAGTGAGTAGGTGAGTGGGTGAGTGAGTGGATGAGGGGGTGAGTGAGTGAGTGAGAGGGTGAGTGAGAGTGTGAGGGGGTGAGTGAGTGAGGGGATGAGTGAGTGGGTGGGTGGCTGAGTGGGTGGCTGAGTGAATGGGTGTGTGAGTGAGTGGGTGAGTGAGAAAGTGAGTGGGTGAGTGTTACTCGCTACTAACAGCACTTGACCAAACAGCCTGCAAGAGTGGAAGAAATAAAATAATAAAAATAAAACATAATAAAATAATTCTCACGACGTTATGTTTTATTTTTATTATTTTATTATTTCCCTTCTACGTGATGACTTTACCGAAAGAACCAAGAAGATGAATCCCTGCAGTCACGAAAGCTTTAAATCGAAATTTAGCCTGCTCGAGACTACACGGGGGATTATTTGTCTTTGTTGATTCACTCACCCTGCCTCTGATATTGTCTCTCTCTTCCCGCGTCTCCCTCTCACCTTGTCTATCTCTGTGTCTCAGCGTGTTTCCACGTCTCTGTGTCTTTGTGTCCCTCTCTTTGTCTATCTGTCTCTCTGTGTGTCTCTCTGTGTGTCTGTCTGTGTGTCTCTCTGTGTCTCTGTGTGTCTCTCTGTGTGTCTCTCTGTGTCTCTGTGTGTCTCTGTGTGTCTCTCTGTGTGTCTCTCTGTATCTCTGTGTGTTTGTGTGTCTCTCTGTGTGTCTCTGTGTGTCTCTCTGTGTCTCTCTGTCTATGCGTCTCTCAACTTGTCTTTCTGTGTATCTGTGTCCGTGTGTGTCTCTGTGTGTCTCTGTGTGTCTGTCTCTCCGTGTCCGTGTGCCTCTCCGTGTCTCTCACCTTGTCTCTCTGTGGTGTCTGTCTCCGTGTCTGTCTCTGTATGTCTCTCGCCTTGTCTCTCTGATGTGTCTCTGTGTGTCTCTCACCTTATCTCTCTGCTGTGTCTCTGTGTGTCTCTCACCTTGTCTCTCTGCTGTGTGTCTCTCACCTTGTCTCTCTGCTGTCTCTGTGTGTCTCTCACCTTGTCTCTCTGCTGTGTGTCTCTGTGTGTCTCTCACCTTGTTCTCTCTCACCTTGTCTCTCTGCTGTGTGTCTCTGTGTGTCTCTCACCTTGTCTCTCTCTGCTGTGTGTCTCTCCCTGCGTCTCTCTGATCGTCTGTATCTCACATATGAGAAGGCGTTACTTGGAAATCCCCCTCTGAGCGGAAGTAAAAAAAAACACATTTCCTGTTATTTTATTATTTCTTTACTTCTTAGTTTCCCTAGAGAAGCCAATGAGGCTGGTAAACCTTTACCACGACTCCTCTGGTGTATTACTACTACACGCTTTTCTTTAACTAACTGTCTGTTGTTGTTGTCGTTGTTCATCTTCTTGGTTCTTTCGGTAAAGTCACGTAGAAGGGAAGTAATAAAATAATAAAAATAAAACATAATAAAATAATAAAAATAAAACAATAAAATAATAAAAATAAAACATAATAAAAATAAAACATAATAAAATTATAAAAATAAAACATAATACAAATAAAACATAATAAAATAATTCTCACGACGTTTCGGCCACAACGCAAGCAGCCGTCCTCAGGTGAAACCAGGTCTGTCCTAAAATCTTGTAACTCAATTTTAACCCACTTCCCAATGTAGTATCGACTGCAAACTTGGTATACTTACGTCATACTGATGACAATACTATATTCTATCATAAAAAAAAAATATTTTAAAACATTATTTTTTTACACGTTTTTGATAAACTCACTCTGTTGTCGTATCCTCAACTTGTCTGTTGTCGTTGTATCCTAAAATCTTGTAACTCAATTTTAACCCACTTCCCAATGTGGTATCGACTGCAGACTTAGTATACGTATGTCATACTGATGACAAGACTATATTCTATCATAAAAAAAATTCTAAAATATCTTTTTAAATTATTTTTACACGCTTTTGATAAACTCACTCTGTTGTCGTATCCTCAACTTTGTCTGTTGTCGTATTCTCAAATCTTGTAACTCAATTTTAACCCACTTCCCAATGTGGTATCGACTGCAAACTTGGTATACTTATCTTTGTGCTGTACGCCTTTTGGCGTCCTCTGGTCTAACACCTTTTGAGACTCGGCTCCAAAGAAAGCTGTCTCTGGTGTGGACCAATCAGTTTCAAAGACAATGCATATGCTATTAGAGTGTGTATTTTGTTTGCATTCTGACCACAAGTATTCTGGTTAATGCAGACATGAGTCCTTGTAAAAGGTTTCAGTTTGGTGTTTTAACATCTTAACACAACTGTTTTGTGGCCAGAAAAAAGGGGAAAACCTATTCTCATAACTTGGTATACTTATGTCATACTGATGATAATACTATATTCTATCATAAAGAATAAAATACATTTATTTTAAAACATTCTTTTTTATATGTTATGTTTCGGCTTGGCTCTAATTGTCCACAGTCAACTGACGTTGGTTGTAATTGGCCATGTTCCCTTACGTTATGGCACTTCCTGGAGTCGTGGAGTTTTTCCATTACTAGTGTAGAGGTGTTACGGGAGGGCAAACAAACACACCGGGCGTGGTTATGCCCATACGCGAGGAGATGCTTACATCCACGTCCGCACCGTTTAGCCTGGGGGGCTGTAACGGCGCTGGGATCCCCCACGGCCCCACCCCTCGGTGGGGGAGTTGCTATATAAGGCGGTGAGCCGGAGGGCTCGGGGTTCAGTGTTCAGCTTAAACCAGCGAAGCAAGAAGACCGGCTAGATAGGCCCTGGGACTCCCCTGGATCGCTGTCCTTCTCAGGACCGACCAGGGCAAGCCAGTGGCGTGGCCCCGAGAGCCCAGAGCCGATGTTCTTCTAAGAGCCGGTCTGGGGACTCAGGGTGCCGTGATCCCAGCTTAACCAGAGCTGGGTCAGCTAGCCTCCCCTAGCCCTGTAGTAGAGGACCTAGGAGTAGGCTAGCCGGGACAGAGATTGTGGGATCTCCCTGTTAGACGGGTGAAGGGGCCGATACCCCTTCGAGTGTTGTATATCTCGGCCTGTAATATACAATTGTGGTTAATAAATAAGTGTGCCTCCGACTACGTCGTCCAAGTCTCCTTGAACCTACTACACTAGTAAGGGTACATTTAATTAAAAAGCGTGTTTTAAAAAAAGTTGTATTTTAAATATTACTTATTCCCCTTCCAAATGTAAAATCGACATCACCACGTGTTTAGAGTATTTGGATGCTGCTATAAATTCCCACGTGATGATGATATCAGCCCACTCCATTGAGCAGCTATCATTTGTGATAGCCCGGCCAGGGCTTCTAACAAAGAGCTACGTAGCTCAGTGGGGGCCTTACTACCTGGTAAAATAAAATAAGTGTTAGTCTACAGTTTAGTTTATAAAGACATTTTCTAAACTCATCGATCGTAAGCAATGTGGTTCCCTGGACTAGCAGGCGATCGCAACGAAATTGCATCACGCGCGCATGCAGAGCGCCACTTTGAATTTATTTGAAATGTTTGTACGGTTGCCTCACGTAGAAACATTTATACTACAATACACTACTATGCACTACACTATACACTACACTATACACTACACTACCATACACTACACTACTATACACTACACTACTATACACTACTATGCACTACTCTAAACTATGCACTACACTACTATACACTACACTACGCTATACACTACACTACTATACACTACACTACTGTACACTACACTACTATACACTACACTACGCTATACACTACACTACACTACTATACACTACACAACAGCCAGGCCGCGCTGGTAGCATAAAAGGAGCCTTGAGCGGGAGCTCGAGGCTGCCGGTTCTGGGATTGGATCATCTCGTCGGCTCTGTCGTCTCGTCGCCATCGTCGCTGCCGTCTGCGCTTGATATTGCGCTGCTAGATAGTCGTTGGCTGTCTCCGTCAGCATCGTTGGTGTTAGACGGTTCGTGTTGTGTATAGCAAGGCCGTAGCCATGGAGCAGAGGTCGCAACCGGGTACCCGATACCTGTACCCTACCCGATACCCGGCTTACCCGTACCCGGCCGGGTACAGGTACCCGTTTGCGACTCTGGTGCGGCCGGGTACGGGTAGGCCGTGAGTCACTGGTGAGTAACTGTTTGTCACTCATTTCCCAACGTCTTGTCTTGTCTCACAATTCAAGTGCCTAGAATCAACCCACCCGCGCCTGCAACATGGCTTCATCCCAGAGGTCGCAATCGGGTACCCGATACCCGTACCCTACCCATACCCGGCCGGGTGCGGGTAGGGTACGGGTACGGCCGGGTACGGGTACCCGTTTGCGACCCTGGTGCGGCCGGGTACGGGTATGGGTAAGGAATCAAAACCCGTTTGCGACCTCTGCCATGGAGTCTACATTGGGGCGGGGGGGGGGGGGACGACGAAATCTTCCAGGGGGTCTGGAGGTCCCTCCCCAGAAAAAAATAAATCTAAATTTGAAAACGAATTTCCTGCCATTTCCTGCCTAAAATATTAAAAAATTCACTAACACATGGGATGGACTTTTTATTATTTACAATAATGTCTAAGAGTGTATTGCATTGCTCTGTTTTTTCTTTTTCACATTTTATTGTTTCATTGTATGTAATGTTTGAGATTAGGGATTAATAAAGTACAACCATAACCACAATCACATAAACAGAAATCTATTTTATAGCAATATATTGGGGGGGGGGGGGACATTTTAAGCATATTTGAATATTGGGGGGGGGGATGTGTGTGTCCCCACCCCCCCCCAATATATTATAATTACCGCCTTGGTGTATAGGCTAACGACTGTAGTGTGTGTGCAGGAAAGATCGTGAGTGTCCAATAAAGAAGGTGCCTCTACAAACCTTGTCTCCGAATCATTGACACTACACTAGTGTATCACACCGGTGTGTTGGAGAGTAAACCCACAACATTTACAATTCGACTACGGCGTTATGCCAGTAATTGCAACTAGCATAATCTGACACTCATAGAGATAATACTCATAGGGACTCAGAGACTCATACATCTACAAAGAAATAATACTCATAGAGATGCATAGAGATACATATAGATTCATCGAGACTCATAAACATAGAGATAATACTCAGAGACTCATAAAGATACATAGAGATAAACACATTCCTGCGGAGGGAGCTGGTAGGAACGTTGGGTTACTCGGTCAATGGCCAGGGTCAACTGCGGCGTGGTGTATTCTGCAAATATGGCCGACTGTGAGGGCGGGCACAAGCCGGCGTGAATAGGTGAAACGTTGAGTTTTATAAGGGCACCACGGGGTGACCAGCACCTCCCCACCCAGCCCCTCCCCTCCCACCCCCCACCCAGCCCCTCCCCACCCTCCCCACCCAGCCCCTCCATCCCCACCCAGCCCCTCCCTCCACGACGGACACAATAATCCCCTGTGAGCTGGTGTAACCAGGAGTTTCCTACCAGTATAATCATAGCGCTACATAGAGACTCAGCATAAAGACTCATAGAAACTCTTAAAGCCACATAGAGACTCATAAATATACATGAATATAATACGCATAGAGACTCAAAGAGACACACAGAGACGTGTAGAGCCTCATAGAGATACGTAGAGACTCCTGGAGACACACCGAGACTCACAGAGACACGTAGAGACACACAGACACGCGTAGAGATAGAGATCAATAGTCATAGAGACTCCTGATAGAGATACACGTAGAGGCTGGGTGAACAGTGGGCAAAGGTGGCTCAATAACCCAACTACATAGAACGAAAATGTTTACTTCTGTAAAAACAAATGGACTTCTGTATAGTTATGTTTCACTCACAAGGTACTTTCGTGAAACGTGAATCACTATTTACCCACCCTCTAGGCGTCAGCTACACCTGCTAAAGTCACCGAATGATGTCAGAATAGAATGATAATATTTATTAGGGGCCGTCCATAAATGACGTCACGCGATTTTGGACGATTTTTGACCCCCCCCCCTTCGTCACACGGCGTCACAAAAAGTCAGACCCCCCCCTCAAATATGACGTCACAAAGCTCTGCCCCCCCCCAAAATAAAACATGCTTCAAATCGCTTTAAACTATAGTCGTTGTAGTGCGTATTTAATGTGGCGCTGCACTCTGATGTTGTAGGAGAATACATGTATCAAAAAGTCTATTTAATTAAGTAGATCGTGTTGTCTATATTTAATTAAAGTTGCGCATTTTGATGTGACGTCACATTTCTCAACCCCCCCCTCGTCACACATCGTCACAAATGTCTGACCCCCCCCCCCCCAGGTGCGTGACGTCATTTATGGACGGCACCTTACGACTATAATAGCCCAGAAATGTGTGTCCCGCGCGTGACGTCACTCCACATGCCCCCCCACCCACCCCCGTCATTAATAATAAAATCATCACGAGCGGGTGGATTTTTTGTTGTTGCAAAGTCGCTTCAAATATGACGACGTTCCTTTACAGAAAGTGACGGTCTACGCAGCACAGTGCTACATCCGCACGTGACGTCACTGCAAAATAGCCCCCCCCCCCCCCCGTCATTAATAATCATGAGCGGGTGACTTTTTACACTCTCCCAGGTCGATCGGAATTTTTTTTTTTTACGCAAATTCGCTTTAAATTTGAAGTTTCTTTATTGAAATGTAATCAAATCAATATTTCTACGCAGCAACAAAGTGTATTTGGTGTCTTTGTTTATTTCTTCAGCACTTGAAACAAAATGTAAGTCAACATTTTGCTTCTAAATTATCATAAAATCGTATACCGATAAATCTTCCATAGTCCTTAATTTCATTTTTTAAGTTAAGAAACATTTATTTACGTTCAACAATTCCCTCAAAAATTGACAATCACGCAAGAAAACGTAAATGGACATATTCTTGGTTCTTTCGGTAAAGTCACGTAGAAGGGAAATAATAAAATAATATAAACATAAAACAATAACAAAAATTCTCACGACGTTTCGACTGCAACACAAGCAATCATCAGGTGTCTAAATGGACATCTCTAATATTACAGCTTCCGTCCTAGGACGGAGACATTCTATGAGCTATATCCATTGTAATTTATTTTCATACATTTGTAGTGAGTCCAACTGAGTCGCAGACGTTATACTAGTAGGGACCTCCTGGTTACACCAGCCCACAGGGGATTATTGTGTCTGTCCATCGTGCAGGGAGGGGCTGGGTGGGGCGGGGAGGGTGGGGAGGGGTGGGGAGGGGAGGGTGGGGAGGGTGGGGCTGGGTGGGGAGGGGAGGGTGGGGAGGGGTGGGGAGGGGCTGGGTGGGGAGGGGCTGGGTGGGGAGGGTGGGGCTGGGTGGGGGTGGGAGGGGTGGGGCTGGGTGGGGAGAGGAGGGGCTGGTCACCCCGTGGTGCCCTTATGAAACTCAACGTTTAACCTACTCACGCCGGCTTGTGCCCGCCCTCACAGTCGGGCATATTTGCGGGATACACCACGCTGCCGTTGACCCTGGCCATTGACCGAGCAATCGAACGTTCCGAACAGCTCTCTCCGCAGGAATGTGTTCTTGGGAGCAACACTATTTATTCAATAAATCAACACAACATAACACAACCTACACTTGGATGTTGAATGCTCATCTAACCACGCTACGGCAGAACGAGACACGGTTCGCTATCCCGGCCCGGACCACGAGCTGGGTCCCGGACCGCGTGGCTAGAGGCTTCTTTTACTCGACGTGGATCTTCATCACCAGCAACACGAAGAACCCCGAGCCCCTCACGGGCCCCTGTGATATCGGCCTGGGCTGGGGCTGGCTCTGCCTCTCGCCCCGCCAACCTTCTAGATCTCTCGAGCTCTTTCCCGAAGGCTCCCGAGAGCTCCTCTATACCACGTGACCGCCCAGCGGCCCCCGTCCACCAGTGGCCCCCCTCCAATATCATCCGGTCACGTGTCGGCAGGTCAACCGGCGTATCATGCCTCAACGTAACCCCGGCTGGCTGACGCTCCCTCTCGCTCCCTCACCGGGAGCCCGCACCGCACACTGTACGCGGTGCCTCCGCGCTGAACAGCGCTCACCCAAGCCCCGCTAGGGCTGGTACTACACCCAGTAAGCAGGCTACAAGTGATGCCAACACATTATCTGCTGTGGCCTCGCAAGCCCGGAACCACACAATGACAATCACAGTCACTACACTTTAACCCACCCTCGCCTCTCTCTCTCTCTGGCCTCCGCACCTGATTGGTTCACAAGTGACGGTATCACATGGAGGCCTCCGCCTATTTGTTAATGAAATCCGATTTAAGAGCTTCTTAACTCATGGAGCAATTCTAAATAAACTGTTCAGATTTAAGACTAAAATAAGAGGAGGATTTCTCCGCATTGTTGCTTGACGATGCTGGTTGTTGTTGTTGTGGCTGCTGCTGTTGCTGTGAGTGCTGAACAAGTGACGAATTGGCACGTTTTGTGTTACATGATGCAAACTTACTGTGTTGGACGGTGGTGGGTTTAACGACACAGCATTTAAATACACGCGATCTACACCCAAAAACCTCCTTCGTTATGGGGTCAGGCCGTCACAACAACAACAGCAACAAACGGCCAACAAACAATACTCATAAACACGATAGGAGCGCAAAGTACAGGAAAAGGCAACCAAATCACCCCAAAACAACATACCAATAAAACTAAAAACTCAACCCACGTCAGCGTAATACAAAGGCCAGACGATTTCAAGAATGATAATTTCATTATTTTTAATATATCGTGAGTGGCTCCAAAAGGTCACGACACATAGGGGCCTATTCTCATTTATTTTCATCACTGCCATCAAGGTATGACAAATAAGAACAGGTTTTTATACCATTTCTGACAATAAAATCGGAGTTGTGTTAAGATGTCAAACACCCAAATAGATTACCTACTGCAAGGAATGAAGTTACTGCATTAACCTAACAGTACTTGTGGTTAACATGCAAACAAACTTTGATAAAAATTATGTATGGCATTGTCTTTGAAACCGATTGGCCTACACCAGAGACAACAATGTTCTCTACGGCCTAGGTCTCACTCTCAGTGTCTGACCAGAGAACAACGCCAAAAGGTGAACAGTACAAAGCCACGTAGGTATAAAATAAAATAAATAAATACAAATTTGTCCACTTCTGCAATTGTTTCTTGCCGTGCTTGTCCCACCTGATGACGGACGCTTGTGTTGCGCCCGAAACGTCGTGATTTAATTTATTTTATTTTATACCTACGTGAAGAGTATGGATCCCTGCAGTCACGAAAACTTCAAATCTAGATAGTACAAAGCCAATGCACGTGTAAGGGAGCTCCTCAGAGATGTAGGAGAAGATGACGGTGAGACCTTTATTTAACAGTTAACAACGAGAGTTTCCAGCATGATACAAGTAGAGTTTCATTATCTCGGTTTTCATCCCTAGCAAGCCCGCCTACTTTTAGATCTCTCAGGGTCCTTAATTCTTTACCACCTGTCTTCTCTTGCGACAGCACCCTCATTAATAATCCCTTCACCACCTGTCTTTTCTTGCTACAGCACCTTCTTATTCATTATCCCTTCACTACCTATTCTCTTTCTATTTTCTCTCAGCACCTGTGTTATTTTTATTTTATAAATATTTAGTAGCTCTGTGTAAGCTTTATTCTCCATTCCTAGCTCGATGTGAGCAGCTATGTAATGGGATACCTTTTTTGCCAGTATCAAAGTACCACTTTTAATTCATACTTTGATCCTGGAAAAAAGGTTTCCCATCATACCGCCATTAAAACTGTGTTTTTTTTGTGTGTGTCAATTCATAAGTTCTATTTTTGGTGACACGCGTGCACCTTTCTGGCATGCGCACACACACATACCTTGCCACTCAGGTGTATGTATGTGTGTGTGCCCGAAATAGCTTCGTTACGCTTTTTCAACCAACTTGCCGGATTGGCTCAAGAGACCCACAGAACCACACCAGTGCCGGAGGAAGTTAGTGCGGGGCCTGTAGCATATGTTATAAAGGGGTCCCTAAATAGGAAAAAAACACCTAAATATTAAAACACAATTTTTTTACTTGCATAGTAAAGCAATTGTATTTATTTTATTTGCTATACAGCCAGATAATATTACAAATCGCTAACCTTAAACACATCAGTCGTTCATAAAAGTTGAAGGCAGTCGAGTACTAAAGTAATAGAGCAAGTGCAGAATCACTGTACCGGAATTGATAGCTTGAAAGCATTTAGCGCGGGGTCCCTTGAAAGTGCGGGGCTCGTAGCATTTGATACCTTTGCTACTGGGATCATCCGGTACTGACCCACACAGAGACCCGCAGACTCATCAAGGACATGGGCCCCACATCCGCCCCCTTTTGTTAGGCTACATATCTCACGAGCTTCGTGGAAGATAAAAAAACCTCCAGGTGATCATCTGCGCTTTGGGGTCTTTCGCAATAAAGTGGTGTCTGTTTCGATGTAAAGCTTTCGTGACTGCAGGGATTCGTCTTCTTGGTTCTTTCGGTAAAGTCACGTAGAAGGGAAGTAATAAAATAATAAAAATAAAACATAAGAAAATAATATAATAATATAATATGTTTAATTTTTATTATTTTATTACTTCCCTTCTACGTGACTTTACCGAAAGAACCAAGAAGATGGTGTCTGTTTGTTTGCGAGTTCTTTTGTTCAGCCGAGTTGATCCTCCGCGAGATGTAAACGAGTCGGCCTCGCACTGGGAGTGAGTGAGTGTTTGCGAGTGTTTGTGTCTCACTGTGTGTGTGGACATTTAAATATGGGGAACGGTGGTGCAGCAGTTAGGGCGCTGCGCTATAAACCCGGCTCTGACCCAGATTCGATTCCCGCTTACGGCCAACATCGGTGACGATTATCTGAACCGGTCCTGTGCCTCCTCTAGGTCGACTCAGCCTCAAATGAGTACCTGGTGCAGTGTGTAAACACATCGCCACTGGGGAGACAAAGGCGACCGGGCGTAGTCCTGACCAACTACCCCGGCCGCCTTTGTCTCCCCAGTGGCGATGTTCACACACCACACGAGTTACTCGTCTGAGGTTGAGCCGACCTAGGGGTGGCCCAGGACCGGTTCAAATAGTTGTCACCGGTGGTGGCCGTGAGCGGGAATCGAACTTGGGTCGCCGGGTTCGTAGCGCAGCGTAGCGCTAACCACGACACAGATGAGACGTCACAGCTCACTTGCCGTGCAAAATATATGCATTATTGCACCCCCACCCCCCCTAAAAAATACAAAAGTCTATTTTCATAATTTTTGCATGGTGTACAGTCTGGAAAGTACCCACATAGAAAATTTCAAGTGTGTTTTATGTCGGGAAGTACGCTAAACATTTTGAACAGACACACATAATCGCAAATTTCCCTTTTATATATGTAGGACTTGAAATATGGCGCGCCACGCGTTCTCTTGTGCTGTTGGTATGCAAGCGAGCAATGTACAGTAGGAGTATTTGAGGACGGGGTTGTTGTTGTTGGGGCGTGAGGGAGAAGCCGTTAAGAGGCGCGACAGGTGTTAGGGGTAACCGGGGACACAGGCCGGTGATTGGTTAAGAGGGTGAGTGCTTAATGACTGGCGTCGCTCAGGCGGGAATAACAAGGCCACGTGAGGCTGGGGGCCTGGGGGCGAGGGGTAAAGCGGGGGGTGAGATCATTAATAGGGACTAATTGGTGCGGGGATATAAGGCACAGCGTAACAGAGAGACGGGGGTCTTGGTTGGAGCTGGAGTGATGATGCCTGGGATAGAGAAGAGCAGAGAGTACGGTAACAGTGATAGAGAGAGCAGAGAGTCAGTTATAGAGAGAGCAGAGAGTACGGTAACAGTAATAGAGAGGACAGAGAGTAGGGTAGCAGTAGATAGAGAACACGGTGTGCGGTAACAGTGGTAGCCATGCATCTGTAGGGTCTAGAGTAGGGTAGCAGCGGAGTATACGGACCTTGGGAGAGACGGAGAGAGAGCGGAGCAGAATCGCGGAGCGAGCGAACGGAGCAGGGAGTGTCGTTAAGGACGGACGGTGGAACGGAGCGAACGGGGACACACGGAGCGGTGACAATGAGGAGGTGAACTCTAAGTGTGAATAAACGGAACGGAAAGACATCCGGAGTACGAGTCCTAGATATATATATAGATGACATGATGACACCTTCTGGTTAGAAAAGGGAAGCACGGGTACAGGCACCACTAAAACAACATCCAATCTGAAAGGGAAAGGTATCTGGGGCAAAGATAATGGGCGGGATTGGCCGAGATGACGGAAGCTTGTGTTGCCTCCGAAACGTCGTAATTTTATTGTTTTTCGATTTAAAGCTTTCGTGACTGCAGGGATTCATCTTCTTGGTTCTTTCGGTAAAGTCACGTAGAAGGGAAGTAATAAAAAAACATAATAAAATATTATGTTTTATTTTTATTATTTTATTATAAAAATAAAACAATAAAATATAATGTGTTATTTTCATTATTTTATTACTTCCCTTCTACGTGACTTTACCGAAAGAACCAAGAAGATTTATTGTTTTTATTTTTTATTAATTTTAATTTAATTTTTACCTACGTCACTTTACCGAAAAAACTAAGAGCATGCGGGAACCTGCTCGAAGATTCCATAATAGGGCATGCCCAGAGGCGGAGCCGAGCCTCGCCTGGGGTGATATAAGCGGGGCTGGAGGAGGACTCAGGATTCGTGTGTGGAGTCTTGGGTCCGGACTGCATCGCTGCTCGCCGTCATCTCTCTCTGTCGTCTGGCCACGTGGAAGATCTCCTGTGGGTTTCCATCACCATCCTCGGCACGCGGCCAGCCAGCGGCGTAGCCGAGTGTGGCCGGTGGAACCGCACCGAGTGATCGGCCGTGTGTGTGTAGCCAGTAGAGACGCTAAAATCTAAGGTTCGTACCCAGAGTGAGAGGATAAGCTTGGCCTGTGTTGTTCCCATATAAGAATAAAGAAGAAGTACGCTCTACATGACGTGTCGTGGAAGTCGCTCATTACATATATATGGGATTTAATCCAAAAACCTCTTATAGATAATACAGTATTGATCGCGAAATCCTTCTATTACTACTAGGTGTTAATCCTCTATTCGGATATTCATCACGGATGTCATGCAGTCACGGGGGTTAAGGGGTTAGCACGTAACATCAACAAGCAAGCGCAATAAAGTGAACCAGAGTAATATAAGTAAGTGTATATTGTGGAGGGAGAGAAAGGTCAAGTCACTAAAACCCCCCATAAATAACGCAGCAACAGTGACAGATCCACAATTAGCTGTGTCTGGGGTCACCAGACACCCTCACAAAAGACAAATATCCCCCGTGTAGCCTCTTAACAGGGCTGTAGGGGCAAGTACTGTTAGTAGCAAGTAGCACTCACTCCCCCACTCACTAACCCTCTACAAAGTTTCCCCGTGTAGCTTGTAACAGACTGTTGCGGAAAGTGCTGTTAGTGAGTAGCACTCATTCACCAACCCACCCACCCACTCACCCTCTACAAAGACAAAACTCCCCGTATAGCCTCTTAGAGTGATATAGGGGCAAGTGCTGTTAGTAGCGTGCAGCGCCTACGAAGGCTGGCACTGTGGTACCACACCAAGGGGGATGAGCGGCCAGCACCACCACTGCCAGACCGCCTTTGTCTCACTGAGCGGCGACGTTAACTCTACACCATCGCACGGGGGTAGCTCATCGTTGAAGGCTGAGTCGACCTAGGGGAGGCGCAGGTACCAGGTTGTTCAAAAAATTAATATCATCGGTGTTGGTGGTGGTGCCGTAGTTCGAAGCGCAGTAGCGTACTGACTGCTGCTCCACTGCTCACACAAGACAAAGCAACTCAGAAGGGTTGGCCACTTCTGCCAATGTTTAAGGCACTGCAGCCATAGCAGGGACGTTTCCCACCTTGCTCCGTGATGTTGTCTGGGCTGTAGGGAATTCCCCTTCCCAAAGACCTCACAGAAATGCTCTGGAAACCTGCAAACCTACACTACTACACACTACACACACTACACTATACACTACATACTACACTACACATTACGATCCACATTACTATTCACTATACTGCGATATACTACGCAACTATAAACTATTATACACTTCACTAATATATACTATGCTACGATACACTAAACTAATATACACTACACTCCTAAACACTACACACTACACTATACACTACACTACTATACACTACACTCGTATACACTACACTACGATACACGACAATACTATATACTACACTAATATGCGTAACTACTATACGCTACACACTACATTACTATACACTACTATACACTACACTTGTGTACACTGCACTATACACTACACTACTACACACTACACTACTATACACTACACTACCATAAAACTACAATACTATACACTAAAATAATATACACTACCTACACAATCCACTACACTACTGTAATAACCGAAATTATGCACTGACCCGAAGCAAATGTGCAGCCAAACGGACTTCCAGGCAGTAGGCCGATGCCTCCTATTGGCGTAGAGAGGCCTCCATGATGATTGGTCGGGAGGCGCGAGGATTTGAAGGGATTGGAGAGAGGTTCAAACGGAAAAAGGCGGGAAGCGGAAGTTTGAACCGACAGACGATGAATTTCGATTTAAAGCTTTCGTGACTGCAGAGATTCATCTTCTTGGTTCTTTCGGTAAAGTCACGTAGAAGGGAAATAATAAAATAATAAAAATTAAACATAATAAAATAATTTCAGACGCTGTCTTTCCGACAGACCTGTTCTTCACCTGAGGACGGCTGCTTGCGTTGTGGCCGAAACGTCGTGAGAATTATTTTATTGTGTTTTATTTTTATTATTTCCCTTCTCCGTGACTTTACCGAAAGAACCAAGAAGTCGACAGACGATGGTTGAGAACCGTTGATAAGGAGGGGGATTAGCTGGAGGAAAGGCGGTGAATGTGGTCAATGTGGGAGAAATGAAATGCGCGAATCTGTCTTTCAGTGTCTGCAGTGTCGAGGATGTGTTTCTCAGGTGGGAAAAATAGGTTCTGGCGGTTCTGTTGACATAGGACAGAAATGATAAAGTTTGGTCTAGAAGGACACCAAGATTGTTGACCTCGTGTGTTTGATGGACGTTCCAACCATCAATAACCAAGTTAATAGGGATTGATTTGGATACCTGTTGAGGTGTACCGTATACAATAAGCTGTGTTTCATCACCATTAATTTAAGGAAGTTTTGAGACATCCAGGTTTTGACTTGAGAAATTGACTGCACCAATAATTAAGCTGTAGATATACCATCCAATCCTAACTGTAGGTAGATCTGAGGTGTCATCTGTGTAACAGTGATAGCTGAGCCCTTGGTGTTATAATAATGCTCCAAGTAGGGCCAAATAGAGAACAGGGTGGGGTCTAATACTGATCCCTGAGGGACACCGTGAGAAACTAAGTTAGTTGTGGGTTTATAAGTGGCCATCGTGATAAATTGCTTGCGGTTTGAGAGACAGGAGTTGAACCATTTCAACGTGGTGCCTGAGATCCCCATCAAGACTTCCAATCGGTTGAGCAAGATCTTGTGATGGCTCGTGTGGAAGGCTGCCCTTGGAGAACCTTTATCAGCAGCAATTAGGAGATAATTCATCATCCTTACTAAGGCTGTTTCAGTACTATAACCAAATCTAAAACCAGGCTGAAATTAATTGACTAGATTATTTGAAAGCAGGTGTAAATGAAAGTGTGAAGCGACAGCCCGATACATAATCTTAGATAGAAAAGGGAGATTTGAGATTGAGCGGAAGTTGCTAAGGACGGTTCAATCTAGACCCAGTTTCTTGAGAAGTGGTGTTACTGAAGTCATCTTCAAAATAGAAGGGACAATCCCAGTTGTTAATGACCTGTTGGGAAGATATTGGACAAATTTAACCAGAGAAGAATAAATATCTCTAAGGACAAGGGTGGAAAAAGGATCAAGAGGATAAAAGGTGGGATGAGATTTGTTAAATAATGAAGTTAGTTAAGAGACTGAAATTTCAGAGAACCCAGCTAATACTGTGCCATTAAAAGACGGAGAAGGGAAGTTAGAAGGTAAAGGGATGATTGGGGAGAGGAGTAATGGAGACCGGATGGAGCACATTTTTTCGAGGAAGAAATGTTTGAGTGAATTACAGAGAGGGCATCAGAGAGTGGCTGGTCGAGTAGCTTAGGTGGTTTGAGGGTGGCAAATAACATTTTTGGGTTTCTTTTACAGGAAGCAATTTGGTTGGAGAGGAAGGACGTTTTTGCGAGAGAGATTGCGTCCTTGTAAGTGTAAAGTGAGGCTTTAAATATTTGCCAATGTATCATTGAACCATATTTTCTCCACGTTCAGATTTGTGCACCGCAGTCTTAAGTGCACAATGTTGAGGTGAGTACAAAGGTGAGGGTTTGATGGCTGAGATGCGTCTGCATTTAAGAGGTGCCAGGGAATTCAGTATTTGAAGGGAGGAGTTATATGGCAAGGCTGCCTCGTCGGCCAAAAGCGAACTCGGCTTAGCAATGGGAGAAAAGGCAATAGACTGGGCAATATAAGTTGGGGGGATAGACTTTACACTGTGATATGTGATTAGATGATTAAGGGAACCAGATGGTGGGGGTGAGGGTAACTCAAAGATTATTGCAGACTGATCTGGAAGGCCGCTTTCAAAAATATAAAGATTTGAAGCTAAGAATCCCAGCCTAACACGTAGGCTTTTGCGACCAATATTATTCATAATAAAGGTTTTGGGGTTCGATCGTGTAAGTATAAATGTGTCGAAACCCTCCACCACCCGACACAAGCAATCCGTAAGGGATTTGTCACGTAAACAAAATAGTTACTTCTTCAGCCCACCGGTGTGTTGAAGAGTGAATCTACAACATTTACAATCTGGGTACAACGTTTCGATGGTAATTACATCCAGCATCATGGGGCGATTTGTTAGAATAGTGAAGCTACCCACCTGTTTCCAGTCTTAAATAGAGCAGGAGGCCGTCCTCACTGAACCCAATCAGGTGCAGAGATCAGAGGGGGGGGGCGTATTGTAATTATTTAATAGATTTGTAATCAGTTAATTAGTATGTGTTTCCTCTATAAGGAATAGTAATTCTAATATTATTACTTAATAACTTAACCCAAAATCACTGAACCCAATCAGGTGCAGATATCAGGGGTGGAGGAGGGGGAAGGTATTGAAATTATATACTATATTAGTAATCAGTTGATCAGTATGTGTTTCCCCTATAAGGAATTGTAATACGTATTACTTAATAATACGCTTCCAGGCCGCACTTAACCTGTAGCTGTCAGAGCGCTAAAAATGATTTGTATTTCTCTCAATTTCAATGGATTATCTAATTTGTAGTCGAAACGTCGTCGTACTCAAGATTGTAATGGAGCAGACTAAGTCTAAGGTGTGTCCACCTGAGTGAGTAGGGCCCTGAACATGTGAAAAACTACTACCTTATGCACTACATACTACACACTACTATACACTAAATACTACACACTACACTACTATGCATTACACTATACATAACATCAGATTAGCACGGTTGGCTATTTATGGTGCCAAAGAAGTCCAACACACATACACACTACACGATACACACGACTATACATGACTTACAATACACTACACTATACACTACACGACGATACAATACACTAGACACAACCTCCGATTAGCATGGTTGGCTACGTACGGTGCCAAAGAAGTTCAACACACACACAAAGTGGAGAAGAGCTCTTTAATAGGTTTACACCGACCGACGACGTCACAATACAGCCCTCCACCAATCACAATACTCACCACGTTTCCTCGAGGTTTCCACATACATCAGAGGTGGTAGAAGAGGGGGAGGGGTCAGAGCGGTGGTGCAGCAGTTAGCACCGCGCCTACGAATCGGCGAATATCTGAAACCACCCCGTTTCTGGGCCTCCTCCCCCTAAGTCGCCTTAAAAACAAGTTACATTTGTAATAAAAGACTCCGTCAGGCGATGCTGGTCTCCGTTTGTCTTTTATTTAGGTTCTTCTGCGCACCCCCACTGGCCTCCTCTCGGACCAGTGTCGTCTCGTGCACGCTCCCTCTCGCGTGCCCCGCACGCTCCTCCGTTAGCTTCTCTATTCCCGCACTCCGCTGGCTGACGGCGTGCTGAGGTCCTTCGGCCACGCGGCCGATGGCGCGGATCTTTCCTCACCACCCAACGTGGCTCAGCCTCTTAACTTCCCCGACTGCCCCGATCTCTTCCGGGCTCCCACTTATATCCATTCCCCCCACGTGACCCTGACTCCTCTCCTTCCGGATCGTCAGATCCGGCCTTCCCATACTACCCCGCTGGCTCCGCCCCCATTCACCTCGCCTCCCATTGGAGCCGAGGTGAACGGTGGCCCCTCCCACACGCCCCGCAGACCAGGCTCCGCCCCCCAATACCCCGGGCCGTGTGATTGGACCCGAGCCCAGCAATAACCCCATTTACGCTCGCATTACACATTGGTGCAGTGGCGTGTAGTCGTAACCATCGCCATTGGGGAGACAAAGGCGGCCGGGCATGGTGGTGCTGTCCACCCACCCGCCCGAAATGTGTCATTGTGCAGGCCTTCATAGGTGCTGCTACTCGCTATTAAGAGCACTTGCCCCTACAGCACTGTTAAGATTATACGAGGAATCTTTGTCTGTGTCTTTGTGTGTATGAATATGTGTGTGTGTGTGAGTGGGGAGCGAGTGTAGCGGTTAGCGCGCTGCACTATGAGCCCAACGACCCGGGTTTGATTCCCGTTCACGGCCAACACCAGTGATGATTATGTGAACCGGTCCAGGGCCTCCCCTAGGTCGACTCAGCCTCAAATGAGTACCTGGTGCCTTTATAGGTGCTCGCTAATAGCACTTGCCCCTACAGTATGTTAAGGCTACACGGGGGATCTTTATCTTTGTGTAAAACAACCCTTACTTCCTCAGTGGTGCCGGACAGTAACACTGGTGGATGTGAGCAATGCCACAAGAGGGAAGGCCAATTTCAAAAATCGGCTATTACCCTCATGGCACTTATTGTCACCACAGCGGCCAAATGGGCGCAACTGGACGGGTGCGAGGTGCTGGTAAACCCTCCACCTTCAGTTGAATTACCACAAAACCAGGTGAAAAATATCAAGCGAAGCTTGTGCCGGAGGCCCCGTGGGGACAGACATTGATGACGTCTCCTGGCCAAACCTCATTTGGATTAGTCAGGAGACTCGCAACCTCGGAGTTCCTCCAGAAACAGCAAAAAACGACTGCGAATGGCCAAGTGAAATGTTTGAACACTCTTCTTCTGAACACGGGATTGAAGGGGGTTTGGGACCGTGGCGGTGAGGTGTGCGAAGTTGTAAGTCCCAGGTTACTGTGGGCTCACTGTCCAATCAACCAGAGATGAGGAGTGATGGTAGTGGTTACTTATGCCCCCACCGAAGATGAACATCAGTGGAGGGATTCAGGCAAGGCCGATGAGTCAGATGCCTTCTATGACCTCCTGTCACAGGTGCTGGCTAAAGTAGCTGGGGATAGTGATCCAGATGAGTGACTTCAATGTCATGATGCTGGCACCTGGGTTGGAGTGATTGGAAGGCATGGGCCAGATCAGCTCAATAACAACGGTAGGAGGCTGCTAGACTTCTGTGCAGCCCATGGGCTTGTAATTACTAACACACCGTTCCGGCATCGGCACATCCACACAACAACATGGATGCACACCGGGTCCCAGCAAGAACATCTGATGGACTAAATAGTGACGGAACAGTGGATGCAAGCCCATGTCCTTGACACCAGGACCTATCATGGAGCTGATCTGCCCACTGACCCTCGGCTTGTTATCTGTAAGATGCGGCTGATGGTGGTTGTACATCCATGACCCCATTCAAACCCAAAGTTGCAAGCGAGAATTTCATCATCGCTTGCAGCTGGGGTTGGCATCGTCCCCCTGCCCGCCTCCTGGTGATGCCGAGGGGAAATGGGCGAGGTTAAGGAATGCGGCTCATGCAGCTGCAATGGCTGCTTTGAGTACACGGCTACATACCTCCCTAGAGAGCCTGGCTGACGGAGGAGGTGTTCAGGCTGGCTGAGAAAAAAGCAACAGGCCCACTACCACCGTCTACAGCATCCCACGTCGGAGAATAAGGAGGCTTACCACAGCCTTCACTGCGGAACTGCAAGGAAGGTGGTCGCAAGTTGCTGAGGAGATGTGGTCTGCCGCAGTAGCCCATGATCACAAATCACTTTTGAATTACATCAAAAAAGTTACTTGCAGCACCACACCTATCACCATACTAAGGGGAAAGAAAGGCGATCCGATCTCCGACCCCTAGGAACAGGTTGCAGATTTGCTGAACATTTCTGTGAGGTCTTGAGGGAGGAGAAATCCCTGATCCTGAAAAACATCATGGGGAAAAGGGGGGATGACCCTGCTGAGGCTGCGGTACCTCAAATATTGGAATAGTCACCCCCTGTGAGTGGGGAGCTGAAGTGCCATCTGTTGAGGAAGTACAGAAGAGTTTGAGACCAGGACAGCACCGGACAGAGATGGTCTCCCAAGCGAAATTCTGAGGGAGAGTGGCGTTTGTGCACAGACTGCCCTACATGCCATCACAATGCTATCATAATGCCAATAAACTGCAACTTGAATCACTACCTATGAGATCTTCCCTCAAAACTGCCCTAGAGGAGTTGTACACCCCTAGCTGCCACTGCTATTCAGTGGCCTAAAATACAATGTTTCGCTCCGGATGATCGCTGCAAAGTATGATCTGTGTTTTGATTTAGTGTGCTGATCTTAAAGGTGCATTGAAAAATGGTGATACTCCGACTGATGCTCCTGCTGTTGTGGAGTGACTCATGCAGACAGCTATGGCTGCAGAGTTTGGTAGTACATGTTGTTTACGTCGTTTATTGTGAAAATTCGGTCAGTTCCTATGATCACTGTTTCATTGCTTTTATGGCTTTATTTTGGTGATTTTCGAAAGGTTTTTTGGTTTGGCCATGTTTGTTTGTTGTAGTACGGAGTTATACCTGATGGCCTTAATCTAAGTTGTCTTGTGGTTGTTGTTGTTTGACTTGCATCCCACTGGGATTTTTGCACACAGCGTTGGTGTACGGTGCTTTTTCTGCAATATTTTGCTGTCTTTTCTTGGATTTTCAGTTTGCACATAGTCACTTTAAGATGTTTTCTTGTTCATGTTTTTGTTTTTTGTTTGTTGCGGTTGCACCCGATTCAAGAGCCAAATGGCTCACATGGCTATACCAAATAAATGAACTTGAACTTGAATAATAACAGTTTGGATGGGTTCTGCAGTATTGTAAAGATTCCCTGGTTGTCCCAATCTTTAAGAAGGGGACCGCACAGACTGTAACAACTACAGGGGAATCTCCCTCCTCAGTGTGCAGGGAAAGGTCCTGGCAAGGATTATTCAACATCGCTTTGCCAGGGACGCTGAGGAGAGGCTTGTGGAGCAGCAATGTGGGTTCAGATGACATTTTCTGTCCGTCTGCTACAGCATAGGTGTAGGGAATTCCAACAGGACCTACATCTCTGCTTTATTGACCTGGTCAAGGCCTATGATACCATCAGTAGGCCTGGGCTATGGGTTGTTCTTCGTGCTTTCCGGAGTCTCTGACTCTCTGCTCACAATCATTAAACCTTCATGATGGTGTGCCTGGTATGCAGGAGGTTCGTAGGTTCTATCCCAACCCTGCGAGATGTTAACTACCTCGCTCGGTATGGAAGAGGTCGTGGGTTCGATTCTGACCCTGACAATGCTGGCTGCTGTATATTTGGAGTTCGCGTCTCTCTCTCTCATCATCATCATCACCGTGACTAGGTAGATATTACCTCTCTCGACTGGTATGCCAGAAGTCGTGTGTCCGATCCCAACCCTAATGATGCCTGCTGCTGTATATTTGGAGTTTGTGTGTCTCTCTCTCTCTCCCCGTGGTTGTGTGGATTTTTCTCTGCGTCCTCCAGTTTCTTACTGTCTACATTTAAAATCGGCGATGCACATTTAGAGTATTCAACTGCGATACATTTCTAAATGCTAAACGACACAGGTCGCTTCTGAATAAGAGCTACTTAGCTGAGTGGGCGTTACCTTGTAAAATAAAAAAAAAGAATTTAGTCTATGGGCCTATTTGTGTCCCTATGAATCTCTAGAGTAATTAAGGGGGTGGGGGGCAAACTATCCAATATACTGGTTAATGTAGTAGTGTAAACTTGGACCATGGCATCCACAGTAGATGGGTATACTTCAGAGACTGGTGACTTGAGAATTTCAGAGGAAAACATGTCCGGAGTGATTTATTTAAGATTCCGAAATCTGATCTGCCACTTTACAATAAGTTTAGGTGGAGGAATTAGAAGATCGAACAGAACCGCACAATGATCAGATATTCCAGGATCAGTATTTGATCAGTTGGTGACAGGCAATCCCCGTGAACAAACTATGTCAAACATGTGACCACGAATATGGGTGGGGGAATTAACATGCCGAGTTAAATTAAAACAATCCACGGTGGTCAGAAAGTCTCTGGAGACAGCGCATCTTAGTGAGTCGATGTGAATATTGAAATCACCCAGCAGCAATAATCTGTCAGAGGCTGAACACAGCATAGAAAGTATCTCAGTTAGCTCCCCAATAAAAGAAGTGGAGGCCTTGGGGGGACCATAAAGGTGCACTCTTGTCACAGGCTGGATTGCCTTCAATTCCAGAACGAGATTCTCGAACGACTGGAAGGCCAACATAAAAGTTGGGCAGTGGGTGGTAGATGAGCGATGGAAAAGTGCAAGACCACTACCATGGCCAGGTGATCGGGGCTTGTGCTTAAAGGCGTATATGCTGGGTAATAGCTAATTAAGGAGGAGATGATCATCTGGCTGGTGCCATGTCTCTGTGAGGCATAACAAGTCAAGATGGCCATCTGTGATCAACTCATTAACCAAAGGAGCCTCATAACTAAGAAAGCACACATCAATGAGGACAACACGTCTGAAGCTGTCAGGCACATCAGAGGATGTAATGTGTGGAATATGCACAGACAGCGGCCGTAGGATGCATCGACGGGCTACCGGGTATATGGACCTAGGTTTCTGCCAGAATGACGATAATATAGGAATGGGATTCAAGGCCACCAGTGTAGTGGTGGCGGGCTTTCTTACATGAGATAAACCCTGATGGATGTAGGGTGGCCGACGAAAGATCTTAAGATGGTGGAGTTTGACCTCCACATTCAGAATTACGGGCAAGGATTTGGAGCAGAGAGACAAGAGAACAGCACGATTGAGTAATGTCGTATCACACCAACAAGCTGGGCCACGGTCAAGACGAGCCAGACACGGGCTGCAGTGGGCCGATTCTGAATGACAAAACGCGAAATGACATCCACCGCAGCGGGCAGGTCACGAGCCAAGGCAGGCCAGGCGTAAGCCAAGCAGGCTGGTCACAAGTGATGAAATCCGATGCAGTCGAAGACAGCAGCACTGTAGCACCAGAAAGTTCAGCTGCAGTCAAGGCGAGCCGGACACAAATTGCAGCGGGCCGAACGCGTGTTACAAGGCGAACTTAGGACATTCCACGGCGGGCCGGTCACGAGCCGAGGCAAGGCCGAGGCAGCTCAGGTGCAAGGCTACAGCAGGCTGGTCACGGGTGAAGGCGGCAGATGCGGCGGTAACACAGCAGCACCGCCGCAGGCAGAGTTGATCAAGGCCCCGTGGCCCCAACAGGCCCAGGACCAAGGAGCCAACACAAGGAGGCTCTAGCAAAGGCATCCGGAGGTCAGAGGCAGAACTGAATGCTCAAACGATTGAAAGGCAAATATAAAGGCAAACATAGAAGTTGGATAGAGAGTGGTAGATAAGTGATAGAAAACTGCAAGACCACCACCATGGCCAGGTGATCGGGGCTTGTGCTGAAAGGCGTATTCGCTGTGTAATAGTTGGTTAAGGAGGATATGATAATCTGGCTGGTGCCATGTCTCTGTGATGCATAACAAATCAAGATGGCCATTCGTTGATCAACTCATTAACCAAAGGAGCCTCATAACTAAGAAAACACACATCAGAGGATGTAATGTGTGGAATATGCACAGACAGCGGCCGTAGGATGCATCGACGGGCTACCGGGTATATGGACCTAGGTTTCGGCCAGAATGACGATAATATGGGAATGGGATTCAAGGCCACCAGTGTAGTGGTGGCAGGCTTTCTTACATGAGATAAACCCTGATGGATGTAGGGTGGCCGACGAAAGATCTCAAGATGGTGGAGTTTGACCTCCACATTCAGAATTACGGGCAAGGATTTGGAGCAGAGGGACAAGAGAACAGCACGATTGAGTAATGTCGTATCATACCAACAAGCTGGGACACGGTCAAGACGAGCCGGACACGGGCTGCAGCGGGCCGATTCTGAATGACAAAACGCGAAATGGCATCCACCGCAGTGGGCAGGTCACGAGCCGAGGCAGGCCAGGCGTAAGCCAAGCAGGCTGGTCACAAGTGATGAAATCCGATGCAGTCGAACACAGCAGCACCGTAGCACCGGAAAGTTCAGCTGCAGTCAAGGCGAGCTGGACACAAGTTGCAGCGGGCCGAACGCGTGTTACAAGGCGAACTTAGGACATTCCACGGCGGGCCGGTCACGAGCCGAGGCAGGCTGAGGCAGCTCAGGTGCAAGGCTACAGCAGGCTGGTCACGGGTGAAGGCGGCAGATGCGGCGGTAACACAGCAGCACCGCCGCAGGCAGAGTTGATCAAGGCCCCGTGGCCCCAACAGGCCCAGGACCAAGGAGCCAACACAAGGAGGCTCTAGCAAAGGCATCCGGAGGTCAGAGGCAGAACTGAATGCTCAAACGATTGAAAGGCAAATATAAAGGCAAACATAGAAGTTGGACAGAGAGTGGTAGATAAGTGATAGAAAACTGCACGACCACCACCATGGCCAGGTGATCGGGGCTTGTGCTGAAAGGCGTATTCGCTGTGTAATAGTTGGTTAAGGAGGATATGATAATCTGGCTGGTGCCATGTCTCTGTGATGCATAACAAATCAAGATGGCCATTCGTTGATCAACTCATTAACCAAAGGAGCCTCATAACTAAGAAAACACACATCAGAGGATGTAATGTGTGGAATATGCACAGACAGCGGCCGTAGGATGCATCGACGGGCTACCGGGTATATGGACCTAGGTTTCGGCCAGAATGACGATAATATGGGAATGGGATTCAAGGCCACCAGTGTAGTGGTGGCAGGCTTTCTTACATGAGATAAACCCTGATGGATGTAGGGTGGCCGACGAAAGATCTCAAGATGGTGGAGTTTGACCTCCACATTCAGAATTACGGGCAAGGATTTGGAGCAGAGGGACAAGAGAACAGCACGATTGAGTAATGTCGTATCATACCAACAAGCTGGGACACGGTCAAGACGAGCCGGACACGGGCTGCAGCGGGCCGATTCTGAATGACAAAACGCGAAATGGCATCCACCGCAGCGGGCAGGTCACGAGCCGAGGCAGGCCAGGCGTAAGCCAAGCAGGCTGGTCACAAGTGATGAAATCCGATGCAGTCGAACACAGCAGCACCGTAGCATCGGAAAGTTCAGCTGCAGTCAAGGCGAGCTGGACACAAGTTGCAGCGGGCCGAACGCGTGTTACAAGGCGAACTTAGGACATTCCACGGCGGGCCGGTCACGAGCCGAGGCAGGCTGAGGCAGCTCAGGTGCAAGGCTACAGCAGGCTGGTCACGGGTGAAGGCGGCAGATGCGGCGGTAACACAGCAGCACCGCCGCAGGCAGAGTTGATCAAGGCCCCGTGGCCCCAACAGGCCCAGGACCAAGGAGCCAACACAAGGAGGCTCTAGCAAAGGTATCCGGAGGTCAGAGGCAGGACCAAATGACGAGAGCAGGAGGCAGAGTGCTAGGCCCAGCCCTTCACTGGTCTCACCTGAAACACTGGCCAGGGAGTTACCAGCAGGGCAGCACTCGTGTAAACATGGAGACAGTTGGGTAGCAGTTTTGTGTAGTACTTGCCTTTTCCATCTTTGCGCAGGACCATTCTTCTCATCGCCTCCATTAAATCTCCCAACATCTCGAGCATCGAGCGTTTTTCCACTTGCTCAGCCACATTACAGCACAGGTTTCAATATCATGACCTCTACCTAAACCCTACCAAATCCGAGGCCATCTTAATTGGCACTAGGCAAACACTGGCTTCACTCCCACTCCCCTCGGGAATCTCAATCGCTGGTTCCTTCCTTCAGTTCTCCGACCATCTGACATTTCTCGGCGTCACTCTGGATCCCACTCCCTCCTTCGACACCCACGTCAACCTCGTTCTCAAGTCCTGCAACTTCCATCTCGGGACCCTCCACCATCGTCCGGTCCGCTCTAAGCAACCAAAAAAAATCTGCGACGCCTCCAAAATCACATTGACCGAGTTGTTTACGCCCTGACTCCCTGTCCATCCTTCGTGCCCTTCGTTGGCTGACCATTCCAACCAGAATCTCCTTCAAGATCGCTTGACTCTGCTACCGCGCCCTAAAATCCGGCTACCACACTGTACCCAAGTTCTCTGCTGACGCCTCACACACTTCAATCAATCGTATAAACCTTCGCAGTGCGTCGCAGAACCTCCATGAAACTCCCTGGACAAGGACTGAAATTTCTTCTCGTCGTTTCTTCGTCGCAGCCCCCACTGTCACTGGGAACGACATCCCCCTATTCTTTGGGTCTTTTGGTAAAGTCACATAGATAGGTTCAGAGAAAAAAATAAAAAATAAAAAAAATACGACCATTCGACCACAACACAAGCGATCGTCATCAATTTTTATTCCTGATGACGATCACTTGTGTTGTGGTCGAAACGTCGTAATTTTAAAAATATATTTTTTATTTTCTTTGAACCTATTTACGTGACTTTACCACAAGACCCCAAAAATATTAATTCCTGCAAGCCACGAAAGCTTTAAGTCAAGATTTGACATCCCCCTATTCACATCCTGTAACGATCAGTCGTTGTCTTCGTTCAAAGACCATCTAAAGGCTCGGCATCTCTTCAGCTCGACATTTAACCACCGAGTCTCTCTGTGACCGCGTGACGCGATCTGACACAGAGCTCGGCTCCGCGTCTCAGAATTGCGTCTTCGGTCCGCAACTTTGCACGCGTTATAAATTGTAGTATTATTATTGTTGTTATTATGCATACGTGCGTGTGTTTTAATGTACATTTATTTGCATTGTAATGCAAATGTATGTGTACCAGTGCGGTTTAGTGAACACGTATGTTTTGTGTTAAATGTATATATAAGTAGGTGTATTAATACGTATAATGTAGAGATATGTGTGTTACTCTTTGGTTCTTTTGGTAAAGTCACGTAGAAAGAAAAGTAATTAAATAATAGAATACGACGGTTCGATTGCAACACAAGCAACCGTCATCAGGTAGAACTAAATTGGAGAGAGAGACAAAACACAGACACGGAGACACACAGACAGACACACAAGCAGAGAGAGACAACACAGAGATACACAGAGAGAGAGACACACAACATAGACACACAGAGAGAGACACACACATAAACACACACAGACACACAGACAGATACACAAGCAGAGAGAGACAACACAGAGATACACAGAGAGAGACACACAACATAGACACACAGAGAGAGACACACACATAAACACACACAGACACACAGACAGATACACAAGCAGAGAGAGACAACACAGAGATACACAGAGAGAGACACAACATAGACACACAGAGACCCAATGCCTCTGTGTCGTGGCCTTAAATAGAGAGAGAGCGAGGGGGGGGGGGCAGATAGAGAGGTGGTTCTACTGGAGCAGAGAAATTAGCATGTCAATGAGAGAGTTGTGTGGAAATCCACTCCGTGGCGGCAGGGGGAGAGAAAGACCCAGCAAGCCTGGTAAATTTTAGAGAGAATTGTGTGGAAATCCACCGCGAAGCGGCCGGGGGAGAGAAACAGCGAATGGATCTTTGAGCGCCTGGTAAAAAAAAATGTAGAGGGAGAAATGGGCAGTTTGAGAAAACAAACTTAGCACATTTTTGGAAATGTAATGCAATGCAACACAGAGAGTCGGCTAACGCACAGTTAACGCATAGCCTGGTTTATTACGAGCTCCAGAGATTGCTAAATTAGAAGTTAAGTGTGAAATTTGAAAAACAGAGACACACAGAGAGAGATTAAACAACAGAGAGAGAAAACAATTTGTGTTAATTAGTAGTAGAAATGAAAGTAAAGGTGCCATTTAAAAAGTGATCGAACTACCGTATACCTAAGCAAGTAGCGTGTGTTATAAGTGCACGATTTGATGTTGATATGTACTGTACAGTGAGTGTAAGCGTGTACAGTACATATCCGTGAGTCCAGGCTGGTTGAGGTAGCATGGGGAAGTGCACGGCTTTCACCAATAAAATGCTCACCAAAAAAAATATCACACCTAAATAATGAACAAATACAAATCGTGGTGGTATAAGCAAAAAGTAGAGCAGGAGTGGCGACAAGTCTGGCAGCTTCCTCACCTCCGTTCGCCACTAAGAGGCGGTGACGTCACCACGATGCTTGTGCCAGGCTATGTGCACGTTGAGGCCACGTGAAGAGTCAAACGCCCGCTGGCGGGAGGTCACGGGGCAGGCCCAGATGCAATGGGTCGACTGACTTAGATAAGTGGCCGATGCGCCACCTGTGCCCCCTACTGTGCTATAGCCATCTCCGCTCGTTGTTGTGTTGTTGTGTCACTCCTCCGCCCTCTGTTGTTGTTGAAGGGTGACTGCCTCCAACTGCGCAGCAGCTTTTTGACCCTCCTCCACAGAGGCCGATCCTGACACCGCTGGTACCAGTCATCTGCAATTCCACTCAGCTCCACATCCTCATGTACCACATCACTCCATCTTTTCTCCAGCCCGTGCCGCGTCCGTTTAGCCCCCTCTATCCGGCAGAAAGCTGTTCAGGCTTGCGGTGGCTGGGCTTGAGGGCTACATGACCCAGCCAACGCAGCCTTGCCTGCCAGAGGAGCTCACCGATGGGACTTTGTCCAGATCTTTTAAGGATTTGTGAGCTCCTCAGACAATCCAGCCTGGTTAAACCCAGGATGGATCATAGGCTGGCCAGCCTAAATGTTTCTAACTGGCGAAGACACTCCATTAGGGGGGGGTCCACGTTTTGCAAGAGTAGAGAAGGGAGTGCATGACTGTGGCGGAGAAGATCTGAAGCCTCGTGTGGAGCGACAGACCAGGTAGCTTCCACACAGTTACGAAACTGATGAAAAGAATGGCTCCGGCTCCCGGCCACGTAGTATTACCCAGGCCTGCTCTCCATCATGAAGGTCCTTAATTATCGTGAGCAGATAGTCAGGGACTCCAAAAGTGCAAAGAACAACTCAGAGCCCAGGCCTACTAATTGTATCATAAGCCTCGACTCGGTCAATAAAGCAGAGATGTAGATCTTATTGTAATTTCCTACACCTCTGCTGTAGCAGATGGAGAGAAAATATGGCATCTGTGCAGGACCACCCTTTCCTGAAACCACATTGGGACTCCGCAAGCCTCTCCTCAGCATACCTGGCAAGGCGATGTTGAATAATCTTTGCCAGGACCTTTCCCGGAAAAACTGAGGAGTGCGATGCCCCTGTAGTTGTTACAGTCTATGCGGTCCCCCTTCTTAAAGAGGGGGACCACCTGGGCATCTTTCCAATCCTGCAGAAACCCGTCCAGTAGTCCAGACTGTTGTTATGATGACATGTAGGGCAGTCTGTGCACAAACTCCACACTCTCTCAGCATTTTGCTTAGGAGATCATCTCTGCCCGGTGCCTTTCCTAGTCCCAGACTCTGGATCGCCTTCAGTACTTCCTCAACAGATGGCATCTCAGCCAGCCACTCACAGGGGATGACTTCTTCCCCCAATATTTGAGGCACGGCAGCCTCAGCAGGGTCATCCCCACTCTGACCCATGATGTTTTCCAGGCTGAGGGATTTTCCCTCCCCCTGGACCTCACAGAAATGCTCCGCCAATCTGCAAACCTGTTCCTGGGGGTCAGAGATTGGATCACCATTCTTTGCCCTAATGATGGTAATAGGTGTGGCGCTGTAAGTAACATTTTTGATGGAATTAAAGAGTGATTTGTGATCTCGGGCCACTGCAGCAGATTCCATCTTCTCAGCAACCCACGACCACCACACATCCTTGCCGTGCCTCACGGCTCTCCGAACCCCCGAGAAAGAGCTGCGGTAAGCCTCATTCTCTGACGTGGGATGCTGTAGATGATGAGAGTGGGCCTGTCGCTTTTTCAGCCAGCCTGAACACCTCCTCTGTCAGCCAGGGTCTCTGGGGAGGTCTGGACCGTGTACCCAAAGCAGCCATTGCAACTGCATGAGCCACAGTCTTAAACCTCGCCCATTTCCCCTCGACATCAGAAGTGGGGAACAATGGCAACCCCAACCGCAAGTGATGATGAAATTATCGCTTACAACTTTAGATGACACTAGGCCACATGGGGTTGAATGGGGTCCTGGGTGTACACCCACCACCGGAGTGGAAGAATGGCAGGCACATCTTACAGATGAAAAGTCGACGGTCAGTAGGCAGATCAGCTCCACGGTAGGTCCTGGTGTCAAGGACATGGGCCCGCATTTGCTGTTCCGTCACGATGTAGTCCAGCAGATGTTCTTGTTTGGACCTGGCATACATCCATGATGTTATGTGGATGCGCTGATGCCGGAACAATGTGTTGGTGATTATAAGCCCATTGGCTGCACAAAAATCTTGCAGCCTCCTACCATTGTTATTGAGCTGATCTGGCCCATGCCTTCCAATCACTCCAGATCAGGTGCCAGCATCATGCCCAACTCGGGCATTAAATTAACCAAACAGGATGACTCTATCCCAAGGGGGCACTTTAGCTAGCACCTATGACAGGTCATAGAAGGCATCTGACTCACCGGCCTTGCCTGCATCCCTCCACGGATGTTCATATTTGGTGGGGGCATAAGTAACCACGACCACCACTCCTTCCCATCTGGTTGATGGGAAGGCGAGCCCAAAGTAGCCTGGGGCTTACAACTTCGCACACCTCACCACCACGCTCTCATACCCCCTTCATTATTTTGTTCAGGAGAAGAGCCACTCCCTTTTGTTTGGTAATCTCCAGTAGAGGACTGTCCACCCCTCATGGTAGCAGGAGCCAGAGCGGGTCCACCAGACTTCCTGAATACCACAGAGATCCAGGCCGTACTAGTTCAGCTTCCGACAGAGGAGTGGCAGCCTCTGCTCCGCAGGGAACGTTCGAACATCCACGTGGCCACCCACAGTGGGTATTTGCTGTTTTTGGAGAAACCCCGAGGGTAAGGATCAAATCTCCTGGCTCCACCAAATGGGGTTTGGCCAGGAGACGTCATGGACGCCTGACCCCCGGGGCCTCCGGCACAAGCTTAGCTGGTTTAGTGGTAATTAATTTGAAGGTAGAGGGGCTACCAGCCCCTGGCACCTGTCCAAAGCCCCCTTTGGCTGCTGTGGTGGCTACAAACGCCATGAGGGGAATGGCCAATCGAAATTGTCCCTCCCCCCATGGCACCGCTCACGACAGTGTTACCGTCCCCCCAGCGCCACTTATACCTACGTGACTTTACTGAAAGAACCAAAGAGTATAGGTAGGGGGTTGATTTGCTGGACACCACCACCCACACCACCACCCACCACCACCACCCACACCACTAGCCACCACCACCACCCACACCAAGACTCCTGCCGGGCTTTCTCGTGGCTACACACGGTAACTTTGTATCTTCCTGATCTCAGGCTAATCGGCAGGGGATCTTGGAGCTGCAGCACCCCCCAAAGGTTTTATGTGGAGGCCATCCCTGCATCGACACGCCCTGACATCTGTCAACCGCTGCCTCGCTGCTTTGTGGGCAAGTCTGGGAAGACAAAGGCTAGGGGAGCACACCCTGAGAGAAAAGCAACGTGCTGGCAGCACAATATAGGCAGTCCTCTGATAGACTGGGGCTCTGGCAGCCTCCTGCAGCTATGTGAAGCCTTCTGGTCATCCTCAGTTTCCTCTTGCCATCAGAGCTAATCCTCCTCACGGTGAAAAATGTAGTATTGGGACAGCGCCCTCCCACCCCCGCCCAGCGCCACTAAAAAAACATCTCCTTGCACGGGTATCTTCTTCTGCAAAGGGCGAATCCCAACTTGAACCCTTAAAGTCTGACGGCAATAGGAATTTTGGTGACGTGAGCAGGAAAGAATGCTCTGGGAGTTGCATTCCTGTCAACCCCTTATCAGTGCACTACCTTACCACAGACCAATTCAGACCTTATTGGTCACCCAGTGCCCTTATAAATCTCAAGGTTCATCCTACAAAGTCCCATCACAAGGGAGAAACACAAATAGACAAACAAAAACATTTTTTCTGCCCGTTATGAGACGGCTGTACACTGTCTGGACCTGAAAATGCTATTTCCCTGTACAAGAACATGGGGTAAACCGTATGGGTTGACAGGTATGGAGCTCCTAGCCCCGACCCCTGCACGTCAGTGGCACAGGTCGTCAGCAGCTGGGATGAGAAGCAGCCGCTCCCGGCAGACCCCGGGGCGACTGAGCAGCCCCATTTAAGAGCCACACTGCTCACCACACATGGGGAGGGGCCTAGAAAAGGTAGCTCAAAAATTGCCCAATCCAAAACTCCTGGATAGGTTACTAGTCGAAACAAGCACAACAAAAATATACCCCTAAGATTTGTGACATAAAATGCAAGAACATTACCGGACGCCACCCAATGAACTGACAGGTCCCAGCGTAGGACCGCACTTGTAGCTGCTGAACTGAAGCGCTACGCTATTGATATCGCAGCTTTCAGTGAGACAAGTTGGTGAGTGGTCACTTAATGACGTTGGAGAGGGTTATACTTTCTCTTGGAGAGGATATCCCCCTGCAGGACAGAACTTACATTGAGTGGGATTTGCTGTGAAGAATACTCCCCTGTCGAATCTCAGAAGCACCTATTGGCATAAGTGAGATACTTATGCCATCCCGTATCCCCTTGGCAAAGAAAGAACATGCCACACTATTAAGTGTATATTGCTCCGACACTGCCATCAGAGAACAGTGTCAAAAACTGTTTTTACCAGTCACTCGACGCGGCCTTGAGCGGCATCCCCAGGAATGACAAAATCGTCCTAATGGGTGACTTTAATGCCAGAGTGGGGAAGAACACCTTGACCTGGGAAGCACAGAAACGTCAACGCCAACGGCATAAGGCCCTTAAAGCCTCTGCGCCGAGCATGATCCGATAATCACAAGCACACCTTTTTCAACAGAAAAAGCACGACAAGACATCCTGGATGCATCCAAGGCCCAAAACATCGGCACTAACATCGACTACATAATTGCAACACCAATGAAATGTGACACCAAAGAAGTTTTAAACACACGCACGCGCAATGAGAGGAGCCGAGTGCTGGACGGATCATCGCATGATTGTTGCCAAACTGCGCGTGGAAGTATGCCCTGCCATCGAAGATCCACTGAGACTCCACTGTGCCCGGCTCAAGAGCGATGATGCTAGGAAGAACCTTTGCTATTCGCTAGCCGAGGAACTGGCCGCCATGGAATCTCTTATTTGTGGTAGGATTGCAGCTGAAGAAAAGTGGACCTCGCTCAGCATCAAACTTTACGAGATAGCAGCTCAAACCATCGGCTACAGCAGTGGAAAACACCAATACTGGTTCCATGAGAATTCAGTCTATTCTCACTATGCTGGACAACATGCATACAGCTCACAATGCAGCATTTAACTCCCACTCAAGATCCCTCAGAAGCTAGTGGCAAGTACAGCATAGGGAGGTACAGGTTACTCTGCGAACACTCCAAATACATGGTGGACAATGAAATCCCATCAAATACAAGCATATGCAGACATAAACGACATGCATAATTTCTACGATGCAGTAAAGACCATCTATGGCCCAAGAATGTGTTCCCTCACTTCCCTCCTATGCACAGATGGAACTCTTTTCAAAGATCAGCACCAGATCACCCAGAGATGGGCTGAGCACTTTGAGGCCCTGCTCAACCAACCCAATGAGGTTGACTGTGCAGTGTTGGAGGAACTGCCCAGTCGACCCATCATACATGATCTTGACCTTCCACCAACCTTCACCGAGGTCAGTCAAGCCATCAAGTCACTCAAAAACAATCAGACACCCAGACCAGATGGCATCCGCGCTGAAATCATCCAAGAGGGAGGCTACTTGTGTACCAGATCACTTCACCTCTACATCCTGGAAATCTGGAAATAAGAGACCATCCCCCAGCAATGGAAGGGTGCAAACATTTTGACAATCTTCAAAAATCAAGGCGAAAAATCTGTCTGCGGCAACAGCAGGGACATCTCGCTGCTCTCATTTGTAGGGACGGTCCTTGCCAAAGTGATGCTCTCGAGGTTAATCCATAACATCTCGGGAGGACCTACTGCCAGAATCGCAGTGCGGCTTTCGTAAGAATCATAGCACTGTGGATACGATTTCACCACCCGACAGCTGCAGGTAGTGCAGAGTGCATCACCAACACCTCTTCGTGGCCTTTGTGGATCTGTCCAAGGCCTTCGACACGGTCAACAAAGAACTGCTTTGGGAAGTCCTGTGCAAGTATAGTGGTCCGCCCAAGTTCGTCAACATCCTATGACAGTTCCACGAGAGACGATAGCTCGTGTGCCTGTTGGAGGACAGGAATCCCATCCTTTCAAGGTCTGCACAGGGGTGCGACAAGGCTGTGATCTTGCACCAGTTATTTTTAACATCTCCATTCTCTCTGTTACATCAATGCTGCGCAAAGATATGAAACGCCAGGGTGGTGTAAAAGTTGACTTCAGACTGGATGGAAACCTTTTTAATATTAGAAGGCTCCAGGCAAAAACGAAGGTAACATCTGAGCACATCCTGGTGTTACAGTATGCGGATGACTGTGCTCTTGTAGCGCACACACACCAGAGGCCCTGCAAGCTACCCTCTCAACTGCTGTAAACACCTACAGGAGGATGCAGGTCAACACATAAAAGGCTGAAGTCATCTGTCAACGGTGCACCGGAGCTCCTCCTAAACCCCCCAGTCTTTACCATCATTGAAAATGAGCTGTCCACTGGTCCATCTTTTAAATACCTGGGAAGCATATTCTCCCACAGCTGCACCATCGATGCTGCGACAAGCCTCAGCCTCCTTTGGTTGGCTGAAAAAGAGGGGGTTCTTTCTAGTACAATGACCTGATCAGCACAATAACAGCTGTCCACAAGGCATTGTGCCTCTCAACCCTCTTATGTGGCTGCGAGGCATGGACAACATACAGCCGGCACATAAAACTGGTACAGGCCTTTTACATCCTATGCCAACAAGGCATCCTTGGAGTCAGGTGGCAAAACCGTATAGCACACACTGAAATATTAGAACGAACCCTCAACCAGTATATATACAAGGACTGTTTTCTTGGAATTGCTCTTACTTGATACAGCTATCGTGCTGTGACGGTTTCACCTGAAGACGGAAGCGTGTGTTGCCTTCGAAACGTCGTGATTTTTATTTTTTATTCTATTTTTATTTTGCTTTTATCAATTTTAATTTTTTTTACCTACATGACTTTACCGAAAAAACCTAAGAATATGAAAACGAACAAACTGCCAAAACATGGAAACCATCATCACCCAGCGTCAACTTTGCTGGCTCGGACACGTCACACGAATGTCAGGACAACGCCTTCCCATGAGGGTCGTATATGCCAACTACACGATGTCCAGAAAAAAAGGCGCTACAAGGCCCGGTTAAAAGTAGCCATGAAAAAGTGCAGCGTCAAACTGACAAGCCTCGAAGACCTTACTGCAGAGCGGTCCACCTGGAAGTTACACTGTGAGGGCCTGCAAAACCTGGAGGCAAAGATAATGGGAATATGCCGTTAAAAACGTGAAGATAGACACGGGCGTCTTACGGCACTCAACCCACCAACACCAAACCCAGCTTTGTGTGTTCTGACAAACAGTGCACGTCACGAATTGGACTTTCTAACCATCAAAGGACTCATCGCTAAAGTAGAAGAGGAAGTCATCATCGAACACGATGCACTACCATAAGAGGAAGAGTGAGAGAATGAGTGGGTGAATAAGTGGGTGAGTGCTGCTCACTATTTACTGCACTTGCCCATACAGTTCTGCTAGAGGCTAATCTTTATCTTTGTAGAGAGTGAATGAGTGGGTGAGTAAGTGGGTGAGAGAGTGGATGAGTGGGCGAGTGGGTGAGTGGGTGGGTGAGTGCTACTCGCTACTAGCAGCACTTGCCCAAACAGTTTGTTACAGGCTACACACGGGGGTGGTGATTTGTCTTTGTGCGTCCTTAAGTGGAATTGTTCCATCGTTCGATACGATGCTTGCATCGATTTTTAAAGTTAAGATCTCAATTTGGAAAAAAATATATGATAATAACCACAAACGGAAGACAAAAGAAGAACGAGAAACATCTTAAGGGATCGGAGAGAGAAGCACCGTCATGTTATTTTTTTGTACAAAAAAAGTGGAAAAAAAATTCCCCCCAAAAAACAAACGACCGGATATCAACAACTTAAGTAGCAAAAAAACTAAAAATTTAACCAGCAAACGACAAACGAACGAACGACAATAATAATATTAAAATTACAATCACAATTATTATAATAATATCAGGCTCGCGTGAGCGTAACGAACGCCACCACCACCGCCGAGAGAGAGAAACATCGGCGCGATTCCAAAGAAAACAAAACACCCCAAATTTCCTCAAAACCTGAATCCTTGTCACTTGTGTAAAATCATCATCAAGAATTACAACTCAGACAAACTGGCGGACAGTGGTGGAGTGGTGGGTGGGTTCGTGGTGGGTGGAAACCCATCGCAGTCGTTAAAGATCCATAATCACGATCACCCTCATCATCGTCGTCATCCTCATTGTAAAAATTGCCTCTCTTATTTTGCAAAAATGTCTCCGCATTTGCCACTGCCACCACCTTCACCGCCACCACCGTCGCCACCGCCGTTTTAAAAAGGATAAAAGTATACAGGGGGGGGAGGAGGGGGTTGGGACATGACCGTCCGTTTAAAACACAAAGCACCCGTGTGTGTGCGTCACGCGACGTGACTTTCAGTGCGAGGGGGCGGCACGGCGACGTCACGATGAGCGACATTATGACGGGCGATGACGTCATGATGAGCGGCGACGTCACGACGAGCGAGAAATCATGGCGAGCGGCAATAGCACCAGAGCTTGCGAGCTCACCGATTGGTCGCTTATTTTGGAGGGAGGGGGCAGGAGCGGTGGGGTGGGGGGGTCGGGGGGGGGCGTGACGTCACCGCGTTTCCGTTTAGTGGGGGGAAGGGAGGAGATGTGACGAGCCAGCGGCGCCAGCCAATCGGAGCTCTCCGTGTGTGCACGCTGCACTCCGATTGGTGGGGCTTCATTTTCGCCATCGGCCAGTCACGGGTTTTTAGCCGCCATCTTTACACACAAAAATCTAATCCAATTTATTGAATAAAATTATATTAAAAAAACCTCACTCGATTATTAACGACGCAACAGCGCAAGATGTGTACAAACAAAACAAACGACAACAATAAGAATAAAACGGCAAAAACGTTTAAAAATTTCAGCACGAATGCGCAATGGTGACGACGAGGAGCAGGAGCAGGAGGCCAGCACCAATGACGTCATCGTCGTCATTCATTGCTCGTGGTGTCGTCGCAGTTCATTTAAAAATCGGTAAAAAAAACAACATACAAAAGGGATTGACCCAATTCCCCCCGAGACCCCCCACAACCCCACGCGCCCCGCAACCCTCACACCCAGAGACCGTTTCCTGATTTAGATTCCGCCCACCTACCAGGTCCGCCCGCTGGCACCACCCGCATAATTAGCAAACAAGCACGCTCACCCTTTAAATAATATTGATGGGTCCCAGTTCGGTTATGGGTAAAAATCTTCTTCGTATCGATCACTGCCTCTCGACGGTTAATAACATAAATGATCGTCGTTATTGTCATTGTTGTCATCAACGGATATACATTTTTAATCACCACCACGAATCATCGAGACCTCTTACGTCGCTGTGTAGCCCACCGAGGATAACCACTTTGCATTTTTCACTCTATCAAGACAACAGCTGGCCTATTCACTGCACACGCGGACGGACGGACGGAAGGGCGTAAGGGCACCGATAGGACCTGCCCATGACGCCGCTGATGATGTTAACACCACTTAGGCAATGTTTAGCTTCAAAATGCCTGCGGAAGTCGCCTCCCACACCCACAAGCCTGGGCCTTATGTGGAGGAGCCTCCTCGCAGGCTGCACGCCTAGGCCTAGTGCGGGGTCACCTCGCACACCGCAGGCTGCAGGCCTGGGTCTAGCACGGAGGAGTCTCCTCATAGGCTGCAGGCTTGGGCCTAGTGTGAAGGCAAATGTTCGATGGTGAGCCTCCCTCCCTTGGTTGCGCATGTTCCCACTCCCCCCCTGGCTACAACCCCTCTGGTCGCCTCGGTTTCAGCCGGGCACCAGTCTTGTCACCTGAGCCGGTACCATCACCACATCCAGTATTACATCACCCCATCCTCATTATGTGGATGCTACCACCACTAACTGCTACTGTTACCACCACTTCTACTCTGCAAGGGTCATGTGCCGCTTACACACCATGCATCCTGTCTACAACCACCTCCAGTGACGCCTGGTGGGGGGGGGGGGGGAATCTTGAGAAATGAAGCCCTGAATGCAGCATCCGCCGATCGTGCCACCGCCGTCAGTATACCCCTGGGTAGATCCGCACGTCCCTAAATCTCTACGCGCATCGCTCAACTTTGAGGTAGCCACTGCACAACAAAGCACCAAGAAATTAACCCCACCCACCCATCCCACTACCCCCCCCACCCAACCCGCCCACCGACTCCGTTTCCACCTTACACCACACACCCAACACAGATGACCCACTAACCCACGTCACCGCCATACGCCCCAACAACATCCCCCCTGCCCCCGATAGGAACCATACCCCCGGTTTGGTCTCCGATGGACGGATTTCACCCCTCATTCATCCCTCCCTTGTCTCCTTCTTCCTCCTCGTGTCTCCTCTTCCCCGTGTCCATCTCCTCCTCCTTCCTGTGTCTCCCTCTTCCTACCTACACCTCCTCCTTCATATTGTCCCTCCCTCCGCATCCCCACCTGTTAATTTTGCATTTCGGTGAAGACGTGCTCGTACATATATATACACACATATATCTATTTCTATTACACACAAGGCTTTCCTTTCGATATTCCATTTCATCTCTGCTAACCAAGTCCCTCCTCCATTCATGAGGGAATGTAGCATGCTGAGAGAGAGACACAGTGACCTGCATAAAGTAGACCCGACTACTCTGCAACGTAGGCAAGTCGTCACGTGCTATGTTACCCATCGCTCCCCTGAATTAGCAATTTAGCAGTCGTGTTGAACCACGCTGCTCACCCACACACCTCTGGGACTTAACATGGCCACCGCATCTGCCCCCTATCTCTCTATAGCGTCTCAAGCTGTTCCTGCATCCCTCTCGGATACCTCCGGTCCCCACAGCCATCCCCCGAGCGTGGATTGCAAGCACCGTAATGTTTTTCGGCATCGGGTAGAGAGTTAAAAGATTTAGCAGCCATTGTGAAATTGACTAGACACGACCCTGTCGTGTCCACTCCTCCTCCACACAACCCCGTCGTCATCACCCCAGCAGCACTCCCCCAGCTCCACCGATTTCCTCCTCGCGGTCTCCTGCTGGACCTCACTGCTCCGCCCCCCCCACCCCTCCAGCAAAGAAGTGGAGGTCGGCAACCCCCTCTCCCCCCACCATCGGGGAAACCGATGGCGACGATGGCCGGAGGGCGGGCGGAAGGGGGCGACGGTTCCTGCAAAGCTGTACCCGGAGCTCCTTTCGGAGGCTCCAGTTGCCACCTCACCCCATACCCCACCCCCCCAACCGATTTGCGAGCACCATATTTTTTGTTCCGCATTGGTAGGGAGAGTTAAGAGATTCGGCAGCCATCTTGAAATGGCTGCCCGCGCCTACCGGTGACTCGACACAGCCCCCGTCGTGTTTACTCCTTGACCATTTCTCTAGAACGTCTTTTTAAGCTGTTCCCCGAGCTCCCTTTCGGAGGCTCTGGCTCCCACCCACCCACCCCCCAACCGATTTGCGAGCACCGTATTATTTCTGCATCGGTAGAGTTACGAGATTTAGCAGCCATCTTTAAATCCCCTTTACCTCCAGGACACTCCCCATCATGTCGACACTGACCCCCACCCTGCCCCCCCATCTTTATCTCTAGAACAGTGGTTCTTAACCTGGGGTGCACGCACCCACTGGAGGTGCGAAAAGCCCTTTCTGGGGGTGCCAGATGTTTTTGTAAGAGACATGGCCATATTTTTGTTAGAAGGTAAATAAACGAAACACAAATTAAGTGTGGGAACGTAAGTACAACTACTTTGTTTCATCAAAACCTATGTATTTATTAACATTATACATTTTTGTTTTACGATTGAGAACCAAAGGGGTGCAAGGCTACGGTAAAGGTTAAGAACCACTACTCTAGAATATCTTCTTAAGCCTTTTCCCAAGTTCCCCTATGGACGCTGCTGGTCTCTTCCAAGTGCGGTTTGCGAGCACCGTGTTTGTTGACGCCTGTAAAACCGATGGCTGGGACGCGAGGGGCTGGGGTGTGAGCGGGGGGGGGGGGTAACACTCCCAGAAAACCGGCAACAAATTAAAGCACCCACTGATACACGCTGAGCGGAGTTCCCTGTGAGGTTCCCTTTGCTATCTGCGTCTCTGTGCATGCGCTCATCTCTGTGTTTCTCTGTGTCAGTGTTGTGTTTCTCCACATGGGTTGTGTGTTTGCGAGGGGCAGTTTTCCTGTGTTTCTCTGGTGTTTGGGTCTCTGTGTACGAGGGAGTCTGTGTCTGTGTGTCAATCATTGTGTCCGTGTGTGTGTCTCGGTGTGCCAGTGAGTGTGTCTGTGTGCGAGTCTCTGCGTGTGAGCAAGTCTGTGTTTGTGTGCGTCTGTGTGTTGTGGGAGCTGTAGTATATTGTTACGCTGCGCTACGAGCCTGGCAACCCAAGTTTGATTCCCGCTCACGGCCAACACCAGTGACGATTATCTGAACTGGTCTTGGGCCTACCCTAGGTCGACTCAGCCTCAAATGAGTACCTGGTGCGGTAAACATCGCCACTAGGGAGACAAAGGCGGCCGTGCATGGTGTTGGCCACCCACCCCTTCGTGTGCCGTGCCAGTCTTCATAGGTGCTCGCTAACAACACTTCCCCAACAGTCTGTTAAAGGCTATACGGCAGATCTGTGTCGGTGTTTGTGCGTGTGTCTGTGTGTGAGCCTCTGTGTATGAGTGAGTCTGCATCTGTGTGTCTGTGTGTGAGTCTCTGTGTGCCAGTGCGTGCCAGTGTGTGCGAGACTCCAACTTTGCGTCGTATCTCCGTGCCCCTTTCCTGTTTGCTCGTTGTCACTTCCCTCTGCGAGTGCAACTGCGTGGACCAATTTCCACACAACTCGCCAACCACACAAAACAACAAAAACAACTTTCCATCATTCATGTCAACTCGATATCTCTCGTCTCATTCAGAGTCCCCTCTTGTCCTTGGAGAATCGCTGGTTCGTTTCTCCCCCAGCATTTCGTTAAAACCACCATCACCGTCACCACCACCGCCATTCACCATCATCACAATTTGAGGTATTCGCGAGTTGAATCTTGCAAGCCAGTGGACGGAAGAGAGGGAGGAGGAGCAAGGAGGGGTTGGGGAGGGGAAACAGGAGCTGAAGGAGACACCGGATGGGAGAGTGGGCAGGTGGAACGGAACACTGGTGGAGAGAGATGGAGGCAATGGAGGAGATGGAGGACGAGGTGGAGGAGGTGGAGATCAGGTAGAAAATCCAGCACCGAAAAGTTTTTTTTGCAAAAGGTGCCAACCAACTCCCGCCAACTCCGAACCTCCGACAGCTCTCCCCCTGCTGCCCCCCCCAAACCACCGCCCACCCCCCGCCACCGCTGCAGATTAATTGTAAAAAGGTCTCCCCTCGAACGCATTCGGCCCAGTATAAAAACAAAAACAGATGGTAGCACCAGTGAAGTAACGATGGCTTGGTAATCGTAACCGCTCGGCTCTTGTAGCACCAATAATTCACCTCAGCCTCTCCCATCACGACTCCGCTAGGCTATAGCCATCCCCCGCACCTCACTCACTCACCCACTCACCACCACCACCACCGTCATCGGGGCTGCTCCCTGAGAGTCCATCCCCAGAGTCTGTGACGTGCAGTGGGCGGAGGAAGTGGGGGGGGGGAGATGGGAGGGGAGAGAGCCCCATTTGGGAGGTGACCGGCTCAGCGCCGTGAGAGTGAGGGTTGGCACTGCTGCTGCTGCTGCTTCCATTGAAAATGATCGCCACTGATGCCGCTGATGCTGCTTGCTGCTGCTGATGCAGCTACTGGTGTCGGTATATTCTCCTGTAGCTGTTGATGACGACGATGATGGCTGCCGCTGCCGATTATGACGATACTCATGATGAAGTCGAAGCTCGCACCGATTTAGTTTTTTATTGCTGTTACTCCGTGGTGGGTGGGGGTGGAGTCTCTTCCAGGGGAAGGGGCTCTGGAAAGTGGGGGGGAAGGGCAGGGGGTGGGGTGGGGTCTGTCGGCCAGCGTGCAAACCCCCTGGCACACCACGTCCAAGTATACCTCTCGCCATTGTGGCTTCCGTGGGCCGTGACCAGCCCCCACTGTGAAAGATGAAGCTGCTGCTGCTCTGCTTCTACCGCCAAAGCAACCACAACCACCACCACCACCACGGCCACAGAGTCGGCCACATCTCCGCCACTCACCTCTCCCATCCCACCCCACACCACCGCCCCACACCACCGCTTCAAAGGAATTCACCGTAGTTGCCGCTCATCTGCATGCGCGGCCGCACACACGTGGTGAGGAACGTGGGCGGAGTGGCCGTGGTGCCGGGGGCCCCCCGCGTCGGGGGACCCGGCGGCAGGAGAGGGAACGACGATGACGCGGGGGCCACCCCCGTCGCTGCCGTTGCCCCCTCAGCGGGCCCCCGAGCTCCGCCAATCTCCTCCCCGCCATCTCCACCGGATGTCGCCCCTCCGTCGCTGCCGCCGCCCGCAAAGAAGTGGAGGTCGGCAGCGCCCCCTACCCCCAGGAGAGCCGATGGCGATGACGACAGCGGTGGCGCCCACTCTTGCTTGAGGCCAGGCCGCAGCCTGGGCCTGCCCTTGGCGGCAGGGGGATCGTCCGGGCGCCGGGGCCTCCGTCCACGCTTGGCTGGGATGGCGGCCGGGGAGAGCGGCGGCCGCTGCTTCTCCGGCGTAGGGGACGAAGGGGAGTCCAGCCCCAGAAGCTGTTGCTGGGCCTGCTGCTGGCGGAGGAGCTCCTTCTCTCTGTGGGCAGTGGGTGGAGGGGTGGGGCGGGTGTCACGGCAGAGAGATGTTAGCTACCTAGTCTGGGATTCAGGAGGTCACGGGCTCCATCCTGACTGTGAAGCCCGCTGTATAAAGTGGAACCCCTCCTTTGAACCGGTTGTTAAGTGATTTGGTCATTAAGCGAGTACAGGCAGTCCCCAGGTTACGGAAGGGTTAGGTTGCCGAGAATGATCAGTAACCTGAATTTTATGTATGTCGGAAGCTGAACAATTTTCCCCCAAAATCAAGATAAATTCCCATAGCCGGAAATAGTTGTGCCTCCCCTACCCAATGACTGTGCTCATTCTCTCTCAATACGGTATCACGCTGTCATCCATTTTCTTTCACTATCTTATCGTATCATTGTACATAATGCTCTGCACCTCCTATGAGTATTTAATTTAATCAAATATCTACCCTAACACTACTAATAAAACACTGCATACTCTAACCAATTGTTTAGAAATACCACGGAACATTTTTATATTGTAAACAGAAAGCAGTAATTTTTGAATATTCGTTTACATGCATTAGGCTAGGCCTAGACTTCTCCAATCGCTGTTGGTTAAGACCATAAGCAATCGAAGTGTAATTGTGTTAAAGTACAAATTAAGTAAATAACTCATGAAATAGACTTTAAATGAAAACTAGCAACATAAACATTGGGCAAAAAAGAGAGTTCTAAGCATAGAAAGAAAACAATTACGTAATGCAGCCTGCCTTATGCCTCCATCCGTGGTATTCATCTGCAACCTCACCACGCTGCACTACTTGCGTTTACGTAACAAACACAAACATGATCATTGTTTTTTTACTCTTATATCTGGCAACAAAACTTGCCAGATAGAAGGGTAAAAAAAACAATTATCATATTTTTTTACTGGCAAATGAGGTTCCAATGGTGTAAATGCTTACCCCGAGCTCTCATACTCTGATGGTGCATTGTCTTTGAGTTGTGCGCCTTTTGGCGTCATCTGGTCCAACCCATGTGAGACTAGGCTCTAAGGAAAGCTGTCTCGGGTGTGGACCAATCAACTTCAAGGACAGTGCATATATTATCAGAGTTATGTTTTTTTGGCATTATGCCTGCCGGTATTGTGGTCTATGCAAACATGACTCCTTGTAAAAAAGGTTTTGTTGCCAGATATAAGGGTAAAAAACCAATTGTCATATTTTTTACTGGCAAATGAGGTTCCAATGCTGTAAACGCAAACATTTCCGCATATAGATTTTTTTACATGATTTATGAAAGCATTTCCGTAAGGTCGGATTTCCCTAAGTTGGGTCTTCCGTAACCCGGGGACTATCTGTACGACACACCACTACACTACACACAACTACCCACGTCTCCCTTCCCCCCCACGCGTCCCGCTCCCTTCCCCCGCTCCCTTCCTCTGCTCCCGTCTCTCACCTCTCCCGTGCGGCCACCCTGGCCTCCCAGAGTGCGTGTCCGTGGCGGGCGCGCGTCAGGTTCTTGTGCTGGTAGAAGACGAGGGCGATGCGTGTGGGTTGTGCACGGTCGGGGTGCGCCAGCGGCGTGGTGGCATGCAGCTCGCGCTTGGCACACTCGATAAGCACCGAGCCATGCGCCGGAGCCACCGCCACACCGCCGATGCTCGAGTCCAGGAAGTTGTGCTCGCTGTCCGAATACTCCTCATCCTGCTCTTGCTGCTCCTGCTCGAATGTCGCCTGCTGCTCCATCTCCTCCTTCTCAACCTTCTCAATCTTCTCAATCTTCTCTCTCGTCACCTCCTTCATGGCCACGGAGGAGGAGAAGGAGGTGGCAGCAGTCTGATGCTGCTGATGAAAGTGATCCTGGGGAAGATCAGAGTTGAGGATTAATGTGAGGTGATGGTGATGATGATAATGGTGATCAGGCTACTGCTGGTGATGGTGATGATGATGGTGAGGATCGAAGTGCCACAGTGGCTAGGAGATGTTAACTCCCTCGCCTGTAAACAGGAGGTCGTGGGTTTGACCCCAACCCTGACGATGCCTGCTGCTTTATATTTGAGTTTTGTGTGTCTCTCATCATAATCACGATGGCTAGGAGATGTTAGCTACATCGCCTGGTATGCAGGAGGTCGTGGGTTCGATCCCCAGCCCGACGATGCCTGCTGCTGCTGTATATATGGAGTCTGCGATTCTCTTTCTCTCCATGTGGTGGTCACTGCATGGATTTTTCTCCGCAGTCCTCCGTTTTTTCCCCTTCACATTTAGAATCAATGTCACATGTTTAAAGTGTTTGGCTACTGCTATAAATTTCCATGTAATGATATCAGGCACTTCTTTGAGCTATAATTTGTGATAGCTACGTCGTTACTGAAAAAGACCTATTTCGCTCAGTGGGGCCTTACCTGGTAAAATTAAACAAAGTAAATAGTTAAAATAGTTATGTCGGTGTAATTGATTTACCTGCTGCTGCTGATGATGCTGCTGCTGATGATGATGCTGCTGGTTGTTATCATGATGTGAGTTCTGCTGCTGATGCTGCTGCTGCTCATTCCGCTGATGTTGGTTCTGGTGCATAGATTCGAGCTGGCTTTGCTGCTGCTGATGATGATGATGCTGCTGATGTTGCTGATACTGCTGCTGCTGATGATGTTCTTGCATAGATTCCAGTTGCTTCCTTTCCAGCTGCGGATGACTGTGCTGATGTGGGTGCTGCTGCTGATGATGTTGATGTTCACTCAGCTGCTGCTGCTGAGCCTGCTGTTGTTGATCCAACAGTTTCTGCTGCTGCTGCTGATGTTCATGGTGATCACTACGTTGCCCTTCATGCTGATGCTGCTGCCGATGCCCCAAGTCACCCTCCATCTTAACTTCACTCTTCATAACGTGCTGGTGACAATGCTGCTGATGATTCATCAGCAGACCTTGCCAACCACCACCATCACTACCACCATCTTCTTTCAACCCATTCACAACCTTAGTTTGGTGATGCTGGTTCTGCTGATGCTGGTACTGCTGCTGCTGCTGATTCTGCTGATGCTGGTTCTGCTGATGATGATTCTGACGATGCTGGGTGTGCCCATCTTCATCAACGCAATCCCGCGGCTCCATCTTCACCGTCACCGACTCCGTCAACTCCTCCTCCTTGGACGTTCCGGCCAATCCAACGCCTCCATTGGCCCGGGCCCCGATGGCCTCACTGCTGCTGCCTTTCGATTGGTCCACGGGCCGTTGCCACGACGATGACAATGACGATAACGACGCCGCCTCCTCCGCCCGGTAGTAGGCCCCGCCCATCGTAGGACCCCCCGTCCACCAATCGAGCGGCTCCGCCTTAATCCTGGCCCCACCTATTGGCCCCGCCCTCCGTCCCGTGGCAACCATGTCCCTGGAGGCTGAGCCTATGCCCAGCAGGGCACGCTCCGATTGGATGTCGGTCCTTTCCAATGCCACCGATGTTGATGACGATGCCTGCTGATGCTGCTGCTGCTGCTGAATATGATGTTGATGAGGCTTTTGGAGGAGATGGTGGAGGTGGTGGTGGCTGTTGAGGGAAACATGGTGGGTGCTGCTGTCACTGTTGCTGTTGTATTGGTGGTTTTGGAAGGCCTGCTGATGATGATTTTGGCTGATGCTGCTGCTGATGCTGCTGCTGATGCTGCTGCTGATGCTGCTGCTGATGCTGCTGTTTAAACTGTACCGGCTTTGGTCTTCCTGTTGCTGATTCTGCTGCTGATGATGCTGCTGTGGTTGACAGCCATCTTGTTTTTCAGCCAATGCAATTCCTTGCTGCTGTTGATGATGATGCTGATGCTGATGATGATTTTGGCTGCTGCTGATGCTACTGTTCAAAGTGTACCGGCTTTGGTCTTCCTGCTGCTGGTTCTGCTGCTGCTGATTCTGCTGCTGCTGATTCTGCTGCTGCTGCTGATTCTGCTGCTGCTGCTGATTCTGCTGCTGCTGCTGATTCTGCTGCTGCTGACTCTGCTGCTGCTGACTCTGCTGCGGATTCTGCTGCTGCTGACTCTGCTGCTGCTGATTCTGCTGCTGATGATGATTCTGCTGCTGACTCTGCTGCTGCTGATTCTGCTGCTGATGATGCTGTGGTTGGCAGCCATCTCGTTTTTCAGCCAATGGAATTCCTTGCTGCTGCTGCTGATGATGATTTTGTCTGCTGTTATTGTTTAAACTGTGCTGGCTTTGGTCTTCCTGCTGCTCATTCTGCTGCTGCTGATTCTGCTGCTGCTGATTCTGCTGTTGTTGTTGCTGATTCTGCTGCTGTTGTTGTTGTTGCTGATTCTGCTGTTGTTGTTGCTGATTCTGCTGCTGTTGTTGCTGAAGACGATGCTGTTGTTGGTAGCCATCTTGTTTTTCAGGCAATGCAATTCTTTGCTGCTGATCATGATTTTGGCTGCTGTTGCTGATGCTGCTGTTTAAACAGTGTTGGCTTTGGTCTTCCTGCTGCTGATGATGTTGCTGGTAACGACCATCTTGTTTTTCACATATTCCTGTTTCATGCTGGTGCTGTTGCTGCAGTTGATGATGATGCTGCTGGGACTGGCCTACATCACCTGCTGATGCTACTGCTGTGTAATCATACAGAGCTCCATTGGGCCGCAAGCACTGCTGCTGTTGCTGCTGCTGTTGCTGATGATGATGCTGCTGATGGTGATAAAGAAGCCCTGGGCTATATGCGTTTGCCTGTAGTAGGTGTTGTGGAGGGTAGTGTGCGTTTAGGGGTTGCTGATGATACTGCTGATGTTGATGCTGGTAGAGGAATGACAACGGTGGGATGAGAGGAGAGGGCAGAGACTGCGTCCTTGGAGGAATGGCGGCTGGGGGGAGAGGAGAGGGTTTTAAAGTTAAGACAGGAGACATACACACAAAAGACAGACACCCCACCCATATAGCCTCTAACAGTGCTGTAGGGGCAAGTGCTGTTAGTAGTAGTGAGCAGTGGCAGCGCCTATGAAGGCCGTCACTGTGGCACCACATGAGAGGGGGTGGCCGGCCAGCACCACGCCCGACCGACTTAGTCTCCCCAGTGGTGATGTTTACTGCACATCGCACCAGGTACTCATTTAAGTCGACCTAGGGGAGGCCCAGGAATGGTTGAGATTACCGCTGCTGCCACTGGTGTTGGTAGTGTTTGCCCTGAGCGGGAATTGAACTCAGATCTCTCCCCGGTTCATAGCACAGGGCCGGATTAACCACTGCACCACCACTCAACACCCCCCTCACCGCCACCGACTCACCCACCGACTCACTCACCCACCCACCGACTAACCCACCCACTCACCGAGTCACCCACTCACCGAGTCACCCACCCACTCATCCCCTGAGCCACCGACCCTCCCACCAACTCACCGACCAACCCACCCACCGATTCACCCACCCACCCACTCACCCACCCACACACTCACCCACCGACTCACACACCCATCCCCCACCCCCCCACTCACCTCCTCCGCCCCTCCTCCTCCTCGTCCTCTTCACTTTCCACAGAGGCGGGGTCATGGCCGGGGTCAGAGATCGTGCCCCCAGAGGGGTCATCGGAGTGCCCGGGGTCATGGGAGTCATGGGAGTCATGGGGGTCATGGGGGTCATCGGAGTCATGGGGGTCATGGGGGTCATGGGGGTCGCGGGGGTCCCCGGGGTCGTGGGTGTCATGGCGGCGAGGGCGTCCAACTTGGCCCTCTTGGCGTCGAGCCGCCGCCTCCGCGCCGACTTCTCCGGGGCTGGGAGGCGGCGGACCTCCCTCCGGAACGACTTCAGCACCTGGACGGCAGGACCAATCAGGGGGTCGTTACAGACCACGCCCTCTCTCTCTCCACCAATCAGGTGATCGTTACAGACCACACCCTCTCTCTCTCCACCAATCAGGTGATCGTTACAGACCACGCCCTCTCTCTCTCCACCAATCAGGTGATCGTTACAGACCACGCCCTCTCTCTCTCCACCAATCAGGTGATCGTTACAGACCACACCCTGTCTCTCTCCACCAATCAGGCGATCGTTATAGACTACGCCCTGTCCCTCTCTCTCTCTCTCCCAACCAATCAGGCGGTCGTTACAGGCCACTCCCTGTCTCTCTCTCAACCAACCAATTGGGCGATCGTTACACACCACACCCTGTCTCTCTCTCTCTGGCTCTCTCAACCAATCAGGCGATCGTTACAGACTATGCCCTGTCTCTCTCAACCAATCAGGAGATCGTTATAGGCCACACCCTGTCTCTCTCTCAACCAATTAGGTGATCGTTAAAGACGACACCCTGTGTCTCTCTCTCTCTCAACCAATCAGGCGATCGTTACAAATCACGCCCTGTCTCTCTCTCAACCAATCAGGCGATCGTTACGGACCACTCCCAGTCTCTCCCTCGCTCTCTCTCTCTCAACCAATCAGGCGATCGCTATAGACCACACCCTGTCTCTCTCTCAACCAATCAGGCGATCGTTACAGACCATGCCCTTTCCCACTCTGTAGATCTCACTGATTAAAGAACCATCACACTAATGAGCTACATGTGGAAGGCACTAATAATGGTTAGTAGAGTATCACACCTCTTAACGACGGTAACTGGTTCCATGAAACCGGTCGTTAAGTGATTTGGTCGTGAAGCGAGTATAGGAAATACACGTTAAAGGCTTAATTTGATCCGATGGCATCGAAAGTTACCCCTTTTTCTCCACAAAAACGTACTTTAGAATATCTAAACAATGGATATTAATACGTAAAGAGACTAACATTATAAACACAATATTAAAAGAAACATGGTTAATCAATGCATTCATTAATATTTACTGTACCTACAACAGCCCGTCGTTAACAGGGAATGGTCGGTAAGCGAACACATTGGGCTCTATGGAGGTACTACACTACTTTACACTACACTACTATACAATACACTACTATACACTACACTACTATACACTACACTACTATACACGACACCACTATACACTACACTACTATACACTATACTACACCTGGATGGCCCCTCTCTCCCCCCATCCCCCTCTCTCTCTCTGTTTAACACGTAGGCTTTCATGACCAATATCATCCATATTATAGGTTTTTTTGGGTTACATCTCGTAGAAATAGAAATGCGTCGTAAAAACCTGCCACCACTCGAAACAGCCAACTAGTACGGGTTGTCTCTCTCTCTCTCTCCCACTCTCCCCCCTCTCACCTGGATGGCTCCGCTCTCCACCTTGCGCCTCTGGCTGACCTCATCACCGTACTCGTCGGTGGGTGACAGCGTGTACAGGGGCAGCACGTGCAGCTGCTCGTCCTCCGGGATGTCGCCAACGCGCACGCGGTTTTGTTCGCGCGTCAGTGTACACACCTGGGGCAAGCAGCGGCGTCATCAGCAGCAGCATCATCATCAGAAACATCATCAGCATCAGTTGCATCAGCATCAGTAGCATCGTCATCAGCATCATCAGTAGTATCGTCATCAACAGCATCATCATCATCATCAATAACATCAACATCATCAATAGCATCATCAGCAGCAGCAGTATCATCGTCATCATCATCAACAGCATCACCATCAGTAACATCGTCATCATCAAGAGCATCATCAGCAGCAGCATCATCAACATCAGCAGCATCATCATCAGCAGCAGCACGAACATCATCATCAGCAGCAACATCATCAGCAGCACCAGCAGCAACAGGAGCATCATCATCAGCAGCATTGTCATCACCATCAGCAGCAGTGGCAGTGACTACAGTGGCTACCATGGCTACAGTGACGACCGTGTCAACAGTGGTTATCTTAGCCACAGTGGTTACCGTGGCTACCGTGACTACAGTGGCTACCATGGCTACAGTGGATACCATGGCTACAGTGGATACCATGGCTACAGTGGCTAAAGTGGTTACCGTGGCTACAGTGGTTACCATGGTTACAGTGGCTACAGTGGTTACCATGGCTACAGTGGTTAAAATAGCTACAGTGGCTACAGTAGACACAGTAACTACAGTGGCTGCTGTAGTCACTGTAGCCACTCTAGACACCACCCGACACGGCCAATCAGTAAGAAGGTTTGTCACCGAACACAAAACGTTTCCAATTAGTTGATGAGTTCAGCACCAAACCGGTTGTTGTGTGTTGGAGAGTAGTAAACCCACAACACACATTTACAACGTGAGTTACCGTGACGTTTCGCTGGCGATTACAACAGCCAGTAGCCTAGCCAGGTGGCAGCCCAGAGTTTGGGAGAAATTCTCCTCCTGTTGCATTCAAGAGACTGCTTGGCCACAAGTGCTGTGTGTGAGCTTGTCGCAATTAATGCATTGATTCACCATTTTTATTATACTCTTTGGTTTTTTCGGCAAAGTCACGTAGACAGTCTGCATCAGCAGTAGGCCATGTTTTCCCACCTGATGACGGACGCTTGTGTTGCGCCCGAAACGTCGTGATTTAATTTAGTTGTTCTCATTTATTTTGTTAATTTTTTTACCTACGTGACTTTACCGAAAAAAACAAAGAGTATGAATCCTTGCAGTCACGAAAGCTTCGAATATAGACATTTTTATTATGTGTTTATAATATTGTGAGTATCTTTACGCATTCTTATCCACCGCTTAAATATTTTGAAGTACGTTTTTTGGATGAAAAAGGGGTAACTTTCGATGCCATCAGAATTCATTAAGCTTTTAATGTGTATTTCCTATACTCGCTTAACGGCCAAATCACTTAACGACTGGTTTCGTGGAAACAATTTACATAGCTGTCAACCCATACGGTTTACCCGTATTTTTGTACAGGGAAATTGAGTTTTCAGGTCCACACGGTGTACAGTCGTCTTAATACGGGCAGAAAATTTGTCTATTTCTTTGTGTTTCTCCCTTGTGATGGGACTTTGTAGGATGCACGTTAAGATTTATAAGGGCACGGGGTGACCAATAAGGTCTGAATTGGTCTATAATAAGGTAGGGGCACTGATAAGGAGTTGACAGGCATGTAGAGATGAGTGCAGTGGTGAGTGTACTAGTGGTGAGTGTAGTAGTGGTGATTGTCTATTTGTTTGTGTTTCTCTCCCTTGTGATGGGAATTTGTAGGATGAACGTTGAGATTTATAAGGAGCATGGGGTGACCAATATGGTCTGAATTGGTCTGTAATAAGGTAGTGCACTGTTAAGGAGTTGGCAGGTATGGGTTTGCTGTCGTTAAGAGGGGGGGGGGGGGGGGGTACTACCCTACGTGTTAAACTGCCTCAATACGTGTATTTAGCCACGGCCGCACAGCAGAGGTCGCAAACGGGTTTTGATTCCTTACCCGTACCCGGCCGCACCAGGGTTGCAAAATGGGTACCCGTACCCGTACCCGGCTGGGTACGGGTAGCCGTTCCCTACCCGTACCCTACCCGAAATGAGTGACAAACGGCTACTCACCAGTGACTCACGGCCTACCCGTACCCGTACCCGGCCGCACCAGGGCCGCAAACGGGTACGGGTAGCCAGGTATCGGGTAGGGTACGGGTATCGGGTACCCGGTTGCGACCTCTGCCGCACAGTTGTGTGGGAGCTGTGACCTTCTGGTTGTGTCTGCTTCCACTGTAGCAATGTAGCCAGCACCCCCCACCCCACACCGCCGCGAGAGAAATATCCACGAGTAATAATCAACGTCGTTGTTTTTACATTAGGTTGCTAACTGTATGACGGCAAGCTTGTGTTAAATCACGGCCGCGTTGAGGTGCTGCACGGTAGTCACTATATTCAATGTAACCACTGTTTCCAATGTATCAAGTGTATAAAATGTAACCAATGTAGCCACTATCAAATGTAGCCACTGTATCCAATGTATCAAGTGTATAAAATGTAACCACTGTAGCCACTGTATCCAATGTAGCCACTATCAAATCTAGACACTGTATCTAATGTATCAAGTGTATAAACTTTAGCCACTGTATCCAATGTTTCCAGTGTATACAATGTAACCACTATAGCCACTGTATTCAATGTAGCCACTGTCAAATGTAGTCACTGCATACAGTTTATACAATGTAGCCACATTATCAAATGTATCCAGTATAACAACTGTAGCCACTATCCAATGTAGCCATTAGCAAATGTAGCCACTCTATCCAGTGTAAACAATGTAGCCACTAGTCACAGCATCCAATGTATCCAGTGTAACCATTGTAGCCACTGTATCCAATGTAGCCACTATCAAATGTAGCCACTCTATCCAATGTATCCAGTGTATATCATGTAGCCACTGTATCCAATATAGCCACAGGAGTAGGTGGGTGAGTAAACGTGCGGGTGAGTGGGTGAGTAGTTGGGTGAGTAGGTGGGTGAGTGAATGTGTGGGTAGTAGGTAAGTGTGTGGTTGAGTGGGTTAGTAGGTGAGTATGTGGGTGAGTAGATGGATGAGTGACCGGATGGGTGAGCGTGTGTGGTTCAGTGTATGGCTGAGCTTGTGGGTGAGTGACCGTGCAGGAGGGTGAGCATATGGGTGAATAGGTGGGTGGGTGGGTGAGTGGCCGTGCGTGTGGGTGAGCATGTGGGTGGGTTATTGACCCTGTCGGTCAGCTTAAGGGTTATTGACCGTGTCGGTCAGCTTAAGGGTGAGTGAGCATGTGGGTGAGCCAGTGGGTGAATACGTGGGTGGGTTAGCGACCATGTCGGTCAGCTTAAGGGTGAGTGAGCATGTGGGTGAGCCAGTGGGTGAGTACGTGGGTGGGTTAGTGACCATGTCGGTCAGCTTAAGGGTGAGTGAGCATGTGGGTGAGCCAGTGGGTGAGTACGTGGGTGGGTTAGTGATCATGTCGGTCAGCTTAAGGGTGAGTGAGCATGTGGGTGAGCCAGTGGGTGAGTACGTGGGTGGGTTAGTGACCGTGTCGGTCAGCTTTAATTGTGAGTGAGCATGTGGGTGAGCCAGTGGGTGAGTGGTAGCTGCTCACCACTGTGCACCCGTTGTTCATGTTGTGCTGGTCCTTGTGGGCATGGGCGCAGAAGTCCATGCAGGCGGTGACCCCGGCAAAAGGTCGACCCTCACCCTCACCTAGCCGGCATTCACCGGCCTCAACCTCGTGCTCCACCTAGAGACAGAGAGAGACAGAAAGTCACTCACCCACTGACTCACCCACCCACTCAATCACTCAGTCAATCACTCACTCACTCACTCACCCACGCACCCACTCACTCATCCATTCATTCATCCACTCACTCACCATTTCACTCACTTACTCCCCACACATTCACCCACTCACTTACCAACTCGCCCAATAACCCAATCACTCAGAGACAAAGGAGACAGGGGGAGACTCAGAGAGACATGAGGAAACATGGGAGACACGGGGAGACACAGGGAGACTCGGGGAGACACAGAGAGACACGGAGAGATACGGGGAGATATGGGGAGACTCAGGGAGACTCAGAGAGACATGGGAAGAGGCGGAGACTCCGGGGACACACACCTGGTTGCTGTAGGCTTGAGGGGCCAGTTTCTTGTACACCGGAGCAATCTGAGTGGCCAGGGCCTGAAGCCTGGACTCCAGTACCAACTCCTAGAGAGAGAAGGACAGAGAGAGAGAGAGACAAGGGGAGAGAGACGGGGGAAGAGAGAGACACGGGGAGATAGAGACACGGGGGGGGGGGGGGGTCAGAGACGCGGTGGGGAGGAGAACACAGTTACTCACTTCTCTCACAATGCATGGTGGTGTCTGTCTCGTGTTCCTGTGTCTCTCTCATCTCTCTCCCCATGTCTCTATCTCACTGCATCTCTCTCCTCCCCATGTCTCTCTCTCCCTGTGTCTCTCTCATCTCTCTCCCCATGTCTCTATCTCACTGCATCTCTCTCCTCCCCATGTCTCTATCTCCCTGTGTCTCTCTCATCTCTCTACCCATGTCTCTATCTCACTGCATCTCTCTCCTCCCCATGTCTCTCTCTCCCTATGTCTCTCTCATCTCTCTCCCCATGTCTCTATCTCACTGCATATCTCTCCTCCCCATGTCTCTCTCTCCTTGTGTCTCTCTCATCTCTCTCCCCATGTCTCTCTCTCCCTGTGTCTCTCTCATCTCTCTCCCCATGTCTCTCTCTCCCTGTGTCTCTCTCATCTCTCTCCCCATGTCTCTATCTCACTGCATCTCTATCGCCCCCATGTCTCTATCTCCCTGTGTCTCTCATCTCTCTCCCCATGTCTCTATCTCACTGCATCTCTCTCCTCCCCATGTCTCTCTCTCCCTGTGTCTCTCTCATCTCTCTCCCCATGTCTCTATCTCACTGCATCTCTCTCCTCCCCATGTCTCTCTCTCCCTGTGTCTCTCTCATCTCTCTCCCCATGTCTCTATCTCACTGCATCTCTCTCCTCCCCATGTCTCGCTCTCCCTGTGTCTCTCTCATCTCTCTCCCCATGTCTCTATCTCACTGCATCTCTCTCTCCCCATGTCTCTCTCTCCCTGTGTCTCTCATCTCTCTCCCCATGTCTCTATCTCACTGCATCTCTCTCTCCCCATGTCTCTCTCTCCCTGTGTCTCTCTCATCTCTCTCCCCATGTCTCTATCTCACTGCATCTCTCTCTCCCCATGTCTCTCTCTCCCTGTGTCTCTCTCATCTCTCTCCCCATGTCTCTATCTCACTGCATCTCTATCGCCCCCATGTCTCTCTCTCCCTGTGTCTCCCTCTCCCCTGTGCCTCTCTCTGACTCTCACCGCGTCCGCGTTGTCCCCCAGGAGGCGGAACTTGCGGGCCTGGCGGCTGCGAGCGAACTTGCAGCCATTGAAGTACATACTCCATGAGCAGCCGAACGAGAAGGAGGCTCCCCGCGTCTCCTCCCTCCGGCCCTGGCATGCACACGTGCGGCTACGCACACAGAGACACAGGCACACGGGGAGAAATACACACACGGACACGGGGAGGGGGAGAGACATGGGGAGAGACACGGGGAGAGGGAGAGAGACAGAAACGTCACATTGGCTAGAATCATGTTGAAAATTCCATTGAAAGTGGAGGGTAAGGTAAGACAGCGAATTGATAGAGACACGGGGAGACACAGAGAGACATGGGGAGAGGAGACCGAGAGACGTGGGAAGAGACAAGGGGCCGATGACAAGTCCACAACGGATATGCCGGTCTTCTTGGTTCTTTCGGTAAAGTCACGTAGAATGGAAATAATAAAATAACAAAAATAAAACATTATATAATAAAAAGAAAACATAATATAATGTTTTATTTTATTATTTTATTATTTCCATTCTACGTGACTTTACCGAAAGAACCAAGAAGATGAATCCCTGCAGTCACGAAAGCTTTAAATCGGATATGCCGGTGCTGGATTTTCATTTTGAATCTGGCCTCAATGTGCATCGCAAAGAGGCCAAAACTTGAAAACAACAGCAGCTCCTTCTGCTCCGTCAAGGTCGGAATCGCCGCTTGTTCTTCAGGGATGACTGACTCGACAAGGAAGCTGATTCTCTGGAGGAGGAGGATGATGATGGTTTGTTTCAGGGGTTTTTTGGTTGTCTCACAGGAGTGATATCCATCCTATAAGCTCCCCGGTACGCCAGTTGGTTCGCCCAGGTTTGGATATTGTTTTTGGGATGCATCCGGTTTTTCATGGTTTCGCTCTATGTATATATATGTAGAGGAGTAAAATGGGGACGTGACGTCAGGTGTGCCATTCAGTGCGATGACATCACGTCTCCTCGGGTACTTAAGGGATACCCCGTGACGTAAGCGGGGTCACTGTGGGAACGGGTAAAGTAAACAGGGTGAAGAGGGAACCAGGGGTAGAGAAAGGGATCGAATAGCGAGTCTGGGGAGAAGCCGGTGGTAGCAGCCGTAGAGGTGCTTCTCTCTCCGGTCGGTGGAGTCGGCAGAGTCCCCGATCCGACACGAGAGAGAGAGACCGGAGCTAGCCGGCAGGGACACGGACTCAGAGTAGGACCCCTAGCCCCTGGGAGTTGTGTATCCTTGTGTGTTATTGTTCACGTTTAATAAACCCTTGGCGGAAGCCCTTAACTTACCTCCGTCTACGAGTACGTCCGTCTGGGACTTCTCTACACACACATTGAACTTCTTTCGCACCGTAAGTAGCCAATCAAGATAATCGATGTACAAGGTTTGCCAGCCATTGGGGTACCGCTCGGGCCTAAGTGATGGAGGAATTCTGGGGGGGAGTAGGGGGATACCATCTCTGCCATTTCAGCCAGACCCCCCCCCCCTCACTTAGAAACACGGTGAGACAAGGGCAGCTATAGAAGAGGGACGCAGAGAGATGGAGAATGCAGGGAGAGGGAATGAGAGAAAAATACCTTGAGTCTCAATCTCCCTGTGTCTGTCCGAGTGAGTCTCTCTCCCCGTGTCTCCCCGTGTCTCTCTCCCCGTGTCTCTCTCTCTCCCCGTGTGTCTCTCCCCTGTGTGTCTCTCTCCCCATCTCTCTCCCGGTCTCTCTCACTCCCCGTCTCTCTCTCTGCCTGTCCCTGTATCTCTCTCTCCATATGTCTCTCTCCCCATGTGTGTGTCCCCAAAACGAGGTGGAGAAAGCGGGGAGAGAGAGACAGAGAATGAGAGAGAGTGAGAGAGACCCGGGGAGTGTCTCTTTCTCTTCCCCGAGTCTCCCTGTGTGAATCTTTCTCTCTCCCACATGAGTCTCTATTGCTCTCTGTGCATCTCTCTTTCCCTATGAGTCTCTCTCTCCCCCTATCTCCTCGTGCGAGTCCCGCTCTCTCCCCGTGTCTCCCCATCTCGCTCTCCCCGCCTGTCACTCACTCGTCGTTTAGTTCACATCTGCGGCTGGTGGGCGCTCCGTGGCGTGTGAGCGTCTCCGACAGCTCGCTGTACAGGAGGTCGGCGAGCTCCGAGGGGACGCCCTCCCACGCCACCATCACCACCACCATCACAGCCTGGGCACAGCTGTGGCCACGGCGCTCCCGCACCACTACCAGCAGCTTCTCCTGCAGCCCGCCACGGCGCAGCACCTGACGGACGGGGAAAGGCAGAGAGAGGGAGAGATGGGGGGGATAGAGATGAATGGGGGAGATGGGGGGGAGAGATGGGGGGGGAGATGGGGGAGAGATGGGCAGGAGAGAGGGAGAGAGAGACGAAGGAGAGGGAGAGAGATGGAGAGATGGGGGAGATGGGGGATAGAGACGGGGGAGATGGGGGGGAGAGAGGGAGAGAGAGAAGAGGGAGATGGGGGTGAGATTGGGGGGAGAGAGATGGAGAGAGAGAGACATGAAGAGAGACCAGGTTTTAACATGCAGTGTCTCATCAGCAGCAGAGCCAAGCTCTACTTGAACCAGTGCTGGTGAACTGGCCAGGCTTCTTGGTTCTTTCGGTAAAGTCACGTAGAAGGGAAGTAATTAAATAATAAAAATAAAACATAATAAAATAATTCTCACGACGTTTCGGCCACAACGCAAGCAGCCGTCCTCAGGTGAAAACCAGGTCTGTCGAGGCGACAGCGTCTGACTCAAACAGCACACGTGCTTGGAGCATATATATAAGCTGGGTTGGAAGGGGGGGAAAGGGCGCCTTGACAAAATAATTTGCATATCAAGAGGAATTTAGCATATTTATTGGAAATGCAGGTATGTGATTAGTACTACTTATGCCCGTGCATTATGCAGGATTAGCAGCATCAAAGGGAGGGGATAGGGGTAGCATTAAATTCCTCTTGATATGCAAATTCTATCATCATCATCACCACCACTATCATCATCACCACTGCCACAGTTTCATCACCCACCACTATCATCATCACCACCACCACTATCACCACCATCACAGTTTCATCATCACCACCACCACTATCACCACCACAGCTTCATCACTATCACCACCACCACCACTATCATCATCAGTATCACCATCACCACCATCATTACCACCACAGTTTCACCATCACCACCATCATTACCACCACAGTTTCACCATCACCACTATCACCACCATCACAGTTTCATCATCACCACCACCACTATCACCACCACAGCTTCATCACGACCACTATCATCATCACCAACACGACTATCATCATCAGTATCACCATCACCACCATCATTACCACCACTACTATCACCACCACAGCTTCATCACCACCTCTATCACCATCACCACCATCACAGTTTCATCATCACCACTATCACTATCACCACCATCACAGTTTCATCATCACCACCACCATCACAGTTTCATCACGACCACTATCATCATCACCACCACCACCACCACTATCATCATCACTATCACCATCACCACCATCACAGTTTCATCATCACCACCACCACTATCACGACCACTATCATCATTACCACCACCACTATCACCACCACAGTTTCACCACTGTCACCACCACAGCTTCACCATCACCAGAGCCGGCCCTAGACCTTTGGGGGCCCTAAGCAAAATTTGGTTGGAGGCCCCTTTGATGTATGATTTTTTTCACCCACGAGCTAGCAGTGACTCTAGGGGGCCCTCTGCAGGCCACGGGGCCCTTTGCAATTGCAAGGGTCGCTTAGTGGCTGGGCCGGCTCTGACCATCACCACCATTACAGTTTCATCATTACCACCACCACTATCACCACCACCACAGTTTCACCACCATCACAGTTTCATTACCACCAGCAGCAGCACCACCGCCTCACGCTTCTTCCCACACACACCGGCGGCGCCTCTGAACAAGGACTCACCCACTTGGCGATGGGGCATCCCTGCGAGCTGCGGCCCTCCTTGCCCGTGAAGATCACCTTCTCGATCCGGATCGCCTCGCCCTTTTCCCCGAACCTACACGCACGCAGAGAGAGAGACACGGGGAGAGGGAGGAGACACGGGGGGGGGAGGGGGGGTAGGACGAGACATGTGTAGGAGACACAGAGGAGAGGGAGCAGGAGACATGGGGAGGAGACACGGGGGACGGGGAGGGAACACGGAGGGGTGGAGACATGGGGGGCGGGGGGGGGACACGGGGGGGTTAAGACATGGGAGGGGAGGGGACATGGAGAGGAGGAGCCATGGGGGGAGGGCGAGGAGACACGGGGAGGGAGGGGGGGATGTCAAGCTACAAGACGCGTTGCTCACGCCACCTACAGCACGGCAGCTGTAGGGCATTGCACTCCGTGTGCAGTGTCAGCCCCTGAGAGCGAGGGGGCGAGAGCGCCTGGGGCAGCGCAGGGGTGACGGGGGGGGGGCCATGACACTCCGGATGAACCCGGAGGGACCTGGTGACCAGAGGTACCAGCCCGGGGGCCCCCAAAGAGGGGGCTGGGGGACCACGGGACCAGGACCAGGTCCTCAAAGGCTCGAGAAGGGAGGCGTGGCTAGGTGCGTGGGAGCCCCGGGACTGGGGATAAAAGCCGGACCCCCGAACGGGTCCGGCGGCTGTTGCAAGACCGAAGCCAGAAGCCGTCACCCGGAGAAGACCTGCCGACTATGGGACCCGGACCCGAGTCAGGGTCCGGCCCGAGATAGCCACCCCGTGTGTGCTAGGGATAGCCACACCGTGTGAGCTCGGCATAGCCACCACATGTGAGCTAGGAATAGCCACACCGTGTGAGCTAGGGATAGCCACACCGTGTGAGCTAGGGATAGCCAGCCCGTGTGAGCTAGGGATAGCCAGCCCATGTGAGCTAGGGATAGCCACACCGTGTGAGCTAGGGATAGCCAGCCCGTGTGAGCTAGGGATAGCCAGCCCATGTGAGCTAGGGAAAGCCAGCCCATGTGAGCTAGGGATAGCCAGCCCATGTGAGCTAGGGATAAGCCACCCCGTGTGAGCTAGGCATAGCAACACCGTGTGAGCCAGGGATAGCCAGCCCGGAGGAGACACCTCCCTAGGGTAGCTGGTGAAGGGGCAGGCATACCCCTTCGTGGTTAGGGTTTAATGTTTCAATACACGTGTTGCCTCCAAATAAGTCTCTGCCTCCCTCGTGTGAACCACAACAGGTACATTGGTGTTGGTGGTGGTTACCTCTCCTCCATGGTTTCCCTGATGGCAGCCACACTGGGCCCGGCGCACAGGTGAGTGTAGTAGGGGCCTTCCTCCTTCTCAAGCACAGTCTCTACAGAGAGAGAGGGACACGGGGAGTGAGACACGGGGAGTGAGAAACGCGGGGAGTGAGAGACGCGGGAAGAGAGAAATATGGGGAGAGTGAAACATGGGGATGGAGACACAGGCAGAGAGACATGCGGAGTGAGAGACAGGGGGAGTGAGAGACACGGGCAGAGAGAGACGGGAAGAGAGACACAGGGAGAGAGACATGGGGGGAGAGAGACAGGTAGAGAGACATGGGAAATGAGGAGTGAGATGCCGTGACGCCTGATCAATATTCATATCCACAACACACCATGAATATTCATGAACCAGCTGGTAGCTCATTAATATTCACTAGGCATAGGCAGGGGCGTGGGAACCAGACAGACTGGGGGGAAGGGCAAAGGAGGTGGGGGTGGTGAATCCCCCCCTCCCTCATCTGCATATCCATCATTTGCATATCGGTCTGTAAAGCAGCCTCCTGTAAATCACCCAGTTTTCCGGCCGCCTTTGTCTCCCCTCCCACCCCTTCCCCTCCCCCCGCGGTGCTGATGTTTAACAACACACTGCAGTGCACATGGTAAAGTGATGGAGGGGGAAAAAAAGTAGGAATATGGTGTTTTTAACCCCTTGTTGGCCAATAAACCAAACCTGTCAACCCCTTATAAGTGCCCCTACCTTATTACAGACCAATTCAGACCTTATTGGTCACCCCGTGCCCTTATAAATTTCAACGTTCATCCTACAAAGTCCCATCGCAAGGCAGGAACACAAACAAATTAAAAGCATGTTTTTGTTGCCCATATTGAAACGGCTGTACGTTGTATGGAAACTCAATTTCCCTGTAAAAGAATATGGGGTAAGCCGTATGGGTTGACAGGCGTGATAAACACTGGAGTTTGTGTGTTCAGATGGTCAAACAACGACCAAAAGACAACACCCACACTATTGCAAGACATTGGCAAGTCTCTGCATGCTTCATGCGTTGGTTTCTCAATCCACTTGTCCTGGTGAGGCTTGTGGCAAAAAACATGCAGACTAACGTGCTTCGATGATAATCATAATGTTATATGCGTTGTCTTTGAAACTGATTGGCATACACGAGAGACAGCCTTCATAAATGTCCACGTGATGATGATGATTATCAGCCACTTCGTTGAGCCGCTATAATTTGTGATAGGACAGCTCAGGGATTCTTAAAAAGCGAGACAGTAGCTCAGTGGGGCCTTACACGTAGTATACAATACAATTTTGTTTAGTTTATGGCTTCGTCTCTGTACCAACATTAGACCATAGAACACATCTTGGCGTTCTCTGGTCTAACACTGGTACAGAGATGAGGCCATAAAGAAGGCTATCTCTGGTGTTGCCCAATCAGTTTCAAAGACAATGCATACATTATTATCTGAGCAGGTTTTTTTGTATGTTTTGCCACACGTTTGTGTGGTTATAGCATATGTGATGCCTTGCAATAGTGGGTATCTATTTGGTTGTTTGAACATCTTAACACAACTCCTGTTTCATTGCCATAGAGATCCACAGAAATACAGAGACCCATATATAACCAGAGACCCACAGAGACCCATACTCGAAGTGGTTGATATCATCGTGTGAACATTTTATAACAGCAGCGAAATGCTTGATACGCATGTTTATATAGACTCGCAGAGACCCATAGAGATCCATGCTCATCGAGACCCATACGAAAACTAAACATTTTTTTTCTTTTAACCAGGCTAGCTCCACTGAGCTATGTAACTCTTTTCCAGAAGTGACACGGCCACAGATGATAGCTCAACGAAGTTGCTGATATCATCATCATCGTTTAGAAATTTATAGCAGCAGCCAAATACTCTAAACACGGGATGTCGATTCTAAAATGTGGAGGGGAAAACCGGAAGATCCGGAGAAAAATTAACGCGACCATCACGGGGGGAGAGAGAGATACAGCAGGTGTCAGGGTCGGGATCAAACCCACGACCACTTGCATACCAAGCGAAGTAGTTAACATCTCCTAACCACCACGGCATCCCTCTGACTTCCCACACCACTCACGCACGGTCCCCCCCCTCACGCACACTCCAACAACAACCGCCATTCGCAACTAAGTGGCGGCGATGTCACCACGGCACCTGTGCCAGGCTAGGTGCACTATAATGCCACGTGAAGCATCGAACGCCAGCTGGCAGGAAGTCACGGGACAGACCCTTTGGGTGCCATGGGTTGACTGACTGAGATAATAATAATTCCATGTATTTAGTGGCTTTTCAGCAAGGATCTCAATACATTGTACAGGACACAGCAGCAGCAGACACTTGGCATGAAAAATACTTATATTATAATTACATTTGAAAAATGCATTCATATTGAACGAACTAACAGTTTAATTTGTGAAAGTGTATGGAAATCGGGTTTTAAGACGCATTTTTTAAATGACTCCGAGAAATCCTGATACCTCGTTGAAGGGCGTTGCATAGCCTGGGGGCTACACAGAAAAAATCTCGGGTCACCCATTGACCAAAGCCTCGACCCGGGAATGCAGAGCAGATCTGCGTATCCCCCAGATCATAGGGGCCGCGAGGTGACATATGGGTGCAGCATGTCAATGATGTCGGCGGGGGTTAATATGGTTGAGCGCTTTGTAAATTAACAATAGGAACTTTTTACTGTATTTTTAAAGTGAAACTGAAAGCCAGTGCAAGGGAGGCCAACAAAGGCGTAATGTGATGTGAAGGTGTTCCGGTAAACACCCGAGCCAGCCGCATTCTGAACATGCTGCAAATCGAGATGACTGGCAACGAGCAGCACCCCCCGCCCCACTCACCCCTCCTAACAAAACCAACCGCTGCCATTTACCACTAAGGGGAGGTGATGTCACCACGGCGCATGTGCCAAGCAAGGTGCACTTTAAGGCCACGTGAAGTGGATTTCCCTACACCTCTGCTGTAGCAGATGGACAGAAAATGTGGCATCTGTGCAGGACCACCCTGGTCTGAAACCACATTGGGGCTCCGCAAGCCTCTCCTCAGCGTGCCCGGTAAGGCAATGTTGAATAATTCTTGCCACGACCTTTCCCGGCACATTGAGGAGGGAGATGCCCATGTACTTGTTATAGTCTGTGCGGTCCCCCTTCTTAAAGTGGAGGACCACCAGAGAATCCTTCCAATCCTGTGAGATCATCTCTGCCCGGCACTTTCCTTTGTCTCAGACCATGGATCACCTTCCATACTTCCTCAACAGTTGGAACTTCAGCCAGCCACTCACAGGGGGTGACCACTTCTTCCAACATTTGAGGCACAACAGCCTCAGCAGGTTTATCCCCAGTTTGCCATGATGTATTCTGGGCTGAAGGATTTCCTATCCCTTAAGACCTCACAAAAATGCTCAGCAAATATGTAAACCTATTCATGTGGGTCAGAGATCGGATAATATTTCTTTCCCCTAAGAATAGTGATAGTTATGGGACTACAAGTCACTTTTTTGATGGAATTAAACAGTAATTATGTGATCGCAAGCTACTGAAGCAGACTCCATCTCCTCAACAACCTGCGACCACCACTCATACTTGCAATGGGCCATGGCTCTCCGAACCTTCGAGCGAAGGCTGTGGAAGCCTCCTCATTCTCCGACGTGGGATGCTGTAAACAGTGGGAGTGGGCCTGTAGCTTTTTCTCAGCCAGCTGGAACACCTCCTCCATTAGCCAAGGTCTCTGGGGAGGTTTGGACCATGTACCCAAAGTAGCCATTCCAGCTGCATGAGCCAAAGTCTTTAACCTCACCCATTTCTCCTCGGCACCAGAACGCGGGGTGACGATGACAACCGCAGCTGCATGCAATGATGAAATTCTCGCTTCCAACTTTCATCAGCTAGCTGAGACAGGCCACTTTCGGTTTCAATGGGGTCTGAGATGGACATCCACCACCAGAGTGGAAGAATGGCAAGTGCTTCATCTTACAGATGACAAGCCGATGCTCAGTGGGCAGTTCAGCTCCACGGTAAGTCCTGGTGTCAAGGACATGGGCCTGCATCTGCTGTTCCATCACTATATAGTCCAGCAGATGTTCTTGCTTAGACCTGGTGTGCAACCATGATGTTGCGTGGATGCTCCGATGCCGGAACAGGGTGTTGGTAATTACAAGCCAATGGGCTGCACTGAAGTCTAGCAGCCTCCTATCGTTGTTATTGAGCTCATCTGGCCCATGCCTTCCAATCATCCTAGCTCAGGTGCCAGCATCATGACCCACTCAGACATTAAAGTCACCCAACAGGATGACTTTATCCCGATGGGCCACTTTAGATAGCACCTGTGACAGGAGGTTATAAAAGTCTGACTCACCGACCTTGCCTACATCCCTCCACTGATGTTCATCTTCGATAGGGGCGTAAGCAACCACCACCATTCCTTGCCTCCTGTTTATGGGGAGGAGAGCCCACAGTAGCCTCGGGCTTACAGCTTTCCCACACCTCACCACCACGCCCCCTTCATTATTTTGTTTAGAATAAGAGCCACTCCATGTTGTTTAGCAATCTCCTGCCTAAAGTGGAGGACTGTCCACCCCTCATGGTGACTGGAACCAGAGCCGGTCCACCGGACCTCCTGAATACCAGAGAACCAGGCGGTACTGGCCCAGCTCCCGACGGAGAAGTGACAGCCTCTCCTCCGCAGTGAGAATTCATACATTTCATGTCGCCACTCGCAGTGGTTTTTTGCCAATTCTGGAGGAACTCCAAGGTTAAGGATCCAGTCCCCTCACCCCATCCACACTCACCCGCACTCCCCCCCTCACCCCCAATCACCCACTTCCCCCTGCACCCTCACTCACGCTCACCCACCCCTACTCACCCACACACGTGCACGTGGGGAACTCGCTGATCGGAGGCAGTAGCGGGGACCTCGCTCTGGGTGGCTCCCCAGCGTTGGCGGAGTCTTCCCCCCCCTCCTCCGTCCCGGCCGCGGCGCCCACCAGGGGGTTCTCCGCGGGGGCCTCTCCGTCCAGGGAGGGGGCCGTGGGGTGGGCGGCTGTGGGGGGGGCGGTAGTCTCCCCGGGGTGCAGCACTCGCCTCACCGCTTCGGTCAGGAAACGCCCGGGGGAGGCCAAAAAGGTGTCCAGGGACGGGGCCGCCGCTGGAGGCTGCCGGGGGCCCCCTCCCTCGTTGGTGGCCCCTCCCTCCCCCTCCCCACCACCAGCACTGCCACCGACATCCACGGTGGAGCGGAGGACAGCCACGGAGCCCGACACGTCCAAGCGCGCTCGGCCGCCCCCCTTGGCTAGGCCGAGCCTGTAGGCCTGCGCCGGGTGGTGGTGGGGGAGGTGGTGGGAGTGGTGGTGTGGGTGGTGGAGGTGGTGGGGGGTGGTGGCCACCATTGCCACAGACGACGGGGGGCAACCCCCTGCCGAAGCGGTGGAGGCTGCGGAGGAGGAGGAGGGCAGAGGAGGAGGCACAGAGGGAGGAGCCGGGGAGACCCCGAGGATGCGCAGGAGTTCGGAGTGGGGGCTCCGATCGGCGGGTTTCAATCGAACCAAAACTCCCCCTCCTCCCCCATCTTGTAATCCGGCGCCATCTTGTAATCCCCGACCGCTGCCGCCGCCATCTTGTAATCCTTCATCAGCTCGTAAGTCTCTACCGTGTCGTAATCCACCATCTTGCAACCTTCCGCCATCTTGTAATCCTCCACCACCATCTTGTAATCTTCCACCATCTTGTAGTCTGCCACCATCTTGCAACCGGCCGCCATCTCCTAGTCCATCTCCATCTTGTAATCCTCCGCCGTCTTGTAATCTGCCGCCATCTTGTAATCTGCCACCATCTTGTATCCGGCCGCCATCTTGCTTTGCTTTCTCCCGCCCCTTCTGCTTCTTCTTCTTCTTCACCTCCTCCTCTGTGGTCGAGGAGGCCTCAGCGTTGTCAGTGGCCGGTTTTAACCCCTGATTCTGCTGCTGATGCTGTTGCAGATGGTGCTGTTGATGATGATGCTGGGCGATGACGCTGTTGAGATGCTGGTGATGTGGTTGGTAATGGTTGTTCAGGTGGTTGTTGCTGCTGCTGCTGTGGTCGTGGTGGTGGCTGTTGTTGAGGTGCTGCTGCTGTTGCTGCTGTTGCTGCTGCTGATATTTGCCTGAGGACTGTAGCAAGTTCAAGGCCTTTCCTGAGGAAAATGGCAG